>NC_038243.2:20714866-21314866 GCF_000004515.6 Glycine max
AAGTTAGGACCCTCAAGGCAATCCTCCATTCTCACCTTTTTTTGGAGCCACATGAATGTTATTGCTTAGGGCTATTCATGTGTCCTCCATTTTCGAGTTTGGAGTTTTGTTTCATGATTGCCTAAGTGAGGACCCTCAAGGCAATCCTCCATTCTCACCCTTTTCCGGAGCCACATGAATGTTATTGCTTAGGGATATTCGTGTGTCCTCCATTTTCGAGTTGGGAGCTGTGTTTCATGATTGCCTAAGTGAGGACCCTCAATGCAATCCTCCATTCTCATCCTTTTCCGGAGCCCCACGAATGAATTGAGTTGTCATTCATGTGTCCTCCATTTTCGAGTTTAGAGCTGTGTTCCATGACTGCTTAAGAGAGGACCCTCAAGGCAATCCTCCATTCTCACCCTTCTCCGGAGCCACATGAATGTTATTGCTTAAGGCTGTTCACGTGTCCTCCATTTTCGAGTTTGGAGTTGTGTTTCATGATTGCCTAAGGGAGGACCCTCAACGCAATCCTCCATTCTCACCTTTTTTCGGAGCCACATGAATGTTATTGCTTAGGGCTGTTCATGTGTCCTCCATTTTCAAGTTTGGAGTTGTGTTTCATGGTTGCCTAAGGGAGGACCCTCAACGCAATCCTCCATTCTCACCTTTTTTTGGAGCCACATGAATGTTATTGCTTAGGGTTGTTCATGTGTCCTCCATTTTCGAGTTTGGGGCTGAGTTTCATGATTGCCTAAGTGAAGACCCTCAAGGCAATCCTCCATTCCCACCCTTTTTCGGAGCCACATGAATGTTATTGCTTAGGGCTGTTCATGTGTTCTCCATTTTCGAGTTTGGGGTTGAGTTTCATGATTGCCTAAGTGAAGACCCTCACGGAAATCCTCCATTCTTATCCTTTTCCGGAGCCCCATGAATGAATTGAGTTGTCATTCATGTGTCCTCCATTTTCGAGTTTGGAGCTGTGTTCCATGACTGCTTAAGAGAGGACCCTCAAGGCAATCCTCCATTCTCACCCTTCTCCGGAGCCACATGAATGTTATTGCTTAGGGCTGTTCATGTGTCCTCCATTTTCGAGTTTGGAGTTGTGTTTCATGATTGTCTAAGGGAGGACCCTCAACGCAATCCTCCATTCTCACCTTTTTTCGGAGCCACATGAATGTTATTGCTTAGGGCTGTTCATGTGTCCTCCATTTTCGAGTTTGGAGCTGTGTTTCATGATTGCCTAAGTGAGGACCCTCAAGGCAATCCTCCATTCTCATCCTTTTCCGGAGCCCCACGAATGAATTGAGTTGTCATTCATGTGTCCTCCATTTTCGAGTTTGGAGCTGTGTTCCATGACTGCTTAAGAGAGGACCCTCAAGGCAATCCTCCATTCTCACCCTTCTCCGGAGCCACATGAATGTTATTGCTTAAGGCTGTTCATGTGTCCTCCATTTTCGAGTTTGGAGTTATGTTTCATGATTGCCTAAGGGAGGACCCTCAACGCAATCCTCCATTCTCACCTTTTTTCGGAGCCACATGAATGTTATTGCTTAGGGCTGTTCATGTGTCCTCCATTTTCGAGTTTGGAGTTGTGTTTCATGATTGCCTAAGGGAGGACCCTCAACGCAATCCTCCATTCTCACCTTTTTTTGGAGCCACATGAATGTTATTGCTTAGGGTTGTTCATGTGTCCTCCATTTTCGAGTTTGGAGCTGAGTTTCATGATTGCCTAAGTGAAGACCCTCAAGGCAATCCTCCATTCTCATCCTTTTCCAGAGCCCCATGAGTGAATTGAGTTGTCATTCATGTGTCCTCCATTTTCGAGTTTGGAGCTGTGTTTCCATGACTGCTTAAGAGAGGACCCTCAAGGCAATCCTCCATTCTCACCCTTTCTCCGGAGGCACATGAATGTTATTGCTTAGGGCTGTTCATGTGTCCTCCATTTTCGAGTTTGGAGTTGTGTTTCATGGATTGCCTAAGGAAGGACCCTCAACGCAATCCTCCATTCTCACCTTTTTTCGGAGCCACATGAATGTTATACTTAAGGCTGTTCATGGGTCCTCCATTTTCAAGTTTGGAGTTGTGTTTCATGGTTGCCTAAGGGAGGACCCTCAACGCAATCCTCCATTCTCACCTTTTTTTGGAGCCACATGAATGTTATTGCTTAGGGTTGTTCATGTGTCCTCCATTTTCGAGTTTGGGGCTGAGTTTCATGAGTGCCTAAGTGAAGACCCTCAAGGCAATCCTCCATTCTCACCCTTTTTGGGAGCCACATGAATGTTATTGCTTAGGGCTGTTCATGTGTCCTCCATTTTCGAGTTTGGGGCTAAGTTTCATGATTGCCTAAGTGAAGACCCTCACGGCAATCCTCCATTCTCATTCTTTTCCAGAGCCCCATGAATGAAATGAGTTGTCAATCATGTGTCCTCCATCTTCGAGTTGGGAGCTGTGTTCCATGACTGCTTAAGAGAGGACCCTCAAGGCAATCCTCCATTCTCACCCTTTTCCGGAGCCACATGAATGTTATTTCTTAGGGGCTGTTCATGTGTCCTCCACTTTCGAGTTTGGAGCTGAGTTCATGATTGCCTAAGAGAGGACCCTCAAGGCAATCCTCTATTCTCACCCTTTTTCGGAGCCACACGAATGTTATTGCTTAGGGCTGTTCATGTGTCCTTCACATTCGTGTTTGGAGCCGAGATTCATGATTGCCTAAGTGAGGACCCTCAAGGCAATCCTCCATTCTCACCCTTTTTCGGAGCCACATGAATGTTATTGCTTAGGGTTGTTCATGTGTCCTTCATTTTCGAGTTTGGAGTTGTGTTTCATGATTGCCTAAGTGAGGACCCTCAAGGCAATCCTCCATTATCACCTTTTTTCGGAGCCACATGAATGTTATTGCTTAGGGCTGTTCAGGTGTCCTCCATTTTCGAGTTTGGAGCTGAGTTTCTTGATTGCGTAAGTGGGGACCCTCCAGGCAATCCTTCATTCTCACCCTTTTTCGGAGCCACATGAATGTTATTGCTTAGGGCTGTTCATGTGTTCTCCATTTTCGAGTTTGGAGCTTAGTTTCATGATTGCCTAAGTGAGGACCCTCAAGGCAATCCTCCATTCTCACCCTTTTTCGGAGCCACATGAATGTTATTGCTTAGGGCTGCTCATGTGTCCTCCATTTTCGAGTTTAGAGCTGAGTTTCATGATTGCCTAAGTTAGGACCCTCAAGGCAATCCTCCATTCTCACCCTTTTTCGGAGCCACATGAATGTTATTGCTTAGGGCTATTCATGTGTTCTCCATTTTCGAGTTTGGAGCTTAGTTTCATGATTGCCTAAGTAAGGACCCTCAAGGCAATCCTCCATTCTCATCCTTTTCCGGAGCCCCATGAATGAATTGCGTTGTCATTCATGTGTCCTCCATTTTCGAGTTTGGAGCTGTGTTCCATGATTGCCTAAGAGAGGACCCTCAAGGCAATCCTCCATTCTCATCCTTTTCCGGAGCCACATGAATGAATTGCGTTGTCATTCATGTGTCCTCCATTTTCGAGTTTTGGAGCTGTGTTCCATGATTGCCTAAGAGAGGATCCTCAAGGCAATCCTCCATTCTCATCCTTTTCCGGAGCCACATGAATGTTATTGCTTAGGGTTGTTCATGTGTCCTCCACTTTCGAGTTTGGAGCTGTGTTTCATGATTGCCTATGTGAGGACCCTCAAGGCAATCCTCCATTCTCACCTTTTTTCGGAGCTCCATGAATTGTGTTTTCGTTCATCTGTCTTCCACTTTTGAGTTTGGAGTTGAGTTTCATGATTGCCTAAGTGCGGACCCTCAAGGCAATCCTCCATACTCCACCTTTGTTCGGAGCACCATGAATGTCATTGCCTAGCGCTGTTCATGTATTCTCCATTATCAAGCGCGAAGCCTCTGGTGACTGGGAAACACGTTATTCTGTTGTTTTCCAGATCGGTTCCTTCGCCAAGTATGTTTATATGTGTATTGGTGTATTATATTCGTTGTTCTGGTTTTTGTTTGTATTTTGTTTTGTGCAGAAGAAAAAAGAAGGAGTAGAGACGAGAGTCGTCATCACGGAAAAGGGCAGGACGGACGAAATCAGTGTCCTGTCTTTGCTTTCCTCTTATCTCCGATGAGAGGTAAGTAAAGAGGGGCAACTGTCATACCCTAATTTCGTTCGGGGATTATTATTTGAGGATATACAACCTTTGATTGGCCGCTTCGAGACACTTGGCGTCTTTGGTTGCACAATGAATGAAGTCCCGAGGCCTGTCAAAAATCAAAAGGAAGCAGGCTTGCGCAATCCGTTAAATTCCGTAATGTGGCGGAAATCGAAAAGAGGTGTTTTTGCGCAATCCGCAAGTTTCCGTAACTCCTTCAAGAAAAACTAAAAAAAGAGTAAATACATAATCCGTAAGGATTCGTAACCTTGCGGAAGAAAAATAAGTATCGTTACGAAATTCGTAAAGTTTCGTAACGTTACGGAAAAAGATTACCAAAAAATAGAAAGGGGGTGCACTTAGTAAAAAAAGGGGTGCAAATAGCAACCAGGCCCACTTGGGCCCTCCAGAAGATTCCTCCAGAAGGCTGTTGCTTCTGGAGGAAGCAACCTTGCTCGCCTGGGCGAGCTGGGCGGCAAGCTTCTCCCCTATTTTGCTATAAATAGGGGGAGAAGTGAAGAAGAAAAGGGTTCAGCCCCTTAGGCACTTCTCTCTCTCTCGAAATTGCTGAGGAAAATTAGTTCCGTGAAGAAAATCCAAGCCGAGGCACTTCTGTAACGTTTCCGTGAGTAATTACGCGAAGATTCTCGACCGTTCTTCAAGATTCATCGTTCGTTCTTCATTTTCTTCAGTCTTCAACGGGTAAGTACCTCAAACCAAGCTTTTCAATTCATTCTATGTACCCGTGGTGGTCCACATTTTGTTTCATGTATTTTTATTCTCGTTTCCATTTACTTTTTATACCCCCTTTTGACGTGCTTAAGCCATTTATTTAAGTCATTTCTCGCTTAATCTAAAAATAAAATAAATTTCCACCGATCGTTTGAATTGTATCATCCGTTGATTTCGGTTAAAATGAATTCCGACCGTTCGGTCGTGCCGTAACCACGTTGGAAATAAAAAAAAGGTAAAATAATAATATATTAATCAAAAAATACCTTTTAGTAAAGTAAAGCGAAAAAATCAATCGGACGTTTTCTCTTTGGGATTTCTCATTCTTAATTGAATTGATTAATAACTAAAGTGAAACTAAGGCTAAAATCAACTCGCCTAGTCAAGCTCGTCCACAAAAATAGGATTTTGAAAGTTTATCATTTCTGTTTCTTACTAAGTAAAATGGATCATTTTTAAGGTCCAACGCCTTAAAATGATCAACATTCAAGTAAAAAGAATCACTTGATTCACGCATAAGAAAGAACTACGTAGGTCTGATTTCCTCTCCAAAGGAGGGTATGTAGGAGCAAAAGCCCCGCTTTTGTCGACCTCAAAAAATAAAAATAAATAAAAGTTAAGATAACACAATTCCACAATTCTAAAAAATAGGCTGTTGTCCTTTGAGACAAACGTGAGAGGTGCTAATACCTTCCTTAAGCGTAAATACAACTCCCAAACTTAGAATTTTCATTTTGACCGGTTTCCTTCGGTTTTCCCAACGTTTTCCCAAATAAACGTTGGTGGCGACTCCGCGCATCTTTCCTCCTTTAGAAAGCGCACCCGTGAGCCTCGCCCTCGCTCGCCCGCGAAGGGCACGTTGCGACACAAGCAAAAAAAGTTCATGTCGAACTTGAGTCGAGCTTTGAACTGAATTAAATATTAACCAATTGAATTGAGCTAATTCGAATTCGAGTAAAAGCAACTCATTTCCGGCCCTACTTGATAGCATTAAAAGAAGTCACACACAATATTGACTAATAAATGGAACATGGTGATGTGCCTTTGGATAAAGTGATGTAGTAACTTATTGACAAACACACAACTCAGAATATCTTTCAACACACATTATTACGTATAGGATTGATGGAACATCCATACGACATTGTTGGAAAACACAACGTATTAATATTAGTTTAATGAAAAACATTGTATTAAATGTAGGGAATGAAATTATCATGAAATTTTATTATTTTTATATAAAAGAAAAGAGGAGAGAGAAAATACATGTAAAGGATTTAAGGAATGATAAAGATGATATATAAAATCAAGGTTTAAAGAATAATAAAGTTAGGGTAAAAATTAGAGTTCAAAGAATAATAAAAGGGCTTAATTGTAAATTTTATTGTTATTCAATTGTCTCAAATTTTACCATTCTACGTGAAATCTCAAAGGAAAGGATGATGTCATAGGCACTATACATGTGTCATGTGGAAATTTATTATATAATATAATTATAAACACTACTAAAAAATAGGATTTCAACATCGGTTATTAAGGATTTTCAACATCGGTTATTAACCGACATTGAAAGTATTATTGTTAACATCGGTTTTTCAAAACCAATATTAATGTAAAATTACAACATCAGTTATTTAAATATCCGATGTTATATAATAAGAATTATAAACCTTGTCATCAGATATTTCAATTACAGCATTAGAAAAACCTGTGGGATGGTCAATGTCATCAGATATAGGGGATCATCGACATCATGATCTGGCCTATCTGCAGGTTTCGCCGGTCCCATAGCTCCCTGTTTATTCGACATAGTTAATTAACATAATTTAATTATAAGGAACACTTTAATTGAAAAAAGAAGCATTTAATGACACTGAAATACTTGTTCTGATAAACGCTTGACAAGACGTGTTGGCCAAGGAAGGAAGATGTTAAGTGTCTGCCCCACTAACTTAACCTCTTCAGTGGGTACAGGAATGGGAGCATCTGCATCTCTAACCTCCTCAACACCAACCTTGACTTGATCATGCAGCAAAGGAATGTTGTGAATGGTTATGGATCCCTTATAAAGTCTTCCTAGGGCAACCAGGTGGGGAGGATTTTCTTCGATGTACAACTCGTATTTGTTTGAGTCACCCGTGTTTGGATCGTTCCCTGAGGGATCAACACAACTCTCCTTTGTGCTGATACGAGCAGCTGAAGGACCAACCTCAGGCTCAGGAGGCAGTGTGAGTCCCTATGATTGCATCTGTGACTGAAACTGGGACTACATCTGGCTGAAGGATAACATTAGCTGTCGAGTCACTTTTTCTGTGATCGACTCCTCCAGCTGGTCCCTGATTTGTTGCATCAGTTGCTCCAGGTCTTTGGGAGCCATGGAGGAAGACGTGCGGGAGGTCCTTGGAGCAGGTCCTCGACAGTGTTTTGTTTCTAGATGGCCTGTGCCTTTTTTCGCACATCCTGTAAAAGTTAAACATTATTGAATGTTATCATTACAATGTGTAACAGTAAGTCAATTTATAGTTTAAAACAATGAAAATCACAAACTTACCTCCCACAAAGGGTCTCTGCGGGTCTGACATACAATGTCGTCAACACTTTCCTTGTCGGCTGCAAGTGCTCATTTCGACGTCAAATCAAACTTAAATTGTTTCCACCGCTCACCACAGTCTGGAGTATTTTCTTTTTTGTCCTGAGATTAGATGCTTGAAGGATATCAAATTCAGTCTGGCAAACAGAAAATTACATTCTATTGTTACTAAATTACAATTTGATTGTCAATCAACAAAATGCAACATTTAGCTAAAATACCTTATTATCCTCCCATATCAAATCCTTTTGAGCAGTAGGGACTTGTTTCCAATTCTCGTATGTGACATCCACCTTATCACGTGCAAAGATCCCCAAATATGTTCTTAACTTCTTTTTGTGGGGACCGTAGGCTTTCCCAGTCACAGGATTGACATGGACAAGCGGTCTCTCTGCCCCGACTGGTCTAGTCGCCAATGATCTAAGTCGTGTGGCTTTTCTTGTCCGCTTCAAGGTAGATGGCGACTGTGATGTTGCACCAATAGGAGGAGGAGGAGGAGGAGAGCTGGGTCGTGTAGCCATTTGCTTGTAAAGAAAAAAACTTTAGTTAATTAACATTATCACAAAACTAAATAACTTATGTAAATGAATGGACTGAAACGAAACACATAATAAGAAAATTACATTAGACGATGTTAATTAATTCTCCTTCATCATGATCATTACAATTAGCATGAATGTCGTCAGCTTCTTCTTCTTCGACGGTGTTAGGCGACATTTGTGTGGACAAAGGACTAACATAAGTATGAATGTATGAATCATAATCTTCAACATTAACACCACAATTGTTTTCTCGTGTAGAACCACTGATCATCTTTCATCACAAGGGTCTTGAACATAAAATACATGTTTAGCTTGTTCTGCCATGATGAAAGGGTTATTCTAGTAAGCGAGTTTGTTTAGATCTACCAATGTAAATCCTACATCATTGGTCCACACACCGGTATTGTTGTCAACCCATTTACATTTGAAAACACAAACACTAAATTTGACATAGTTAAGCTCCCAAATTTCGTCAATGAAACCAAAGTAAGGGATGGAAGCTACACGGGGATTGTCATCATGTACATTAGCGAAGTTTTGAGATTCAGCCCTTAGGATGACCCCACTATTTTGCATTGTACTTTTCTCGTCTTGTGCTTTTGTATAGAAGGAATACTTGTTTATATCGTATCCTTGCCAACTTATAACATTTCTTTTAGGCCCATCTGCTAGCTTTCTTAACGTTTCAGAAGCATTATCATCAACAAACATTGTATCTTTAAACCAATCTAGGAAAGTCTTGTTATGTTCTTTCAAGACCTTGCTCTTCAACATTTTTGGATTACTTTCCTTCACTAAACCCTCATGGCAAAGTATGTATGGCAAAACTTCATTACTATTATTCAACACATACAAATGAGCTTGTTGCAAATCTTCTACACTTGGAGTGATAACATGCAATCCTCTTGAACCCTTACCTCCCACTCTTTCGTCATGTCGAGACTCGAGAAGCCCAACAGGTTTAGCTTTTTCAATGTACTCTGAACAAAATTCAATGGCTTCTTCTGCAATGTACCTTTCAACAATAAATGCTTCTGGATGATGTAGATTCTTGGTATACCCCTTTAAGATCTTCATGTATCGCTCAATCGGGTAGATCCACCGCAAATAAACTAGACCATGATGTCGAAGAAAGCAGAAGAAAATACATCTCCAACTGACATAATATAATAGCGGTCTCATTTTCCAGCTCATCTAACTTGACAGGGTCAAGGACTTTGTTACATATGGCACTGAAGAAAAAGCACAACCGAGTTATGGCAAGCCTGGCTTTGTTAGGCAAAATGTCTTGTGTGGACATGGCTAACAATTGTTGCATCAAGACGTGACAATTGTGAGACTCTAACCCTACCAACTTAAGATCCTTCAGTTGCACAAGACTCTTAATATTTGAAGAGTATCCTTGTGGGTCTTTGACCCGGCACAGACACTGACAAAAACTGATCTTCTCCTTTCTAGACAAAGTATGACAAGCTGGAGGCAAGTATATTTTTTTACCATTAGACCTTGGATGTAATTGCACTTGTATACCCATCTCAGCTAGATCTTGACGAGTATTCAAACTATTTTTCATGTTACCTTGAATGTTAAGAAGCATCCTGTCGCAACCTATCCTTTTGCGGGCGAGCAAGGCGAGGCTCACGGGTGCGTCTTCCAAAGGAGGGAAATGCGCAGAGTCGCCACCAACGTTTATTTGTGGAAAACATCGGAAAAACCAAAGGAAACCGGTCATGAAGAATATTCCAGATTCGGGAGTTGTATTTACGTTTGAGGAAGGTATTAGCACCTCTCACGTTTATCCCAAAGGATAACAGCCTTAAATTAGAATTGTGTGAAATTATGTATTTAAACTTTTATTTCTTTTTAATTTTTAAGGTCGACAAAAGCGGGGCTCTTGCTCCTACGTACCCTTCATCGAAGAGGAGATCAAACCTACGTAGTTCTTTTAAAAGGGCGAATCAAGCGATTCTTTTTACTTGGAAGGTGGTCCTTTTAAGGCGTTGGACCTTAAAATGATCCATTTTTTTCTTAGTGAGAAAAACTGAGGTATTGGACCTTAAAATCCTTTCTAGTGATTTTTTGCGGACAAGCTTGACTTTGTGAGTTGATTTTAGCCTTAGTTTCACTTTAGTTATTAGTCAATTTGATTAAGAAAGAGAAATCCCAAAGAGAAACGTCCGATTGATTTTTTTGCTTTATTTTACTAAAAGATATTTTTTTATTATTATATTATTATTTTACCTCTTTTTGATTTCCAACGTGGTTACGGCATGACCGAACGGTCGAATTTCATTTTAACAGAAATTAACGGATATTGCAATTCAAATGATCGGTGGAAATTTATTTTATTTTTTGATTAGGCGAGAAAATGACTTAAGTAAATGACTAAAGCACATTAAAAGGGGGTACAGAAAGTAAATGAAAATGGAAATAAAAGTACGCGAAACAAATGGGGACCACCAATGGTACATAGAATGAATTGAAAAGTTTAGTT
Organism: Glycine max; assembly: GCF_000004515.6. NCBI lineage: Eukaryota > Viridiplantae > Streptophyta > Magnoliopsida > Fabales > Fabaceae > Glycine > Glycine max. The sequence goes on from NC_038243.2 coordinate 20,725,369, forward strand.
TCGGGAACTTACCGGTTAAAGACTGAAGAATGCGAAGAACGAATGAAAGACGGCGGAAAACCTCCACGGATTTGCTTACGGAAACATCACGGACGAGTTATGGAAGCGCCTCGGCTTGGATTTTCTTCACGGAAATGATTTTTTTTCACTAATTTCAAGTGATCCCAAAATACCAGGAGGGTTGAACTTTTTTCTCCTTCACTCCTCCCCATATTTATAGAAAAATAGGGGAGGAGCTTGCCACCCAGCTCGCCCAGGCGAGCCAGGTTGCTTCCTCCAGAAGCAACCGCCTTCTGGAGGAACATCCTGGAAGGCCCAAGTGGGTTTGGTTGCTATTTGCACCCCTTTGCTTTTTTTGGTGATTCTTTTTCCGTAACGTTATGAAACTTTACGAATTTCATAACGATACTTGTTTTCTTTCCGTAAGGTTACGGAACCTTACGAGTCACATAATTACTCCTTTTTTTGCTTTCGGAATTTTACAGAACCTCACGGATTGCGTAACAATGCTTCCTTTTTATTTCCGGCAATGTTACGGAACCCCACGGATTGCGTAACAATGCTTCCTTCTGATCTCCGGCATGTCACGGAACTTCACGTATTGTGCAACAAAGGGTGCCGAGTACCTCGAAGCGGTCAAACAAAGGTTGCATGCCATTAAACAATGGTCCCCGGACAAAATTAGGGTATGACAGTTGCCCCTCTTTTACCTTTTATTGGAGATAAGAGGAAAGCAAAGATAAAACACTGATTTCGTCTGTCTTAGCCCTCTCCGTGATTAGTGTATGATGACTCCTGTCTCTCCTTCTTCTTTCTCTGCACAACACAAAACAACACAAACAAAAACACAAATAACATAATATATACGTATACACATGTTAGGTGAAGGAACCGATCGGGAAAATAACAAAAAAATGTATTTTCCCCTCACCGGAGGCTCCATACTTGATAACGGAGAACACATGAACAGCGCTAGGCAATCAATTCATGGGGCTCCGAATACGATGGTGGAGGATGCACAAACAGCGCTAGGCAATCAATTCGTGGGACTCCAGACTCGATGGTGGAGGATGCATGAATGACAATCAATTCATGGGGCTTCGAATAAGATTTGATGGTGGAGGACGCACTAACAGCGCTAAGCAATCAATTCATAGGACTCCTGACTCGATGGTGGAGGATGCATGAATGACAATCAATTCATGGGGCTCCGGATAAGATTTGATGGTGGAGGACTCACGAACAGCGCTAGGCAATCAATTCGTGGGGCTCTGGACTCGATGGTGGAGGATGCATGAATGACAATCAATTCATGGGGCTCCGGATAAGATTTGTTGGTGGAGGATGCACGAATAGCGCCAGGCAATCAATTCGTGGGGCTCTGGACTCGATGGTGGAGGATGCATGAATGACAATCAATTCATGGGGCTCTGGATAAGATTGTGGAGGACGCATGAACAGCGCTAGGCAATCAATTCGTGGGGCTCCGGACTCGATGGTGGAGGATTCATGAATGACAATCAATTCATGGGGCTCCGGATAAGATTTGTTGGTGGAGGATGCAAGAACAGCGCTAGGCAATCAATTCATGGGGCTCCGGACTCGATGGTGGAGGATGCATGAATGACAATCAATTCATGGGGCTCCGGACTTGATGGTGGAGGACGCACGAACAGCGCTAGGCAATCAATTTTTGGGGCTCCGGACTCGATGGTGGAGGATGCATGAATGACAATCAATTCATGGTGCTCCGGATAAGATTTGTTGGTGGAGGATGCACGAATAGCGCTAGGCAATCAATTCGTGGGGCTCTGGACTCGATGGTGGAGGATGCATGAATGACAATCAATTCATGGGGCTCCGGACTTGATGGTGGAGGACGCACGAACAGCGCTAGGCAATCAATTCGTGGGGCTCCGGACTCGATGGTGGAGGATGCATGAATGTCAATCAATTCATGGGGCTCCGGATAAGATTTGTTGGTAGGACCGAATGGTCCACCAGGTTCTTTCACCTAAAAGGCGAACATACTTTAGCAAGGAAAAATAAATCATTCACGAGAGCACCATATCTTAGAGAAACAATATGCTTATGCCAAAAATAGTTTTCCTCGTAACCGAAAATGAAGGGTAAGATGTCAACGTTTAGCTTTTAAATGAACATTTAAGGGAAACGTCGGGTCAAATTGAAGCTAGGAATACAATCACTCATGGTGTATTAAAAACTCACATAGGTAAGAGTTTTACCCTAATTCCAAACCATAGCTGCACCATGACTTTATTATGCACATGATTTCCTATCGAACCAAAAGATTACACGCGCGATCACGGGTCAATAGGATTTTCTCGAGGGTAGTGTTTTTGGAGAGGAAGCTGGGTGTTTCGTTTTTTTTCTCTTTGTTTATGTGGGGCGGGACATCGCCAGTCGGGAGCAACCTTTAATGGCAATCCCAAAGGAAGAACCACTTTAAAAATGGGTTTTCCCTTTGCCGACGGTTATTTACCTTGCCGAAAATTTATCTGGTCCAAAGATCTTCTGTTCTCTTTCCTGGTTTCCTTTATTGATCGGGAATTATTTTGTTTTCCTCCGATCTCTTCCTTTTTACTTTCTTCCGATCTTCGATCGGGAATCCATCTTTTCCTTTTCCTTTCTTTCTTTTCATTTCTTCCTTTTCATTTCTTTCTCTCCTCCTTTCTGATCTTTGATTGGGAATTCTAGTTTTAGCATTCGTTATTTGCTCTCCCTTGGGGAGATTCTGCTGTCCTCTTCTTCGGGGGGGAAGGATGAGGATTCTCTTCATGGGCCAAGGTTCAAGGTAGCTTAAGGTTGTGTCTCAATATGGTCTTTTCACCGCATGTGCCCAATTTTGATATTTGGGGCAAAACAAATTCGTGTGTCAAAGTGTCGGTTCCGGGTTGAACTCCCATATTATTTCCACGAGGCACGCATAACAATGATGATATGGAAACAACGCGCAAAATTAGTCACACATACAGCTAGGTGGGTACTCAAGCATCCATTTTATGGCATTGTTTCACTAGGGCTTGGGATTTACGCAAGTAGACCCAACATTTCCAAATTATGTTCTTTCATTGGTTCAACGAATCCACCCATTCTTATCTCGGTTATTCTGGAAAATAAACTCTTAGTGTCAGTTTCTTGTTTCCAAAAGATATGTTTGCTCTCTATGAATTATTTATTCTTCCTATGACCATAACATGCCGACCTTCGAGGTCTTTCTTTCTCTTCTCTTTTTGTTTCATTTTTTATGTTCGCAAAAACTATACATCCATCGTTATCTATGAGAAAAGCTTTTTCTTTGTACACCTACATTCCTATACACAACAAACTTTTTCTGTACACAAAACTCTTTATCTTTATATCAACATGGTCTATAAAAATCCTATTCTTGTTCAAAGATTTCTTTTTTCCTTTTTCAACATACACTCGTGGTTTTATACAAAAAATTTCTTTATATACCCTCATTGCTCACACACAAGAATTTCTTTTCACACATTATTTATACACACACACAAAAAAAACTCTTTTCTTTTCTTTATATATAGATACGACAGTTGTTCACAACCCCTCTTTCTTTTTCTATTCTTGGTATTATCATGATTTTTGTTCGTTTTATTTTAGGACAACGTTCCTGAAGGAAAACTCTACAAGGTTCCAGAACAAACATTATCGACAAATAACGAAGTAAGCATTAACACAACAATCCAAACAAAATGTATGCACAAAACAAAAGACAATCAAAAAAACAAAACAAACGTTAGTCCCTCAAGTTTATAAAAATAAAATAATAGGTAATAGATAAAAGAGGAAACTTAAAAGAGAATATGAATCTGGGGACCCCCTGGTCATGTGGCTCCGCTCCCTCCCAAGAAACCGAGCAAATCTGTCATCTCCTCATCCATGCGGGCCTCCTCTGCATCGCTCGGAGCTTCGGCAGGCGCCTCCCCTGCCTGGGCCTCAGGCCAATCTCCGAGCCATGCGACCTCATCCCTGAACTGATCTGGAGTAGGGCACGCAAAAAGGAGAAAAACCCTGGCTCTGCTGACTGAGGCTTAGCTGGTAGAGACACTCATGTATTTGCACCTGCCCCATGTGGTTGGCCGCCTGCTGGCGAACCAAGTGTTGTAAATACCGCTCCATGCCAAATGACCCAGCTGGATCAGCCTGATGAGGTGGTGGCAGTGCATCTGCGACCTGTGGTGCATCACCCTGTGCCTGTCTAGGAGTGCAATACTTCTCAATGAAGGCCCGAGTGATCGGCGGTCGAATCACCTTACTAGGTGTAACAGGAACCCCGAATGACGGGCAGAGACCCGTGATCAATGCTGGAAACCCTAGGGCCCTATTAGACTTATCTGGGTCTAGAGGGTGCCAGGTAGGTGGCATACCTGCAAATAAATAAATGGCGTCAGCGATCAACTGAGCCACATGGACGCTCATCTGTGTCAGGATGGCATACACCAGCTGACACTTCGGCAGAGGGAGGTCGGAGTTAAGATCGCTAGGCAGGACATTGCTGAGCAGCAACATCATCCACATCTGGGTCAAAGTGGTCATGCCGGTGCGCATGATCTGCACCCGCCTCCCGACAGCGGTCCAGGCAAAATCCTGACCCGGTATGCATAACAGCTGGGCAATGGCCTCCTCGTCAAATCCATCGGCCCGGTTCCTTCTCTGACTAAACTCGCACTCCTGGCCCTCCTCTAACACTAGTGGGTCACCTAGGAACTGGTTGAGGGCGTCTGCATCAAAAGGAATCCACTGGCCCCTTACCTATGACCGCATGTCCTGTACGCCCTCCTCCGTGGGCCAAGCATTAGCGTAAAACTCTAGGACTATATTTGGGTCAAACTTAGCCATGGGAGCGACCAACGACGTCCAACGCCGGCGAGCTATCTCTTCCTGAAAATCTGTGTACTCATCGTCCCTGAGCTGGACGCGTCTCTCTCGGTGGAACGACCATCCTTTGATGGCCTCGAAACGCTGCTGGTGCTCAGTGCTCCTGAAACGATTACTGTCAAACTCGGGAGTGGCACTGGTCCCTTCAGCCGCAGCGCCCCTCCTAGATCTCTTTGCGGAAAGCTTTCTCGGAGCCATTTCCTGCGAGGACAAACATTTGGAAAGTTAGTTTACAAGAAATATACCAATCATTACAAACAAGAGCCAAACAACACTTCATATGGTGCGAGTGTCAACATGCACTTTATAAAATAATCATATTGGGGCCGTGCTATTTTATGACACATATGCATTTGCACACATAAAAATTTGGTGAAAGGCACTTTACGACACACATCCATGTACACATTTTTTGACAAACCTTTTCATGCTGCATCCTATATATATACACATTTTTTTGGAAGGCTTCTTTTGCTACCTACTCATAAATACAAATATTTTGAAAAACACTTTTACGCTACCCATCCAAAACACTTTGTAAGGCACTTCATGCTATATATATATTCATACTATGCAAGGCATGTTCATGCTATATATATTCATATTTTGCAAGGCCTTTTATTCAACATTTTGCAAGGCATTTCAAGCTGCATATTTACATACATACATATTATCGAAGGGTTTTTTCATGCTATCTAAGCGCAAGGCATTCCTCATGAGGCAGCAAGCTTTGAATTCTAGTCAAAAAATTCCTCAAACATGTTCTAATACTCATGCATCTTTTACATTCAAAACCGGAAACTTAGATTCCTAGGCATGAGTCATCCTTTTGGCACTTTAGTCTAGCTTCTACAAACTACCCACACACTCACAATGTGCACAATTTGTTTCGCAAGCTAAGTTCCACAAAATCATGCGCAAATTCCATTGAGGCATTTCACCGAACACTTGGTGGGCGCATGTTTAAGCATGAAAATCAAGGGAATGGGGGCAATGTGGCATGCCCCATTATCTCAGAATGCACCCTAGGCCTAAGGCCATCCCCTACAACCCCTCAATTCAACAAAAACAAGCAATAATTCAAGGATAAATCCCTCATGTTTTGAGCAAATACATGCAACTTAGAGCACCAAAATACATCAATGGAAAGCCAGAGAGCCCAAGAATGAGGTACTTACATGTTGGAGATGAATAATACAGCAAAATGGAATCAAAAACGCGAAAAATGGTGACCTAGGGGCTGCAAAATCCGTGAACCCCGTGAGCTTCTTGTTCTTTGAATGAGGGGGGAGAGTTATTGGTGTAGAAACCTTCCCCCTCCCCCTTTTTAACCCATTTCGTGCAGGGGTTGCTCGCCCAGGCGAGCTAACCTGCATTTTTTTTGGGAGGAAATAAGTAAGACTTCTAAGGGTTAGCGTTCGCTTACTCGAAACCCCTCAGGGTAGATTAGGCATCTAATACTTACTTTATAGACACAACAACAATAATTACTGGAGATTTTAAAGGATACTAGGCTGCTTTACAGCGGTGCTTTTCGTTTGCCTCGGGCTAGGCAAAGGATGACGACCTATTGGTCGTGACCCTAGCCCCTACTTGCGTCCATCCCTAAGTACCTGAAAGTAGGAAACAACAATGCGTGGCAAACCGTGACCGCGTCGTCGTCTTACCTTGATTGGTTTCTGCCTTTAACTTTGTCTCGACCTCTGACCTTTGCCTAAGACAATTCTGCCCCTGTTATCATAAAATATGCATGCGTATGCGTATGCATGAATGTTTTCAAATGCAATAATCTTCTTAGTGAAAGTTGGTTAGGTTCAGTTTTAATTAAGCGCTTGGAGCACCCCATGAACTGAGCGAAAGGGCTCAGGTTACCACAAACTGCACATGGTTTAAAACCAAAGTGAGGACTGAAGCCTCAGACCCATGTTCTCTTCTTTTAAAGAACTGTGACGAGACAATTACAGCGGACAGGAATCCCTGGAGGAAACCAGGAAGAACACACAAACACAAAGATAAAAAGAACATACAGTGGTTTCCTCAATTGCCCCAGATTTTAAGCGTAATATCGCTTAACAACGTCGGAGTTCACGGGCGAGGGTAGCTCCTCGCCATCCATGTTGGTGAGCACCAGAGCCCCCCCCAGAAAAAGCCCTTTTCACAACGAAAGGTCCTTCTTAATTCGGGGCCCACTTCCCTCGATTATCATTAACAGCGTGGGATATCTTTTTCAGGACAAGGTCCCCCTGATTGAACTTGCGCGGGTGTACCTTCTTATCGAACACATTTTTTATCCTTTGTTGATACAGGCGCCCATGGCTCATGGCCGTCAAACGCTTACCTTCAATAAGGTTGAGTTGGTCGTAGCGTGTTTGAGCCCACTCTGCTTCTTCTAGGCCTGATTCCGCTAGTATCTTCTGGGAAGGGACCTCTACCTCAAATGGGAGTACCGTTTCCATCCCATAAACCAAGGAATACGGCGTTGCCCCAGTAGAAGTTCGTACCGAGGTTCGATATCCATGCAGGGCAAAAGGCAACATCTCATGCCAATCTTTGTATGACACCGTCATCTTCTGAATAATCTTCTTAATATTTTTATTTGAAGCCTCCACAGCCCCGTTCATCTTTGGCCGATAGGGGGTGGAGTATGATGCTGGATCTTGAAATCCCCGCACATTTCTTGCATCATTTTGTTATTCAGATTGGTGCCATTGTCAGTAATGATCTTCCCAAGGAGTCCGTATCGACAAATCAGTTCCTTCTTTATGAATCTGACCACCACACTCCTCGTGACATTAGTATAAGAAGTCGCTTCGACCCATTTGGTGAAATAAACTATCTCCACGAGAATGAAGCGATGACCGTTCGAAGCTTTGGGTTCGATGGTCCCTATGACATCTATCCCCCATATGGAAAAGGGCCAAGGGGCGGACATGACATTCAGAGGATGCGGCGGAACATTGATATTGTCTGCGTACGCTTGACATTTATGGCATTTCCTTACATGGGTGCAGCAATCGCTTTCCATAGTGAGCCAGTAATAACCTGCTCTAAGGATCTTCCTGGCCATAGCATGCCCATTGGCATGTGTCCCAAATGAACCCCCGTGGACTTCCTCAATCATGTAGTTCGCCTCTTTGGCATCTACTCATCGTAGGAGGGTCATGTCGTGGTTTCGTTTGTACAGGATGGTACCACTCACAAAGAAACCAGTAGCCAATCTCCTTAACGTTCTTTTGTCATTGTCGGAAATCCCTGGTGGATATTCTTTGTTCTCGACATATTGTTTGATGTCAAAATACCACGGTTTCCCATCTCGCTCTTCCTCTATCGCACAACAATGTGCCGGTTTGCCCCGAGATCTGAATTCAATGTATTGTAGATCCCCGTGTGGGGCAAGTTGAAACATGGATGCCAAGGTGGCCAATGCATCAGCCTTTTGGTTCTCTTCCCGAGGTAGTGGTGGAAAGAAATGTCGTCAAAGAATTCGGCTAACTTCAAGATATGAGTTTGATAGAGTATCAGCTTTTGATCCCTAGTTTCCCATTCTCCTCTCAACTGGCGTATTACCAAAGCCGAGTCTCCATACACTTTGAGTAGCTTTACGTCAAAATCAATGGCCCCTTGAATCCCAAGGGCGCACCCTTCATATTCGGCCATATTGTTGGTACAATCGAAACCTAGCCTGGCCGTGAAAGGAATACATTGATCATCTGGGGATACAAGGAATGTCCCTACTCCATGGCCCAAAGCATTAGATGCCCCATCGAAACAAACAATTCATTTTTCTATATCCTCGTGCATCCGCTTCTCTTCGAATAGGGCCATGATGTCTTCATTCGGGAACTCAGGGTGCATCGGCCAATAATCTTGGAGGGGTTGTTGGGCCAAATAATCTACCAAGGCACTTCCCTTTATCGCCTTTTGGGTGACATACACAATATCAAATTCAGATAGTAGTACCTGCCACCTAGCGATTTGTCCCGTGAGGGCCGGTTTCTCAAAGATGTATTTCACGGGATCCATTTTGGAAATAAGCCACGTGGTATGATTGAGCATGTACTGCCTAAGACGATGTGACGCCCATACCCAGGCGCAACACGTCATTTCCAACATTGAGTAATTCATCTCACAGGCGATAAACTTCTTGCTTAAATAGTAAATGGCTTGTTCCTTTTTCCCAAAGTCATCGTGCTGACCCAACACGCACCCCATAGACTCGTCTAACACAGTCATGTACAGGAAAAGAGGTCTTCCAGTTACAGGTGGCATGAGCACCGGGGGATTCGCGAGGCTCTGTTTTATTTTTTCAAAGGCCTCTTGGCAGTCGCTGTTCCACAGGACCACCTGGTTTTTACGCAATAGTTTAAAGATGGGATCGCAGGTAGGGTGAGTTGCGAGATAAATCTCGCGATGTAATTCAACCTGCCCAGGAAACCTCGAACCAGCTTCTCTGTGTGTGGCTCTGGCATTTCAAGAATGGCCTTCACTTTCTCAGGATCTATCTCTATCCCTTTTTGGCTCACGATAAATCCCAATAACTTCCCCGATTTGACCCCGAAAGTGCACTTGGTGGGGTTTAGTTTCAGTTGGTATTTCCGCAGCCTTCCAAACTGCTTATGCAGGTTGACGAGGTGTTCGTCCTCGGTCCGAGATTTGGCAATCATGTCATCTACATAGACTTCTATCTCTTTATGCATCATGTCGTGGAACAAAGCTACCATGGCACGCTGATAGGTTGCCCCAGCATTTTTTAGCCCGAAGGCCATCACTTTGTAGCAGAATGTTCCCCATAGGGTGACGAAAGTGGTCTTCTCCACATCTTCGGGTGCCATTTTTAACTGATTATACCCTGAGAAACCATCCATAAAAGAGAAAAGGGCGAACTTGGCTGTATTATCTACCAGTATATCAATGTGTGGTAAGGGAAAATTGTCTTTAGGACTGGCTCGGTTTAAATCCCGATAGTCTACGCACATTCGCACTTTGCCATCCTTTTTTGGGACTGGGATAATGTTGGCTACCCACTCCGGGTATCGAGCCACATCCAAGAAACCTGCATCGAACTGCTTCCTCACTTCTTCTTTAATTTTCAACGACATTTCGGGTCTCATCCTTCGTATTTTTTGCTTAACCGGGGAAGACCCAGGATTCAATGGCAACTTATGCTACACAATGTCGAGGTCCAGACCTGGCATGTCTTGGTACGACCATGCGAAGATGTCTTGATATTCTTCAAGAAGGGTTATCAAACCTTGGCGGATAGGTGCGGTCATACCGGTTCCTACTTTCACTTCTTTCTTTCCCTCTCCGGTCTGCAAGTCTATCAGTTCGATTTCCTCTTGGTGAGGCTTCATTTCACGTTCTTCCTGAGCGATCAATCTCTCTAACTCTGGTGAAAGGACGTCTTCTTCCTCTCCTTTGTTCATCGTTTGACTTACTTCTCGGTCAAAATTGATTATCAAACCCTCGTTGTTAGGATCCTCAAAGAATCGACCCTCACATCTATACCATTCAAGACAAAAAACAAAAACATGCAAAATGATATGAGAAAAGGTGGAATCGCAAGAACAGATGAAACAAGATCTCTTTGTTATTTAATAAGGTAGGTTTCACAAAACAAAGGAGAAAGAAATCTATAGCTTCTAATTACATTGAATCAGTGGTATAGGCTTCCGACTGGCTCATCACGCGCCAGTTCCCCATTTGGGAATTGGCATGGCACGGTCGCACGAAACTTGGCGGATCTTGTGGAGATTCCTCTGCTATTGCCGCCACCTCTTCCTCGAACATTATCCCGGCACTTGTGAAACACTGGATAACATGACCGGGCCATGCCCTATCTGCCCGGAGTCTTGACGGTGCATTCCTTCTTCCCGGTTTCCCGGTTTCATACCCCAACCCATATTTGTACGGGTTACCCTTAATGTCGACCACATCGGCATTCCCATGGCTGTCCTTGCCCGGACCCATTCCGGGCTCATAAGCGTGCATGAGCATTACTCGCACCACCATTAGGGCCGCATTAGAGAGACAAGGTAGCAATGGACTCATTTCCATAGAGGCACAACTCACCATCTCGAAGGATTGGAAAGCTGTTTCCAATGATTCCTCCGCTGCTTCTACATATAGCGTGGAAGAGGGGCAGCTCACCAACATATTTTCTTCGCCTGACACATTGCAAGTGTGGGGGCCTATCTGAATGGGGATGTCAATTTCCCCCATCACCTCCCGCCGACTACCGTCAAAGGCTCGTACTACCATCGAACTTGGTTTTAGACGTGACGCATTAAAAGGAAGCTTCTCTAAGGTGGTCTTTGGCATCACATTTAAACTTGAACCATTGTTGATGAGTACCTTAGCGACGACATGGTCCATGCATCTGACAGACACATATAGAGCTTTGTTGTGCCCTCTCCCCTCAACTGGAATCTCTTCTTCCGAGAACGCGATATAGTTATTGGTAGTTATATGAATAACAATTCCTTCAAAACCCTCGACTGAGATGTCGTGTGCTACGTGGGCTTCGTTGAGGACCTTTACCAATAGTGCACGATGAGACTCGGAGTTTATGAGCAGTTTGAGCAAAGAGATCCTTGCCAGAGTTTTATTCAGTTGCTCAACTACTTTAAACTCACTTTGTTGGATAAGACGAAGGAACTCATGAGCTTCTTCCAGGGTCACCGCCTTTCCTTGAAGACCTTCTTTCTTTTCAGCTTCTTTTACCACCGGGGGATCCACTTCTTTTGAGGGGGTGGCCACGTCTGTGGGTTCTTGGATCATGGGTGCTTTCCCCTTGGAGGGAAATTCCACCGAGTGAGGGGGAGCAAACACCCGCCCACTATGGGTTATGCCACTAAGGCCGGTAATGTTGGTCACCTTGGCTGACAATGAGTCAACCTCGGTTGCAGCCTTTTCTCCAAAAGCGGGAGGGGTATACTTCCATGGAACGACCTTATTGCTTTGATAGGAAAACGGCATTGGCTTGGGTACTGTCAGGGGGTACTCGGACCTGGAGCCAGTCACATTCCTAGTGAAACATATTACTAGGGCTTTAGGGGTTAGGGGAACCTTCCTTTTTGCCAATTGCATGCAAATTTGTGGTTCTTCCCTATCTTCTTTGGACACTTCAAGCTGCCCCCAGTCCATGAGTTGTTGAAGTAACTCTTCCACCGCGGGACAGGTTTCCATGTCGTGTGATTCCCCGAGATGAAACAGACATTCGTCACTTTTCTCTCCGCCACGAGAGACCATACATGCTGCCTGCAGCGACTGGTAGATAAATCGTCTAGACGTAGCCACATCTTCTAATATTTTTGACCCTGACGGCCTATCCTTTTCGATGGCATTTACGCTAGCTCCTCCATGACTGGCTAGTGGATTGGTTTTAACGTTGGGGCCCTCTTCTTGAAATGATAGCCAGCCGACATTTATTAAGTGTTGCACCTTATACTTGAATGGCAGGCAAGAGTCAATGTTGTGTCCGGGGGCTCCACTATGGTATGCGCATGTGGCATTTGAGTTGTACCACTTGGGGTATGGTGGCTGGAAGACCTTCCCGGGTATGGCCACCACCAAATGATTTTCCAATAATGAGGGCCATAACTCGGAATACGCCATGGGAACAAGAGAGAACTCGTCTCTCGGGAGTGTCCTGCATTGTTATAGCTCGCGCCAGGAGTTGTATTATTGGCTGGCCGGAAAATGGCTGGAGCTGTGTGTTGTGCAGGTGTTTTTTCCGTTGCGGGAGGCCCTTCCACTTGAGTTGGGAGAGAACTTCCAGCTCGGATCGAAAAGTTCAGGTTGTTGTGTTGGTATAAGTTTTGGGAATTTTGGGGCGTTTTTATCCATGTTGGGGCGGTGGTGACCGCGTGGGTATCTCCTTCCTTTTTCCGTGTGCCCACCACTGAGGCTCTTCTATTGTTGTTGGGGGTAGCGTTGGAGGCATATTCAAACTTGCCTTTCCTCAATTCGAACTCGATTCTTTCTCCGGCGAAGACGAGGTCTGCAAAGTTAGCCGACATATATCCTATCAGCTTCTCATAGTAGAACATAAGCAACGTATCTACCATAATCATGATCATTTCCCTCTCCGTCATAGGTGGGATGACTTGGGCTGCTAGGTCTCTCCATCTTTGAGCATATTCCTTAATGGACTCATGTTCCCGTTTGCTCATGCTCTGAAGTTGGTTCCGATCAGGAGCCATATCCGTGTTGTATTGGTACTGCCTAATGAAGGCAGTTGCCAAGTCTTTCCATGACCGGATCTGAGAAGCTTCCATATTGGTGTACCATGCCACTACTGCTCCGGCAAAGCTGTCTTGAAAGAAGTGCATTAACAGCTTTTCGTCCGTAGAATATGCCTCCATCCTTCGGCAATACATCCGAAGATGACTTTTTGGACACGTCGTCCCTTTGTATTTATCAAAATCTGGTACATTAAACTTGGGAGGAATGATTATGTCAGGTAACAGACACAGATCCGCTAAATCCGAGAACGGATAGTTGCCGAGGCCTTCTACTGCTCTCAGCCTCTCTTCAAGTAGATCAATCTTTCCCTTGTCTTTTGCAATGGGAACGAGTTCCTTAACGGGTGTGGATGGAGACAGGACGTGGCGGACTATGTTTGGTTGGGGTAACTCATGGGGAGCCAGTTCCTTGAGGGGAAGTAGAGGGCCTAGATGGGCATCTCCTTCATCATCCTCCTACAGAGGGTAGTCGGTATGAGGAGGGAGCTGCCCCTCGAAGGTAGGGGTTTGGCTCAAATCGTCTAGGGCGGTACAGGGAGTGAAGTCTGGAGGCAAACCATAAGGGTAGGCTTGAGGACTATACCTCCGATTGAAACCCGTCACATTTCTATCTCGGCCCAAGTTTATTACGGGCTGTAGCACCGGTTCCGCTTCCCTAGCTGTATTGGAAACGGCTGCCGTAGCATTATCTTCTATTGATTTTTGAATCTTTAGCATGGCTTCCGTGATAGAAGCCATCTAATCTTTTAAGGCCAACATGTCGGCCTTCATTTGTTCTTGCACTTCCTCTTCGTTATCCATCTTACTTTTGGATCAGGTGTTATAGGGGTGCCTTTGCGCTTTTTTAGTTATGGTGAGTTCCCTAAAGAAACAAACAGTGGTGAGCATGCCACCAAATCATGAATATGCTAATGAATGATCAGAGCACTTGGATCCACCTCAAGGCCTTTTTAGACAACGTGATGAGTTTCAGAACTTCTCTTTTTATAAAAAAGGAACAAAAGCTTTTATCTAGCCAAGATCATACAAAAGTGTTACAACAGAGCCTAATGGTTTCTAATTATATGGGCCATCAAATCTATCATGTGTTGACAATAATTGATTAGCCTGTGAATTTCCTCTGGGGCTGAACACACTTCGGCGATGGCCTTTGCTTTGGCTAGTAGTCGCGGGAGGTCTTGACTTCCATTCAAGGTCAAGGCGAACCTATCCATCCACATGGTCGCTTCTTGATGTAATGCATCAATCACCCTCCCTCTTGATCCCTTCTCGGCGTATACTTGTGTGAAGTCCTCTACTAGCTTTTGTTCATGGGTCAAAGACTGGTTTAACTCTTCTTTGTACTGCCCTATTATAGCTAGCATGCTTTGCTCCATGGCTTCTAAGTGTTGGGCCAAACTCCTCTTGGATCTTGAGCAGGCAGATAACTCCTCCTTTAAGACCATGCCATGTACTCGTGACTGGTCTATTTCCTCTCTCCGAAGCTTGAGCTCATTGTTGCTGCCCCACAAAGCTCCTCAGAATTTATCTCGGCCATGCTCTTCCTTGCGAGCCCTCTTGGTTTCTTGTTCAAGGGCTCTTGCGGTAGCCGCATTTTCTTCTCATAACTCGGCACACTCTTTCCGGATGTCTGTAGCGACTAACTTGAATTTTTCTTTGGCGAGTCTTTCCTTTCCTAGCTCTATTTTTAGAGCTTGGACTTCTTCATCCTCTTCCGGAGCTTCGAAGTTCTTCTCGTTGATAATTTTCAACTTGGAGAGCCAATCTAACCCTCGTGTATGAACTCTCAGCCATTCATGATAACCACCGATGATGCCATTACGGATGCCCCTAAGTTCTTTATCTTTCCTTAACGGGCTTTCCCACGCCTTGTGGACTCTTTGTACAATCTTGAAACTTTGCGCGCCGAAATATCTCACAAGGAAAGGTGAGAGGCTCTCTTCCGTCGGTGCTCCCCTCATGGGGTACCCTAACTGTCTTATAGCAAGTGTGGGATTGTAATTAATACAACCCCTCGTCCCTATCAACGGAATGTTTGGGTAGTCCCTACATGAGAAGAGAACTCCCTCCTTTCCTTCCTTCCATCGAGGAAACCAGTTGATTGTTCTGCCCCCTATCCCAGCCAAGTGTTGGTCCCAATCTACTCTTCTCTTTTTGACGCACGAGCGATAACTTTGGAGCGGACACGGATGCCTTATGTCTTGTTGGAATAGGTGCGCAACCAACCACACACAAAGAGCGGGTAAGCAGCAGACAATCCATGTGCTATTCTTCTCGCACCTTCGGTCAAATGTATCAAATAAGTCCGCCAAGATAGCTACCGTCGGGCTCTCCTTGCTATGGTGATATGCAAAGAAAGCATCAATCATGGCTAGGTCCACCAAACCGTCCACGTTTGGAAAGAGGACAACCCGAAAGATTAGCAAAGCTAGTATATCCGCAAACGGGACCCACTCCTCTTGATTCCCCATATCCCTTTCCTTGCCTTCCCAAGTATTTCCGCGGTAGGCCCACTACGCCGTTTCGAGTTTGCTTCATACGATCCAACTCTCTCGCTGAATCTCTGACCACAACTGCAATCTTGCTCAAGGAGGGAAGAAACCCGGAGAAAAGATACGGTTTTCTTCCCCCAAGAGGGCATCCTAGAATCTCTTCAAATTATTCAACAGTCGGTACTATTTGGAAGTCCTCAAACGTGAAGCATCTCAATGGCCGGTCATAGTATTGGGCGAGGGATACAACGACTTCCGTAAATACCTCCGTTGTGGTCAAATCTAAGATCTTTCCATACACTTTGCGGAAGGCTTGCCTTTGGAGGGGTCCCATCAACCGTCCCAACTCCTTAAGGCTGGTGACATCTAGGCCCTTAATCTTGACTTGATAGAATCTTTTTCCGATTTGATTTGTCCCCATCATTTACCTAAAAAGGGGTAAATCAAGGCTCTGATATGAATGATGCAATGCACATGCATGAAACGAAAAGAAAAACAAGTGGTAATTTACATATACGAGACCGAAAAAGATCCATCTTTTTAATACTACATTCTAGGCATTGCGGCGCCCTAACATATGCATTAAAAAGTGACGCATTACTCTAAAGAGACAAGATATCACTAGCTATACAGCAAAACTATAATTCATGCGCTATTTGCGGAAGAATGTATGAGAACAAATGGCTCAGAGCGTGGTTTCTCCATGCCCCTTATTTGGGGACCTATAGGATAATATCTAGGGGTTTCTAATAACTACTCCCAACGATCGATATCTCACATGGCTGTTTTTTAGAAGTATCATCACTCAAGATAATAATATTGCGGCGGTATGGAATACCAGCGACAACACATTATAAAGAGAGAAAGCTCTAGACGAGGTTTCACTATTATCAAGCAAGTCGGAGACCTAGCATGACCATAGATTCACCTCCACTCCTTAGATTTCCATGGACCTGGGTATAGGGCCCCTTTTTACTCAAACCCGTAGGTGCTTAGAATGCAGTGTAAAAATGTGGAAAAAACAGCATTTATTATATTTACACAGTTCAAAAAAATGCACAAACAAAGTTTCACAATTTCACACTTTCCTAAAATAGGCCTAACTCACAAAAATAGTCCCCAGTGGAGTCGCCAACTGTCGCAACCTACCCTTTTGCGGGCGAGCGAGGCGAGGCTCACGGGTGCGTCTTCCAAAGGAGGAAAATGCGCGAAGTCGCCACCAACGTTTATTTGTGGAAAACGTCGAAAAAACCGAAGGAAACTGGTCATGAAGAATATTCCAGATTCGAGAGTTGTATTTACGTTTGAGGAAGGTATTAGCACCTCTCACATTTATCCCAAAGGATAACAGCCTTAAATTAGAATTGTGTGAAATTATGTATTTAAACTTTTATTTCTTTTTAATTTTTGAGGTCGACAAAAGCGGGGCTCTTGCTCCTACGTACCCTCCATCGAAGAGGAAATCAGACCTACGTAGTTCTTTCAAAAGAGCGAATCAAGCGATTCTTTTTACTTGGAAGGTGGTCCTTTTAAGGCGTTGGACCTTAAAATGATCCATTTTTTTCTTGGTGAGAAAAACTGAGGTATTGGACCTTAAAATCCTTTTTAGTGATTTTTTGCGGACAAGCTTGACTTTGTGAGTTGATTTTAGCCTTAGTTTCACTTTAGTTATTAGTCAATTCGATTAAGAAAGAGAAATCCCAAAGAAAAACATCCGATTGATTTTTTTGCTTTATTTTACTAAAAGATATTTTTTGATTATTATATTATTATTTTACCTCTTTTTGGTTTCCAACGTGGTTACGGCATGACCAAACGGTCGAATTTCATTTTAACAGAAATTAACGGATATTGCAATTCAAATGATCGATGAAAATTTATTTTATTTTTTGATTAGGCGAGAAAATGACTTAAGTAAATGACTAAAGCACGTTAAAAGGGGGTACAGAAAGTAAATGAAAATGGAAATAAAAGTACGCGAAACAAATGGGGACCACCAATGGTACATAGAATGAATTGAAAAGCTCGGTTTCGGGAACTTATCGGTTGAAGACTAAAGAACGCGAAGAAAGAACGAAAGACGGTGGAAAACCTCCACGGATTTGCTTACGGAAACGTCACGGACGAGTTACGGAAGCGCCTCGGCTTGGATTTTCTTCACGGAAATGATTTTTTTTAACTGATTTCAAGTGATCCCAAAATACCAAGAGGGCTGAACGTTTTTCTCCTTCACTCCTCCCCTTATTTATAGAAAAATAGGGGAGGAGCTTGCCACCCAGCTCGCCCAGGCGAGCCAGGTTGCTTCCTCCAGAAGCAACTGCCTTCTGGAGGAACATCCTGGAAGGCCCAAGTGGGCTTGGTTGCTATTTGCACCCCTTTTTTTACTAAATACACCCTCTTTGCTTTTTTTGGTGATTCTTTTTTCGTAACGTTACGAAACTTTACGAATTTCCTTTTTTTGCTTTCGGAATGTTACGGAACCTCACGGATTGCGTAACAATGCTTCCTTTTGATTTTCGGCAATGTTACGGAACCCCACGGATTGCGTAACAATCCTTCCTTTTGATCTCCAGCATGTCACGGAACTTCACGTATTGTGCAACAAAGGGTGCCAAGTACCTCGAAGCGGTCAAACAAAGGTTGCATGCCATCAAACAATGGTCCCCGAACGAAATTAGGGTATGACACATCCCAATGACACTATCACATACATTTTTCTCCACATGCATATCATCAATACAATGTCTAACATCTAGATCAGACCAGTACGAAAGATCAAACAAAATTGACCTGTTCTTCCATATGCAAGTCTTACTTTTTTCCTTCTTGCGGGTCTTTCCAAATATAGTATTCAGGTGTTCAACCCGCTGGAAGACCTAGTCACTAGTTAACGGTGCCGACGCAATTTCATGCTTTTGACTTCCATTAAATGCTTTTTTCAATTGCCTGTATGGGTGATGAGGTTTTAGAAAACATCGATGCCTAGTGTAGACTATTTTTCTACCATGTTTTAGTTATATGTAGCTTGTGTCTTCTTCACAGATGGGGCATGCACGATGGCCCTTAATAGTGTAACCACTCAAATTCCCATATGCTGGAAAGTCATTGACAGTACAAAAAAATATTGCACACAAATGAAAAGTCTTATTTCGAAACCCATCATACCCTAAAACCCCTTCGTCCCATAACTTTGTCAAGTCTTCAATCAACGGACTGAGATAAACATCGATGTCATTTCCTGGTTGTCTTGGGCCCGATATCATCATGATAACATCATGTATTTTTGCTTCATGCACAACCAAGGAGGCAAATTGTAAATCACTAGAAAAACTAGCCACGAACTATGTTGAGTGCTTAAACTACCATATGGATTCATTCCATCAGTGGCTAGTCCAAGCCTAAGATTTCTTGCCTTTTTGCCAAAATCCAGATACAAACTATCAATCTTCTTCCACTAGGAGGAAGTAGCCAGATGACGGAGCATTCCATCGCATTTTCTCTCATTTGCATGCCATGTAAGGTCTTTTGTGTCGTCTCCATTAGCAAATAGACACTTAAACCTTGGAATGATCGAAAGATACCACAACACCTTTGCTAAGGGGCCCTTGTTTGAGTTTTCGTCACTACTACATTCGTCATCATCCTTCACTTCATAGCGTGATACCCCACACTTAGGGCATTTGAGCATTTCTTGAAATTCATGTTTGTATAGTATGCAATCATTCAGGCAAGCATGAATCTTCTGATACTCCATACCCATCGGGCATAATATCTTCTTGGCCTGATAGTAACTTTTAGGCAATGTGTTTTCCTCTGAAAGCATATCGTGCACTACTTGAAGCAGTGAACTAAAGCTTTTGTCACTTCACCCATATTTGGCCTTCACATTAACCAAACTTAACACCGCTGACAACAGTGTCAAGGAATTCTTGCACCCCGAATACAAAGGCTTCTTTGAATCTGTTTGCAATGTATCATACATAGGGGCATGTGCTTGCTGAAAAGACTCTTGTCCAAGGTCACGAATCATATCCTCCAAGCGATCTCCCATTTCTACATCAAATGGTTCAGATTGGGACCCACTGTGCATGTCTGTTAATTCACCATGCCATATCCATGTTGTATAATTCTTCTTAAACCCATCACACAATAGATGCTCCCGTATATCGTTCAATATTTGTCGTCTCCCGTTCAAACAATTTATGCAAGGACAAAAAAGAATTTCGTCCTCATCCGGTAGACTTCTTTCGAAGGCAAATTGTAGGAACTCTTCGACACCTTCCTCATATGCAGGGCTCATGTGGCTTTCGTTCATTCAACTTTGATCCATCTAAATAGTAACTCTGTGATACTCCGAAAGTTATCTGATGCATGAAAATCTCACTTTTTTCATTTAAGGTGTGGCCTTATCCCATTCAGGAAGACATTTTTTTATGGTAAATTCATACATCAAGGTTAATCTTATTTTGTTAAATTTGACGAAATTTCGGGAACATTTCGCATTGATCTCTAAGTATACAACATGAAAGCGGTGATATTAATTCCCCAACAATCAAGTATACACTTAGAGAACAACTAGAAATGCATTGTTTCGAAATTCATCAAATTCAACAAAATAATCTTAACCTTAACGCATGAATCTACCATAAAAATATGACTTTTCCCAAACTGTCCAAACGGACAATTCAAGATTGAATATAACAATTAATGCAAATTGTCCGCAAGAATCATTGTATTCAATCTCAAAAGGGAATCTAAGGTTCACTCATGATGAACAAAAGTTGTATATCAAGAAAAGTACATTAATGACAGACAGCTACGTACAAAAACATTCGTAACAAAAATAGGCATAAAAATTTTATCAAAAACTTTCGTACCTATGATGATGAACGAATGTCGTAATCACGATGCAAACAACTAGACAAATAGTGCCTACAAATTAAATATTTCAATGCTAAGTGAGATATATTGTTCAATTAGATAACAAGCAAAAAAAAATATTGTTCAATTAATGAGGTCTGCTAGAACTTATCCAAACAAATAAGATAGATTTTCTTCTTTGTTTTCATTTTATTGAAGTTGTTTTCAATAATCAAACTTGTATATTGTATTAGCTAACCATAGGTATGCTCTCATTGATGCTAGGCTGTTTGTAAATCAGTAACCACTTGTACTACTTTCATTAATATATATAATATATCTACTTTTGCCGATAAAAAAAATAGCTACTACACCAAGTACTAAAGCAAAACATTGAACTATGGCTCTTACGGTTGAACTAATGTGTGAACTCATTACTTCATCATATCAAATTTGAACCTACCTATTGTGTAGGGCCAATTTGTTTTTTACAATACATTGTTATGTGTTAAAATGTTTACAGAAGATACAACAATGTAGAAAAGTGTAGAATGGTGCTAATTCTAATTAAAGAACTAAGAAGATGGAGATTGTGGAGAATGCAATACCATGTTAGATGGAGGGTTCTTAGGTGGCAAAATTACTATGGTAATGATGACGGATTTAATAGACATGTGGTGGCTGCACTTTTGGTTTGGATGGGAAGCAGTAAGCGAATGAGGCAATGAGAAGGAGGGAATTAGCTTATGTATGGATCACACTTGTTTACATAGGCTGATGTGTCTTAATTATGATATGGATGAAAGCAGGCTATGGATCAGTGTGTTATATTTTGTTGCTGCTGGTATAACAAATTTGATGATGCATTTAATACGTTCGTTGGGTTATTCAAGAGGGGATACACTTTCTGAAGCTGGTAAATGTCGTCATACGTAGAGTTCAGGATGTAGTTTAACTGATAAGGACATGTTTTGAGCAATCGAATGAATGATACTGGAATTTACAGGCCAGAGGCATATTATGAGTCTGATCCCTTCAAGCCCAAACCTCATTATTTGAGAGAAGAATTTACATAAGCCCATAAAAAAATGTTATGCTGGCATCTTAAACAAGTGACAAGAAACTGCTTGAAAATGTGTTCATTTGAAACACAACAACGTTAATTATAACCAACATTCAGGGACATCCCGTTCAATTTCACTTTAGAATGAGTATTTCAATGTCTGTGCTAGTCATAGTTAATGATCTTTAATTCTTCATTGAATTTTGATAACAAATTCCTCTTTGAATTCACTGTGACATCTAGAAAATTGAATCATTTCCTAGTTATGATTTTGGTATAAAAAAAGAGAGAATTGGATGATAAACAAAATTTTCCTACCTAATACTGGATTTTGAAACAACCTATCTCATCTCCTTTATGATTTTTCCAACCTAATACTGGATTTATACAGTTTAAGATTCTTCATATATATAATTTACAACAAAGGGCTTATATATACCTAGTTACACCCATAGTCAGTCACAAATACCCCCACAGAACCATGTCCCAAAACCTCAGTCTGTGGGGCCCAAGCCATAGCCTTCCCACTCTCACTTGTCCTCTCAAGAAACCCTCTTGGCAAAAGATCCTTTAGATGCTCCTTGAGAGACCAAAGAAAGGGAAAACCACTTGCTTCCAATGCTTCTGCCACTGCCACAATCTCATGTGGAGGTGGAGTCACCACTGTCCCAAAGCTAACATATGCCATTGACCCACCACTCTTCTTCTGCTAGTGATCCAGCCATGACAAGCACCCTGTTGCATTTGTGTCTGATGAAGGCAAGGGTGGTAGAGGCAATGAAAGAGTCAGAAAACCAACATAGAGAAAACACTTCAACTTTCACCTCATGTCATGCACCAACGAGGGTGGATCTACTTCCTCAAAGAAATCCACTACCATTGCGAACGAGAGGTATCACAATGTTTGTTTGGTTGGCTCCAAGTCTTATAGAAGCAGGCTAGATAAGTGGAGCTTGGTTGGTAGGTATCATAATGTGTGAAAGCCTTTGTGCGAACGAGAGGTTGCAACATATTCCAGGTATCCAAATTTGTAACCTAAGATTTGTAACTTTATGGTAAAGGAATTACATTTATGTTAATTTGGTGTTTTAAATACCATAGTTGGTTGGTTAGTACTTAGTTCTAAGTTCTAACTTTCCATATTCTTGTGTTCTGCCCCTATCAAGTAGTAAGAAAATAGAACAAAGTAAAAAATGGGACTTCTTTGTTCTACAACACTGCAAGTTATTGGGAGTGGCATGATCTAGCTTAAGCACAAGGTTTAAGAGGGGAATAGAGTGGCTTCCAAAGGGGAAAACAAACACTGCAACATGTTTCTTCTCTTGTGAGATTTTCATGGTTTGGTGTTGTGAGGTCAGAACAATGGAAGTTTGGTTGGGTTTGGAGAGGCTAGCTTTTGATGAATGATATATATATATATATATATATATATATATATATATATATATATATATATATATATATATATATATATATAACATGTATATATCTAGCTCCCAAGAAGCCATTCAAATTCAAAGTGGCTTAGGCTAGCTTCTTCTTAATAAGGAAATGCAAAGAAGAGAGAATTTGTTACTTTTTCTTATTCTTTTGATGAATGATATTTGGTGGTGCAGGTTTTGCTAGGGAGATGGAGCTTCTTCTATATGATTGAAGTACTGCTTATGCTTGATATGCCAATTTGATCAAGGAAAACTAAAAGAGAAGTCTGCGTTTACAAAATCCAGAAAAATTTTATAAGCAAATGACTTTTTATGTATAAATGCATAAAAAGTGCATCAGGCCTGCCTTAAGAAGGTCCATCAGTCCCAATAAGGGATGTCAATTCAAAATTAGGAAGAATAAGTTCAAACTAAGAAGATTTTTTCCATCCCTCAAACTAGCTAATGCAAAAGGGAGAAAGTTCATGCATTCTGGCTATGCTATCAACACTCTCGACACTAGTATCCATCCATCCCTCAACATTTTAGGACCACGAGAGAACATAACCAACTTGTAGTGATCAAACAACTTCTCTATCAGCAAACTCATAGGTTCATATCCAAATAAAGCATCATCCAACACTACATCACTCCCAGTAATGAGTAGGTCTGCTATTGCAGAAACCAACTTTTGGCAGAATAACAACAATCACCAGCATTAAAGGAAGTCAATATCAATTCAGGGCAAATGAATAGTAGTCTCCATCAATCATAACTTTTCTGATTGCTACTAAGAAATATGAGGTCCATTTGAAATTGGGACAACTAGAAAATGACAAATCAGAACTGAATAATTCAACATGAATAAATAAGAATATGGGTACTATTCTAATTTCTATTAACTTCTTTTAAAAAAGCATATGAGACAGTGACTCCTCAAAATTTTATTACATGTCATTCATGTTTCATTTAATTAAAAATTTTATGTTTTTGTTTGTATGTGGTGTTCTCGTATCTTAAATTTTAGATATTAGTCCTGTTGTGTCTAATGTTAGTGCCAAAATCCGTGCAGTGTTCATTGGAAGGGAATGAAAGGTAAATAGAATTGGGCACATGAGTTTGTGCCAAATTATTGCCAATATGGCAATATCAGAGCCACAATTTAAAGAACTTTTTAACATATATAATTTGATTATGTTATTAGTCTTTGATTGCTTAATTAGTTCCTAAAAGCACACTTTCTATGTGGCTATAAAGTAGTGGGTGATAACAGCCAATGTGCGGATTCATGTATCAGTTCCACAGTGAAGGATATTACAAAAGAGAACTAAATTAGATCCTATAATAGAAAAATGTTTGGGCATTAGTCAGTCATGATCCTTTAGGAAGTTAATGGGATATGATGAGTGGTGATATCTAGCATCATATATGGGAGTGGGGTACCTGCCCCAGCCTGGTTGTGACACGTGCTAAGGTTACTCTTAATTAGCATGGCACAACTTACAATCACCATTATGTTGCATAGTGTAGAGCCCAACCAGCTTCACTATGTCTTGCAAAATCCTTACTATGCTTGACTGTGGATGCACCTACCATGAATCCACAATTTCATAAAATCTTAATGATCAAAAGCAATTTTCTAGAGATAAGTCTCATTGAAATCTAAGTAATAGAATATCTATAGAAATCCTTCATTATGTCTTACAATCTTAATGAATAACATGTAATAAAATATCTAAAGCTTAGAACACACAACAATAAAAGAAAAACCAGAACATTGTTACATTTGCCATGGTGTTATACACATTACAACAGACACCTAGCTAGCTAGCCATTAAGCATTCAAAGGACACCTAGGCATTCAATACAAGTGAGCACGAGTTACCTCAATCAAAATGAGACCCTGTCAGTACGAGTGAGCACCCCAAACGGATTGCAAAGTGAGCACCCCAAACAGATCTTACAGTGAGCACGAGTTCCCCAAACAGACCTGGGTATTCAATACAACATGTTAAAGAGAAGAAAAAGTCACGAAACGTACCTTGGTAAGGTGGTGAGCTGTCACAGTCTCGATAAGGTTGCAAATACAAACAGATACGATCGCGAAGAAGAAGAAGCTTAAATGGAGAAGAAGAGAGCGCGAGTAAAATAGGGCTCACATTCTAATATTTTAAAATGTAAGTCCAACATCGGTTTTCAATACAAAACTGATGTTAACCAAATGATGTTAACGTTAACATCGGTTTTCTGGAAGAAACCAATGTTAACTTATCATACGTTAACATAGCAGTAGTAGAAAACATATTACATTCCTTAGCCATATATGCCCAATTGCTCATATACATATATATGCCTCAATAATATATATATATATATATATATATATATATATATATATATATATATATATATATATATATGTATATATATATATATAAACCTACATTAGTAATGTGGTCTTCATTTGGTGATCCCTTGTTTGCATTTGCTTCACTATGGTTGTGGCACAATTTTTTTTTTATTTAGGCTTGGAGGAATATGATCAAAATGGTTACCAGAAGAAGAAAATGTACCTGCACAACACTCCATCCCTATCAGTTTTCATTATTGAAGATTTGCTTCCATTTTCTCTAGATTTATTAGTTATTAAACTTTTAGGTTGTAAGTTTCTAGCACAATTTTTTATTGAATTCAGGTTTTGTTCCCCATGAGTCCTGTGTACTATTTCTGAAAAAACCAGTGCAGCATCTTGACCAAAATGCAAAAAGCAGTTTTATTGTATGCATCAGTGATATATAAGAAATGATACACTTATTCTCCATGGAAGTTCCTCTAGGAGGGAAAAATGTAAGTTTAATCCTAAAAGAATGTGAGTACACATTCAATTAAACCTAAACCAACTGGAATCTTGAATTATAGTAGGAAACTAGTTTAAGTACTATGATGAAAGATTTAGGATTACCCCAGCTACTATGGGTTTACTGGAGAGCATCCTTGGATCATGCAAAGCATCAGATTAGAGTAGTGTGCTATTTTCCTGGACCAAACAACAAATAATGTGAAAATAAACCGTGAAATAGATGAACACCAATAGAAAAACTGATAAAATATGATACTGAACACTGAAAGCACACATACAAAACAGTAAAAAAATTGCTATCATAGAAACTAAGGTCTCCTACAGAGAGTATTCTCTGTCAACAAAGTGCAAATACGACACCCTTCCTAATTACATAACCTACTATCAAATATATACTCCAAACTCATATCTTCCAGCAATCATTTTCTATGCATAACTGTCATCATGCAGTTTCTAATTCAGAACTTCTGATACAGAATCAATTATTTTCTATCACTTACATTCCTAATAATTAACTACCGTGAATCCATTAATGGATCCTTTCCTAACTAATTAGGGATCTCAAAAACTTGTCCCTTTGACATAGACAAAGAAAGAAACCTGGTATAAAAGGCAATGGTATGTATATTAGTACCTGATTTAGCCACATGTAGAGAGGCATGTAAGAACCAGCTACTTGTTGATTTAAAAAGGGAGTTGGAGCATACTCATAATTGTTATATACCTATTTAAAAGAGATATGCAGAGTCAACTTTTTTTATGAATGAGAAACACAAGTATGCATGATCAAGATACCAACACAAATTAGATCGAAGTTCAAACCAGAATATGTTTTTCACTTGTATAGAAGGAGTCCAAAGTAATGGCAAAGATTTGTTAAGAAAATCCTTCTAGAAACAAAAAGAATCAAAATAAACTAGAATATCAGCGATAAGCAGATTGCAGAAAAAGAAAATTGGTTAAGATGGCTATAGCATCATTACTGACATCTTCAGGCACCATATATTTGTAAGGTGCATCAAACATATTATAATTTTGTGTCCCCATCAAGCTTGAGAAACTTGTGAACTCAACCGTAGCTTTCTAAATGAATAACTGCTTTTAAATCAAAATACCAAGTGAATGAGAATCCAGCAATGAACATGAACAAGAAAATACAATGTGAGCTTGTTGTGCTAAAGAAAAATACAAATAATATAAGAGCGCAATCCTTTTACTTTCCATGAAATATTGGTACACTAGCTTGACAGTTTCATTAGAAGTTCATCAATTAGATGATCAAACCCACTCACATTGGCATAATGGTTGATCAAGTTTCATTGATCCAAACTTTGAAGAAACAAATATTAATGGTAGATTTAGGTAAACAACTTAATTAAGTACTTATTCAAAAATCTTTCATCAATAACTAATTCATAAACATAACTATGAATCTTCCTAAAATAAATTAAAGCACTTATTTTGAAATAGGGTTAAAAGAGTTTAGAGGGTCATAAACTATTTCCATAGGCTCAAATAAGCTCTTCCAAACACCTCGTAAACAGATTTACCCTAATAAATAATAAAAGTAACTTATTTCCATCTAATAAACACAAAATTGCAAATCTTTTCTCCCCCCTTTCCCAATTTAATTTTTTTCTTCTACAAAAGATGTACAAAAGAATGAAAACTGCATTCTCAGAAGTTTCCCAATAACATAAATTCACACACATATGATAGGATGGTTCCAAAAGAGATTGAAAAGAAGGTTGATTAACGGATTGTTTGGTGGAATTTTTGTTTATCTACATTATTTCTCTTCAAATTATTTTCAATATAGACTAATTCTTAATTTAATGTCCTAACTACATTACCCTTTGAGAATCCAATCTCCCATCTTCGTTTCTATTTATAAGAAATTGGATTGGACCAACCCAACTTTTTTCTGATATAACTAAGGAAAAGCTAAACATAAAGATATGTTGGGATAATTTTATTTTTTTTTGTTATGGTCTTGTTGCTGGCAGATTCTATATTTTTTTCTAATATCCCGTTCAATTTCTTCGTCCATTTCACATGGAATGCAATTTGAAACCGGACAATCCTTTGCACCCCTCCTTCTCCTTGGATCAAGACCCATTGATCTCCTTCATATTCTTGTCACATCAATTGTGTTAACGTAATAGACCTACTCCCATATAGAAATATTGGATTTGCACATGAGTACGTCGATCCATGAACCGAGTCATTTATAATCTGACTATGATAGTAAATGACAATCAATATTTCTTTACATGGGGTAATGCTTAGGAGATGTAAGTGAGAAGGTTATGAGAGTAAGGGGTAGAGGTTATTTTTGTGAGGATGTTGTTGTGTGTGATGTGTTGTGGAATGGTAGGATTATACTGTGTGCACTTGCGCACATTACAGACAAAAGCATATATGTTGTATCATGATTCTTCACCGCACTGTTTTGCATCGCTTATCAAGCCCACGCAAATTATTGAGATATGCATTAATGCAGTTGTTGGTGTATGGGAGTGAACAGTGTGCATCTGCGCACATCACATACAAAAATCTATCTATTGCATTATGATCAAATAGTTTTAAAATAATTAATTAATAGTCTAAAATAAATAAAAAAGGAAAAGTGATTTAAAAAAATAGATTGATTAAAAACACAATGAATATATTGTTACCACATCTCAATTATATTATATGAAAAAATTAAAACACTCAAATAACGAAAAATACTAACAATTAGAGAAACAAACATAATGAAACAAAAATAATGGGATGTACTAACAATACAACTGAAACACAAAAATGACGAAACTAATCATAATTTAAAAGACGTTGTGCAGCCAACATGTCTTCTTCCATTTGAATCATATTGGTTTGTTAATTTTATTAAAAATTATCATAGTATACTTAAAATATTATATATTGATTATGATTTATAAAATATTGTAAATATTAGTTTGTTAATTTAAAAATATTACTAATATATTAATTTCATTACTTTTCAAGTATAAAGTGTTTCTTAGTATACTATATATTTATTATGATTAAAAATAAATTAAAATTTTAGTTGCTTAATTTTTTAGAAAAATGCATTTGATCGCTACTTCAATCGCTAATTTAAAAATTATTGTCTTATAGCGACCGAAATCGCTATCATCATAACATAGTGATCGAATTATCTGCAAGTCCATTATGGTCGCTAATTCGGTCGCTATAATACTTTTGTAACTAGATATATAGTGAATGAAAAGCGACTGAATTTTTCAGTGGCCTTTCATTTTGGTTGCTATTTCAGTCGCTAATGCAACTTAGTCACCACAATTAAATTCAGTCGCAAGTTGTGACAGAAAATCTTTAGTCGTTATATGCGAACAAATTGGTTGCTAAATTACTTTTTTCTAGTAGTGGCATGTCACTCGTGGTTGATGTGAATTGGTGGTGGGCTTAGGGGTGAGAGCTGACCCTTCATCATTTATTTGTTTTTTCTTGGTGGCGACCAGCTCAGGGCTTATATATCTTCATGGATCTATGTTGTATTTATTCCCTAAATGGGACCCTTGAATTTTGTGTTGAGATTTGTTTATGGTGTTTCATGACGTAGTGCTTTGGGCATACGTCCCTTTATGTTTTATGTCTCGAGAACTTTTTGTGAATGAAATTTATATGACATGCTTGTATTCATAAAAAGAAAAGGTTACATGTATTTTTGATTAATTAAATGGATTCAAGAGTTTTAAAAGGACTAAAAATGAATCTTTCCACGTTAAATTCTTAAGTGTTTCATGTAATGACATTTGAGGTTGTTACATCTCATATTTATCAGGAAGGAAACATTTGTGTTGATGTTTTAGCTAGTTTAGCGTGTAGCATAAAGTATGAGTTTTTGATGTTTGATTAGCCTCTGGAAGTTTTAAGGTTGCTTTTGTTAGCTAATTGTATCAGGGTTGCTTCAACCTGACTAATCTCTTTGTAATCTTTTCTTTGGGATTTTTAGCCCCATTCAATCCTAAATAAAAATGTAGTGAATTTTTTTTCATCCTCATTATTAGGTACTCTAATATTATCTATATAAATTAAGATTATGAGGCAAGAAATATGGAATTTTATGTGTTTATTAGGTAGGACTACAATGTAAATCTAGGGTACAATACATTAAATAAGTTGTCATATAATTGTTATAAATTATCTCACATTTTAAACTTCATACTCTAACAAAAACTTTTAATTTAATTTTAAGTTGTTATTAATATTATTATTGGACAAATACATTTTATAAATGTATTTTACATTTTGCACAAATACGTTTCAAATGTTATTATTAAAATAATAAAAATAAATTACAACATTTTAATTTACATGCATGAATTATAATCAATCATTGATATTTATTTAAAGATTTATGTAAACATATAATTAGTATAAGTTGTCCCATTTTCCCCACCTATATGAGGGCATTATTTGTCAATTTGTTTGCAACATAGGTTTTTTTTTTATCTTTGGTACAATAGCACATGTTGTTATATATTTATAAGAATGGTGTGTTTTATTTTTTTAAAACCCTATGAAGTGGAGAGTTATATTACTTGAGAATTTTGCTCAATTATTTAAGAGGACCATAATCATATTTTGATATTGGAATAATTAATAATTCCATCTATCACACATTTAAGGATGTTTGCTATGTATTAGGTTTGTTAATGAAGCAAGTCATTAGGGATTAGGATATTATTATTTTTGTCAAATCAAATGACTAGGCTAGAATTTGATTGGGAAAAGACTTGGAAATATCTAAGTAATGATATTTTTTACAAATAGAGATTGCTTCTTCAAATCAATGATAATAATTAGGTATAATTACCTATTTAGTTCCTACTGTTTCCAAACTTATCTCTTTTAGTCCTTATAGTTAATAAGTGATTTTTTTAGTCCCTGAAATTTACATTTTAATGCCCAAAAAGTCTCTGCTATTAAATTTTTTTTAACTTCGGTAGTTAAAAAATTTTAATAGCATGGACCTTTTGGAAATTAAAATATAAATTTTAGGGACTAAAAAACCCACTTATTATCTGTAGGAGTTAAAAGATATAAGTTTGGAAATTATAGGGAATAAGTGTGCAATTAAACCTAATAATTATAACTTTTGTTCTATATAAATCTCATTTTCTATTTTACTATAATATAATTTAATCTAATATCAATTTAACTACATTATTTCTTAATGAAAGATTTAGTGTTAATAGATAAAGTGTTGAAAAATAACATAATCATAGAAATGGAAAAATTCTTACAAAGCAACAATAAAAGTTTATCTTATTTTTTCTCCAATGTCTATTCTAGACAATTCGTTCATTTCTCACTCTCGAAATCATCTCATTTATGATGAACTCAACTATGACAAGAATTTGATTCAAACTAAACACAATCAATTGTTCTCCATAATGAAGAGTGAGAAATGAAAGATATATGATATGATTGTGCTTAATAGGATTTTCAAAAACTGAGAGATTATTTTTTGTTTATGATTATGGAGGGATAGGTAAAACCTTTCTTTGGAGAGCTATTTCTACAACACTTAGATCAAAAGAATAAATTGTTTTAACTGTGACATCCAACAAAATAGTTGTTTTGTTGATTCTAGGTGGAAGAACAACACATTCCAAAATTCATATTCCAAAGGATGTCGATCAAGATGTTATTTGCAACATAAAGTAAGATATTCTTTTAGTTGAGTTAATATCAAGGACTAAATTCATAATTTGGGATGAAGTTCCTATGACTCATAGACATGATTTTGTAGTTTTTGATTGAACATTCACGAATATATTAAGATTTTCTAATAGGGATAGATCAAGTCTTTCTTTTGGAGGAAAAGTTTTAGTTTTGGGAAGATATTTTAGGCAAATTCTTCTAGTCATACTAAATGGAATAGGTCAAGATATTGTTCATGCCAACTGTTACAAAAAATAAAATAAAAAATGAAAGAAAATAAATACAAAGAAGACGCGCAGTCTTGAATTGAATAACGAAATAACAGGAGCAAAATAAATTTAATTGACAACATATAAATAACGCATTATAACATGCAATAAGCACAAGGAAAAAATAAATTAGGAAAAGAAAGATATAGCCTGGGCTGAAGCGCGTAAACGCTATCCTTAGAGAGAAAACGCCCCACTGCACTGGTAGGAAAATTTGATTGCGCTCCTCTTCCAAGATACGACAACCCGTTGGTTCCGATCGTGTGCAGCGAAAGGATCGCCGAACCTTCTAAACACCAATGTTCTTGCTCTCACAAAAATAAGTTTTTTATAGGAAAAGAAAGAGACAATTTTTTTTGGGAGAAAG
This sequence comes from Glycine max, assembly GCF_000004515.6. Taxonomy (NCBI): domain Eukaryota; kingdom Viridiplantae; phylum Streptophyta; class Magnoliopsida; order Fabales; family Fabaceae; genus Glycine; species Glycine max. Next base: position 20,757,579 of record NC_038243.2, read on the forward strand.
AAACTAGACGTTGCTCTGTCTTTTTAGAAAGGAGGAAAGAGAATATATAGGCACAGGTCACCTTAAGCAACAAACAAAATATGACCGTTGGAAACTAACCTACAGTTGTCAAAAACAAATATAACAAACTAGTTGACTCATTAAAATAAAATCTTAAGAAAATCTAAAATAAATATTTTATTTGATAAAATAGAATTAATATATATTTATAAATTTTAAATTAAAACACAAATATTTACCAACATAGGCATGACAATGGGCCCCGAACCTGCGGGTTCGTCTTGGACCCGTTCCGATTTTGACGGGGAAAATCTGAGTTGACCAGAGTCGGGGTCGGGATTTCCTCGATAGCCAAAGTCGGGTTCGGGGTCGAGGATGAAATTATTAATACCCGAGCCGAACCTGTCCTGCTAATAATTAATTTATAAAAATATTCTTGCATATATATAACACACTAAAACATAAAACTATTGGATTGACTTTTATGCTACTGTTAGATTAAATTTTATGTTGTCATGTACAATCTAAAAATACATTGTGGTTTCTTTTTAATTTTTTTTTCATTCTATGAAAAACTGTATTTTTTATAGGATTTTATCAGTATGTCAGGGGCAGGGTGAATAAAACCCAACCCCGTCGGGGGCGGGGATGGGGAAAAATAGGGAGTCAGGCGGGGCGGGGTATGCAAAACCTATCCCATTGGCATGCCTAATGCCAACATTAATGCTTCATATGTTTTGCCTTTATGTAAAGTTTGAACATTCACAAAAAGCATGAAACTTCAAATGAAGATGTTACTCGAGTGAAACAATTTTTAGATTGAGTATCGAGTATTTGAAATGGTACCATTGGTGAAATAAATGATGAAAATACTATCATTGATATACCATTTGATATGCTTATTGACAATTTAGGAGATTCTCTCAGAGATATTATCAACAACACATACCCATCACTTTTGGAAAATATTAGAAACACATTTTTTCAACATAGAACTATTTTAGCATCAACTAATGATATTGTTTATGAGTTTAATGAATACATTATGTCATTAATTTCTAATGAAGCCAAAACTTACTTAAGTTTGGATGCCCTATGCGTGCTCAACAAATGAAAATGTGGTAGATCGGATGATGAACATACTCATGAGTTTTTAAATACAATTGTTGCATCTCGACTTCCTAACTATAAATTAAAACTTAAGATTGGTCTTCCCATCATGTTATTAATAAATAAAGACCAATCATCTGGTTTGTTTAATGACACTAGACTCATTGTCATCCAATTAGGAAATCATGTGTTGGAAGCAAAGGTCATTTTTGGGAACAACATCGGACAAAAGGTTTTCATCCCAAGATTAACATTGATTCCAACTAATATTAGAATTCCATTTCAATTTCATTGTAAGTAATTTCTAATAGATGTTTTCTTTGCATTGACAATAAAGAAAAGTCAATGACAATCTCTCAAAAATGTTAGAATTTATCTTCCATGACCAAATTTTTCACATGGACAACTATATGTGATAATATGAAGGGTTACACCATGTAACAAATTAAAGATTCTTATATGTAATGATGATAAAGATAATTCAAATATCACTTAAAATATTGTTTATACACTACTGCAAAAATGACATTCTATGACGGTTGTAATATATATTCAAAGACAGTTTTGAATCATCTTTGAAGCCAACATTGTTGAAAGTTTGGACTTTGGACGACGGTTTCATAAATACCTGTCTTAGAAAAAGGTATTTTTCTAAGATGGTTCTTAGCTTAGAACCATCTTAGAAGGTCTTAGAAAGATATTTTTCTAAGACGGTTCAACTAAGAATCATCTTAGAATGTCACATGTAAATTTTATTTATTTATTTATTTATTTATTTTTGGCCACATGAAATGACCAACCTCAAAACTGCTTTAGCAAGATCAAACATTATTATGGATACCATATGAATATTTTATAACCCACATAAATGCTCAAAAATGAAAATTATAATCCACATAAATACACCTATCTTGCTTGGTATATAAAAAAGAAAAAAAAGGATGAAATTATAAAAAAAATAGCAAAAGTAAGTAAGAAATAAAATAGAAATGAAATATGTTTAGTTAAAGAAAAATAAAGAACAGATGAGAAGGAAAACATATATGAGTGAAAATGGAAGAAATATAATTTGTTGGATCCTACTAATTTTAAAATTAATTATCTTCTAAAGTTATTTCTAATGTTGTTGTTTAGTAAGGTTGTTTCAAGTTAAAAAACATTGTTTAATAAAATTTATCATTGCAGCACATGAATTAACACAACATTGTTTTAATATATTATAAAAACAAATTTAACATTAATTTTAAGACTACAAAATTATAAGAGTGTAATAGAAATTAACGAATTATAAGACTACAAAATTAATTTTAAGCATTCATGTTGGCGACTTTAACATTAATGAAATGCTTAAAGTTAAACGATCATAAAAACATTTTAGTTGAAAGAGTGTAAGAGTAGAATTTTCATTATTACACTATTTTTCAAGACGTTTTAATATATTATTAAAAAAACTTATTCTCCTACTTACTCTTTGGATTCCATAAAGACTAAACTTAATTAGAGTAAGCCCTTGAATGGCCGGTGGGATAGGTGCCAACTAGCAACTAACAATGTGGTTCTCATTTCTCAACTGCTTCCACTTAACTTATCTGTTTACTCACTCTCAATCTCCGTCGTCCATATCATAGTATCTCTTTAATTATAAATTATAAATTAAAATTATGGCTAATTTTATATCCTAACAATTTATTTACAGTATATTCTTAAGATAATTGAAGTAATTTATTTACATACATAGGAATTTGTAGTTGAAAGATATTTTATAATGTAATTGCATATTAAAGAGCATGATGTAAAATGAATGCAAGATTACCATATGAATATTCTTTAGGTAAAGTGGATGTCAGATTACCTCCATAGATAATTCTTATAGATGCAACTTCAGCACTCACATTGTCATGAACCCATTTCCTCAAATTAGCATGAACCTAGGTTAAACACCCAACAAACATAGTCAGGAGAACACAATTCACAAGTCATTATTAAGCGAGGTATCAAATGTCTAAATGGGCAAAAGAGCAAAGAAAAAAAAGATATCAGACAAAGTTACACAATCTCGAATATTTGAGAACAATAAAATTCAAAAATATAATCAGTATGACGACAAGCAAGTTTTCACCAAAACAATAGTACTGTTAACAAAATATAGGCAAGCATACCTCTTGAGCCTGAGCAGGAGTTGCAACCTTTCCTGTTCCAATGGTCCAAACTGGCTCATAGGACAAATTGACATTGTCCCAATTTGATATTTTAACTGCAAATACAATTAAGGTCAGTGAAAATATAGATTGCTAACAAAATAGCAAGTGATGAGATGATAATTTATTAAAGCAATTAGAACAATTTTTTTAACAAGAACTGCAAAGACCGCCAGACATTTTTTTAAATCCAAAGGAAAAATGCAAATTGCACCCAATATAAGCACATGAAACACCCATATATGGTATCTAAAGAATTTACGTTACATATCATTGCTACATTTTTAAAAAAGTACTTCTGAATTCAAAAAGAGAGAATTAGAGCCTTTTAAATACTCAGGAGTTTTGTGATTATAATTTCCAATGCCAAAAAATGATCCATATTAACCATGAAGTTTACTTAGCCAGATAGACCATCACAAGAGTATGATAAGTACAAAAAATGTTTTCCACAAATAGAGGCAATCCCATCAGAAGCTAGCTAAGGCTCACCTACAACATCATCTCCAGGGATTTTAGCTTCATTTAAAGTAGTAACAATCTTCTTCACCTCCTCAGTGGTCCCATTCTGCAACAAAATCAATTCAAAGCATCAGTTTTTAAAATACTACTTTAGTTTAGTACATAAATAATAAGTAAACATCATTTAAAAAAAAATTGAAGTTAAAAACTACCTTCAATTATTACTATCATGGGGCGTACATCCATGCCCTTTGGTGAAAGTAGCTTCACTCTTCAAGTTGTTCCTCCAAGAACCTACATGGGTCCGTTTCACATCCAAAATCAATTATACCAATAGAAAAGTTAAAAATTTGCACTTCTCTCAGAATCAATTCTATTAGCCCCAAAATTGATTTAGAAATGATTTTGCAAAACTTAGAAGTTAGTGCTTTCCAAGTTTCAATTATTTAAACTAATCCTCACAGATAATGGAAAGATCCATTTTGATAGAAACCAATTTTTCATGGATGGCCCATAGAGCAGGACACCCTGAGATGTGATCAAGAGATTCAGCAAATAGAAAAATCAACAACCAAGTGTGCTGATTAGTCATCACAAAAAATGGGAACACTATACCTGAAAATCATATCAAATAAAAAAAAAGTATGATGAAATTGATGATATTACTTCATGGTGGAGGAAATATCAAATGATGTAGTATGTACTCCGTCCACTAGATCATGCTTTCATTATTGCATTGCCAACAAAGAAATGACGAGTAACATAGAAGCACACCATTCTATTCAAAAGAGGCAGTAAAGCATTCATTCAAAGTATAGTTGATCTTAACTGATAAATAAAGCATTCATGAGATAATACTTGCTTGTGCCAAAGGTGATACTCAGGGACTGATCCCTTCAGGTATACACCAACAACGTCCTTATATAGAATGGTATTTTTTTTGTCAAAAATAGAAAGCAAATTAAAATGAAAAGTGAACTCTGCACTAACTCAAGATGACGGGCTGTTATGAGACTCAGAAATTACTTTCACAATTTAACCCAAAAACAAAACTCACCGGCGTGAACTCTTCAAGTATCCAATAGCCTAAACTCTTTCAAGACCATAGTTCAATGTGTTCTCACGCCTGCAAGTAGATTGCACCACCATAAAAATTAATATAAGAATATAATAATATAAGAATTAAACATCAATATAAGAATATGATAAAACAAAGTCAACCAAAATCAAATTATTCAAATTTCTATAAAAGATTGATGACATTAAGACAAAAAGGCAAGAGTAATGCACCAAATTAGATAAGAAAAAATAAAGCTCTTAACTCAATAATTAGTGAACAACATGTAGAAGCAAGGCTTCATGGTGAATGTGATTCAAAGGTGTTTTGATGATAACAATGATGACAACAAAAGATGATGACAAAGGTGATGAACAAAAAGCTCAAAGATCAAAGAATATCTCAAGTGAATCAAGAACAAGTCAAGAGTTCAAGAATCAAGGAGAATTCAAGACTCAAGAAGAAAGCCTAGAATCAAGAATCAAGATTCAAGGTCTCAAGAATCAAGATCAAGATTCAAGACTCAAGATTCAAGAATGAAGAAAAGACTCAATCAAGATAAGTATTAAAAAGTTTTTTCAAAACATTGAATAGCACTTGAGTTTTTGACAAAACCTTTACCAAAGAGTTTTTACTCTCTGGTAATCGATTACCATATTGTTGTAATCGATTACTAGTAGCAAAATGAGTTTTTTGAAAAAGTTTTCAAACTGAATTTACAACGTTCCAATTATTTTCAAAAGGCAGTAATCGATTGCAATGTTTTGGTAATCGATTACCAGTGCCCTTGAATGTTGAAACTCAAATTTAAATGTGAAGAGTAACATCCTTTCACTCAAAAGCTTTGTGTAATCGATTACACTTATTTGGTAATCGATTACCAGTGACTGTTTCTGAAAAATCAAAAGATGTAACTCTTCAAAAAGGTTTTGACTTTTTCAAATGGGTTTTAAGTTTTTCTAAAAGTTATAACTTTTTTTAATGGTCTTCTTGACCAGACATGGAGAGTCTATAAAAGCAAGGCTTTGTTTTACATTTCAACAATCTTGAACACTTATTTCATACAATCCTTTACAAGCCTTCAATCTCTTTGAACTTCTTCTTCTTCTTTGTACCAAAAGCTTTCTGAAGTTTTTTGGTTTTCAAAACCTTGAAAACATATGCTATTCATCTTTTCATTCTCTTCTCCCTTTGCCAAAAAGAATTCGCCAAGGACTAACCGCCTGAATTCTTTTTGTGTCTCTCTTCTCCCTTTTCCAAAAGAACAAAGGACTAACCACCTGAATTCTTGTGTGTCTCCCTTCTCCCTTGTCAAAGAATTCAAAATGACACAGTCTAAGAATTCTTTTGTATCCCCATTCACAAAGTATCAAAGGTTTAACAGCCTAAGATCTTTGTCTTAACACATTGGAGGGTACATCCTTTGTGGTACAAGTAGAGGGTACATCTACTTGGGTTTGACTGAGAACAAGAGAGGGTACATCTCTTGTGGATCAGTTCTAGTGGAGGGTACATCCACTAGGTTCAAAGAGAACAAGGGAGGGTACATCCCTTGTGGATCTATGCTTGTAAAAGGATTTTTACAAGGTTGAAAGAAATCTCAAGGACCGCAGGTCGCTTGGGGACTGGATGTAGGCACGGGTTGTTGCTGAACCAGTATAAAAACTCTTGTGTGTTTGTTTCCTTCTTCCCTACTCTTTTACTTTCCGCTGTGCATTTAATTTCTACTTTTACTTTCTGTTAAGTTTTCTCTTATACTCCTCATTCTCTTAACAATTTAGTAAAAGCCTTAAAAGAGTAACTTTTAATTAGTAAAGGTTTAGGAATAATTAATTCAACCCCCCCTTCTTAATTATTCTGAGGCCACTTAATCCAACAAGTGGTATCAGAGCAGGTTACTTGTAGAATGGCCTCCTCAAATCCCTTGTTTCTTGAAGGAAACTCCATTCACAGACCACCCATTTTCAATGGAGAGGGTTACCATTATTGGAAAACCCGCATGCAGATATTTATTGAAGCCATAGATCTAAATATATGGGAAGCAATAGAATTAGGACCACATATACCCACTATAATAGATGTAAGCACAAGCACTACAACCCAAAAACCGAGAGATCAATGGATAGAAGAAGATAGGAGAAAAATCCAGTATGATCTCAAAGCCAAAAATATCATCACTTCAGCCCTAGGGATAGATGAATACTTTAGAGTGTCAAATTGTACTAATGCCAAAGATATGTGGGATACTCTCCAGTTAATCCATGAAGGAACCACAAATGTAAAAAGGTCTAGAATAAATACCCTTACCCACGAATATGAATTATTTAGGATGAACCCAAATGAAAATATCCATAGTTTGCAAAAGAGATTTACACATATAGTAAACCATCTTGCATCCTTAGGAAAAATCTTTCCCAATGAAGATTTAATTAATAAAGTATTAAGATGTTTAAGTAGGGAATGGCAGCCCAAGGTAACTGCTATTTCTGAAAGCAAAGATCTATCTTCCATGTTTCTTGCCACTTTGTTTTGTAAATTGCAGGAACACGAGATGGAACTTCAACGCCTCAATCAGAATGAAGAAAATGAAAAAAAGAAGAGAAGCATAGCCCTTAAAGCCTCATCTTCAATACAAGAAGAAAACGAAGAAGAAGATTCAGATGATGAAGAAGATTTTTCTTTCTTTGTTAAGAAATTTCAGAAATTCATCAAGAAAAGAAGAATTGACAGGCGTCAAAATTACAATAATGGAAGAAAATCACAAGATGATTCTCAAGTCCTTAGGTGCTACAAATGTAATCAAATTGGTCACATCAAGGCCAACTGTCCGTCAAATGAAGAATGGTCGGAGAAAAGTGAAAAGAAAAGATTTGACGAAAGAAGAACTAAGAAAGCATACATTGCATGGGATGACAATGATTCATCCGATAGTTCAGAAAAGGAGATTAATCTTCTAACCAAAGATTATGAAAGTGACGAGAACATCTCTCAAGAATAAAAAACATGGAGAAAAAGAATGATCCTCATCTTTGAAGATCTAGACAATTCAATCCTGAAAAAGGCAATATCAAAGCCATTATCTTATTAAAATTTCTCTTAAAGTTGAAATTTTCATTCAAACAATTTGATTATGATGACTAACAATTCTTTATTTGTTTGTTTTTTGATTGTTTGAAATCATGAGTATATTTGCTTGATTGATTTCATCATATTTGCATGAAATATTCATTCATTTATTTAAGTATAAAATCAATATTCTTGATACTTGTGTTTTGATTGTTTTTGATAAAATTAATTATCTTCATGTGTTTTAAATATTTTTGCATGACATAATATGTAAATTACATGATTGAAAATTATTCATAAAGTATTTTCAAATATAAAATTTTCAAATATAGTTTTCAAAAACTTCTTCTCTCCTAGAAAGCATTCTATTTTTTGTCCTTCTGGCTAAAATAACCATTGGTAATCGATTACCATAATAGTGTAATCGATTACAAGCAGTTATTTCTGGCAAAATTTCTCTCTGGTAATCGATTACCATATTTGAGTAATCGATTACGACGTGTCCCTGCACCTATATATTCAAATTTCAAATTTTGAAACCTGCAACCTTTCACTCTCTCGAAAACCCTCGCCCCCAATTTTTCCTCCAGCCATATCTCACTCAATTCTTGTCCAAATCACTCCCCGCAAAGCCCAAACTTCATCTTTTTTCAATCTCTTTCATTTGAACCGATTGAAATCCCGAAAAACTCTTCAAATGGCAAAACCATCGAAAAAGCGCAAAGGAACTTCGAGTCGGAGTCAGCGGCATTCTGGGTCACAGGAAGCTCCAATTCCTCCCTCCATTCCCTCTGGGTTATTATTCTCATCAGAGGAACAGCGTATACGGTACACAAATCTTTTTTCCTCTCGTTCCATTGTAGACCCAAAATTCATAGATATGGAGTTCTTCTCAAATGAGAATTTTGAATGCTTCCAAGCATTTGAAAACTCCAATCTTATTCCATTCATGTCTCTGAAATTACCTATCTATTCTGAGTTAGTCAAAGCTTTTTATTCAAATTTAGAAATTCATGAAGATGTTCTAATGTCTGAAATCTATGGGATTAAGATGGTCATTGACCAATCCCTATTTTATGATTTAACAAAATTGCCTAGTGAAGGCATGCCTTTTGAGGGTGCACTGATTGATGAATGGAAATTCGATTTCTCTGTGCATGATGCCTGCCGGTTGGTTTGCACCAACCAAGCGGATATGACCGGAAGGCTTCTTGCCGGTTCATTCTCTTTTGAAAGCCGCATCCTCCATTATCTTATAGTTCGCATTTTGCTTCCTAGATCTTCAAACCTTGCCCAGGTTTCTGAAGAAGACCTCATTGTCATGTGGGCCTTTCATAAAGGTCTACAAATTGATTGGGCACATCTTGTTAGATATCGCATGCATAAGGCATTGCGATTGAATGCCCCATTACCTTATCCTCATCTTGTTACCCTTTTCCTTCAACACTTCAACATCCCTATTGATTCTGAACCTTATGTTCTAATCAAGAGATAATTCCTTATAGGCGCTTCAGTCATAGCATCCTTTGGATATGTTAAAGAGCATGATGGATCTTGGATAAAGAAGGGTGCTAGAAATGTTGGTGAAGAAGGACATGAGGGAGAAGATTCATCTCTTCTTTCTAAGATATTGGAAAGGTTTGATGGTCTTCAAACCTTTGTTGGTGAGAGGTTTGATACTTTGGAACTGCAAGTGGATATGCGCTTCAATGAAATGGAGTCAAGAATGATTAAGGTTGAAGAAGATGTATCTTACATCCGGTCAAGCTTTGATCTTCCACCACCGCCGCCATCATCATCTTAGACTTTAATTTAATATTAGTACTTTGATTTTCAGCCTTGTATTTTGGCTATATTATTATACTATTTGAACAATTTACTATTTCTCTATTTGCATGGTATGTTTGAACTAATATTAAGTAGTTATTTGACTATGTGGAGTTTATAATTTATCTATGCATGGTTGTTTGCTTCATGGTTTCATTGTTCTTGCTTCTTGCTTCATGATTTGGTTGATATTTTTTATGAACATTGTATGGATTAAATTTATTTGATACGCACTTTGGCTTTTTGTTGATGCCAAAGGGGGAGAGAAATGGGATTAAATCAAGAATTCACATGAGTAATCAACTTATTTTTAAGATAAGCATAAATTCAGAAACAAAGGGGGAGAATTTATGAGAGTGATCGACTAGGAAAAAGTGTGTGTGTGTTTCTTGATTTTAGAAGTTGTCATCATCAAAAAGGGGGAGATTGTAGAATCAAGGCTTCATGGTGAATGTGATTCAAAGGTGTTTTGATGATAACAATGATGACAACAAAAGATGATGACAAAGGTGATGAACAAAAAGCTCAAAGATCAAAGAACATCTCAAGTGAATCAAGAACAAGTCAAGAGTTCAAGAATCAAGGAGAATTCAAGACTCAAGAAGAAGCCTAGAATCAAGAATCAAGATTCAAGGTCTCAAGAATCAAGATCAAGATTCAAGACTCAAGATTCAAGAATGAAGAAAAGACTCAATCAAGATAAGTATTAAAAAAAAATTTCAAAACTTTGAATAGTACTTGAGTTTTTGACAAAACATTTACCAAAGAGTTTTTACTCTCTGGTAATCGATTACCATATTGTTGTAATCGATTACCAGTAGCAAAATGAGTTTTTTAAAAAAGTTTTCAAACTGAATTTACAATGTTCCAATTATTTTCAAAAGACAGTAATCGACTACAATGTTTTGGTAATCGATTACCAGTGCCCTTGAACGTTGAAACTCAAATTTAAATGTGAAGAGTCACATCCTTTCACTCAAAAGCTTTGTGTAATCGATTACACTTATTTGGTAATCGATTACCAGTGTCTGTTTCTGAAAAATCAAAAGATGTAACTCTTCAAAAAGGTTTTGACTTTTTCAAATGGGTTTTAAGTTTTTCTAAAAGTTATAACTCTTTTGAATGGTCTTCTTGACCAAACATGGAGAGTCTATAAAAGCAAGGCTTTGTTTTACATTTCAACAATCTTGAACACTTATTTCATACAACCCTTTACAAGCCTTGAATCTCTTTGAACTTCTTCTTCTTCTTTGTACCAAAAGCTTTCTGAAGTTTTTTGGTTTTCCAAACCTTGAAAACTTATGCTATTCATCTTTTCATTCTCTTCTCCCTTTGCCAAAAAGAATTCGCCAAGGACTAACCGCCTGAATTCTTTTTGTGTCTCTCTTCTCCCTTTTCCAAAAGAACTAAAGACTAACCGCCTGAATTCTTTTGTGTCTCCCTTCTCCCTTGTCAAAGAATTCAAAACGACACAGTCTGAGAATTCTTTTGATTCTTCCCATTCCCTAATACAAAAGTATTCAAAGGACTAACCGCCTGAGAATTCTTTTATATCCCCATTCACAAAGTATCAAAGGTTTAACAGTTTGAGATCTTTGTCTTAACACATTGGAGGGTACATCCTTTGTGGTACAAGTAGAGGGTACATCTACTTGGGTTTGACTGAGAACAAGAGAGGGTACATCTCTTGTGGATCAGTTCTAGTGGAGGGTACATCCACTAGGTTCAAAGAGAACAAGGGAGGGTACATCCCTTGTGGATCTTTGCTTGTAAAAGGATTTTTACAAGGTTGAAAGAAATTTCAAGGACCGCAGGTCGCTTGGGGACTGGATGTAGGCACGGGTTGTTGCCGAACCAGTATAAAAACTCTTGTGTGTTTGTTTCCTTCTTCCCTACTCTTTTACTTTCCACTGTGCATTTAATTTCCGCTTTTACTTTCTGTTAAGTTTTCTCTTCTACTCCTCATTCTCTTAACAATTGAGTAAAAGCCTTAAAAGAGTAACTTTTAATTAGTAAAGGTTTAGGAATAATTAATTCAACCCCCCCCCCTTCTTAATTATTCTGATGATAAAGTCGTCTACTATGGGCAGACTATACCTTTTACCATGGGCAGGCTATACCTTTTAACTAGTAAAGTCGTCTACTATGGGCAGGCTATACCTTTTACCACTTATTGAGGTTGTTCTTTTTTGGCCAAACAGATAAATATGTAACAACTCAAATGGTCTTGCTATACCTTTTACCACTTACTTTTTGCTTCAAAAAGAAGTTGTCGCACTACTACAAAAAAGCCTTTCTACATCGGTTGTTTGACATTTTTCACAATGATTTTCAACCGTATTCGAAATTGTCATCATAGAAAATAAACACTTTGCACAACGGGTTTTAAACCATCTTAGAAACTTGGTTTCTACATTGATTTGCGTAGAAACTATCTTAGAATATTGTTTTTTGTTATAATTTTTTTAAAAAAATTGAGGATTCTAATACGGTTTTTGGACGATTTTCCCAAAAACCGTCTTAGAAAGTAAGAGACACTTTGAAAAAAAAATGTTTCTCTTTTCCATGGCCAAATTTACCAAGATAGTTTTGCAAGGAGACACTTTGATTTGCACGAGCAATAGAGACTTATCAAATGTCAAGTGTTAAATGCGAGTGTTTCGACTACAAAGTTCTGAAATGTCTTCTCTCTCTACTTATCCCTCGCAGATTGCTTCATTTAAGGCTTTGCCTAGTGCTGGCTCATAACAATAAATATAAAACAAGAATCACCTTCAAAACACAATGAAGCATCTATATCCATGAAGAAAAACTACATAGGAGTAGAAATTTTTATTATCTCTCACTTTTGAAAAAATGTTACCTTTGTATATACTACATGGCTCTAGTCCATAAAGGGTAAAAAGATGCAACTAGACATGATGATAAGAGGAAACATTGAAAGCAAACCATAGAGTCTTCCAAATAATTAATTATTTATCATTCTACCTATTTCTCAACAATAGAGTGGAATCTATATTCCATTCCACACCACCCAAGCAACCAAATAACATATTATAATATTCCACAAGAAGGAATGAGAATCAGGCATAAAAAATAGTTTTAAAAAGAAATTATATGCTTATATTTTCAAAACAATCCACTGATGAATGTTCATTTCCAAACACAATGATTCAATACCACTACAAGAAAATAGTTATTTTCATAAATGTCACTATGATATAAATCCTGAAATTAGCACAAAATAGTTATAATGCCTAAACACCTACCTTAACATTAGATACATCAGGTGCATCTGGACTTTGCACAGGGTTCAACTTATAAAATTTCATATTCTAAAATATAGCTCTAGCTTCCTCACTCATTTCTTGAATGGCTTTTCTTTGAGCTTCCCTTGCCTAAAGGAGACAAAGTAGGTAAAAATGCATAAAGCAACAATACAAGCTGGGCAAAACCAAAGGTAAAAGTACCTCTCTATTAGCTTTCTTTGCTTCATGTACTTTTTCTTTGACAAATTTTTAAAACATTAAAATGATCAGCTTAAGTTCTACTTGAAAGTGTTGGTATACTTGAATTGATTATTTATTTCTAATTACTCAATACCTTAAAGGTATCTTTTTTATCTTTCGATAACTCTTCTTTCTTTATGAGCTTATCAGTGAACTTATGTGGAACATAGAACAATTTTATAAATGAGAACTTTGTCAATTATTATATATTATATTCTTTTTAGATATTCTCTATGTTATCATCTCTATCAAGAGGTTTAGTGTGGAGAAACAATACAACATAGATAAAGTATTGGCAACCAACTTCCTTGTGTTCTTACGATCCCCATCACTTAATAGAGATATTGTTGGACAAGTGACCTCAATAACATAAGAGGGGGGTGAATTAAGTTTCAAAATTTCATAATATAGAAGATGAAGATGAGATGAAAATTATTTCAACAATATTCTGAAAGGTATGCAAGATAAGAAATATACGAAATAAATAATCAAGATAGGGAAGAGAGAAATGCAAACTTGTTTTATCCTAGTTCGGCCACTTCTTGTGTCTATGTCTAGTCCTCAAACAACCCACTTGAGATTTTCCACTAACTTTGTAAAACACTTTTACAACTTCTGAACAACCGAAGGATCCCTCTCCCTTGTATTCAGGAAACTCAATTTTCAAGAGACAAACAACCTCTTGATCTCAACAAATCTTTTTAGAAAGTACATAAGTTTTTCTCTCTTTTAGAGAAAAAGATACAAGTTGAAGATCTTAAAAGAATCCTTAATTGATTTGCAAGTATTTGACCAATGATTTGTTTTTGAGAGAATAAGACAATAAGGTTATGAAAAACTTTGAAGATTTTCGTAGACAACTCACATATATATAGGCCCTTTGTGGTTTTTCAAAAACTTTTGAAGAGATGTGACTTTTCAGAACAATTTTAGAATTCCCTCACTGGTAATCGATTACACAGTTATACATTGAGGGGTCATGACTTTTCATTTCAAATTTCTAAAATTTTCGTTACTGGGAATCGATTACAGTTAAATGGTAATCGATTACAGTATTTAAAATTCAAATTTCAAACTTCTTTTTGAAAAACCTCTAAGTATTCTGTCTCTGGTAATCGATTACAATGCCTAGATTCTTAAGAATTCAATTCAATTCAATAACATGCCTACTTATTGAAAACAGACAATGGTAAATGGAAAATGACAAACCAAAGAAACAATAAAGTTCTTGAAAATAATGCCAAGCTTGATAGTAATTTTTTAGTGTATGATTATAACTTATAAGTAGTGTACTAAGTTTTAAAATAAAAATAAATAAAATCATTCTTCCTAATTATCACAAAATAAAACCAGGCAAGCTTTATCTAAATCCTAAACATTAGACAAATAATTCAATACCTCAAGTTCATCTAATTCCCAATCAAATTTCACATAACCTGTAGGAAAAAAGAGAAGAAGTGATAGATAAGTAAACATGTGGGAAACCTAGTATGGTACTAACCTGCCTTACTCATATGTAAACATACCATATAAAAAACAATCCCAAGCAATCCAAAATTGGGATGTCTTTGAAAAACTTTTCTCAATTATAATTACTGGCTTTAGCTCTACTGGAAATATTATTTCAACTTCAGTGCTTTGTTCAAGTTCGTCTTCCTTAAATAGTTGGTAGAAGTATGTTACAAAAATAACAATTAAAGGATATAACAAAGCAAATCATAACGGTAGAATTATAATGCTATATCTCTTCTCCACTAACTATTCTATACAAGTACACAACTATTATACATATTCATGTGATAAATTATATTCTAGAGCTAGAAACTCATAAGGCAAGCAATACTTGTAATTAAGTGCATGGTTAGGTAGTATTTACAGCCAATGTTTGGGAAACAAGACTAGACTAACCACCCAATGTCTAGGCCTAATAAACCACATACCCAGTCTTAAGAAGATCCGGTTAAAAAAATCGATCAAAAGTCAGTCAAAACCAACAAAAACTCAGTTCACAACCAAAAACAATTTGACCCCCTTCCTCTTCCTTTGGTTTGTGGTTGAACCAAAATGAAAGTATTGGTTCCTTAAGAAGACCTTGGTCAACCATGTTGTACTTGTGACAGGTAAGATTAAATAAATACATAGAGAGATTCAATAAACTTTTAAAAGCAATAACAAGGGCAACCTAGTTCTATAAAAATCTCACTATAGGAAGAGTTACACCCGTTAGGATTTGTGGTAAGCACTAATAAAATTCAATAAATTCAATTAGGGGAAATAAAAAATTAGATCAGAAATTGAAAAAATAGATTAGAGAAATTGAAATTGAGTGAGAATGTGAGGGAGGAACCAGTGTAGTGGCCTCTAGCGAAGTTGTTGATGGCATCTTCCTTGTTCGCAGTGGAAGAGTTAACGATAGGTGCCACAACAGACTTCGTCAATAATGGTGGGTTCAAGATCGACGAAGACAACGTGCAGGACATGCTTGTTGGATCCGATTTCACTGAAGAAGGTGTTGAAGGCATCATGGGTGGAAGAGTTGACAGTAGGTGATGCACGTGCGAAGATTGCATTGTTTTGCTCTTGCAACTCCCAATATCATGCAAAATATGAAAGTGTGGATTTTTGGTCGTGGGTGGGAGAAAACAAGAAGAAGAACTCAAAATATGAAGGCTCTTTACAACGACGTTTTAATAAAATTGACGTTGAGTATCTTATTTCAATGATGGATTTTTGTTAAAACCATCTTTGAAACAAACGTTTCAAAGATGGTTTTGTAAAAATGGTCTTTGAAAAGTTGCAATTATTTGCAAAAATGCTACCACATTTTTTAACACATCGATTTTGTAGAAACTGACTTTGATCTTGTATCGTAGAATAACGTTTTTGTAGTAGTGTTACTTGTTTCCCTTTCTGACATGTCTCACAAAGCAAGTCATCCGTATATGACATGCATTGAGGTTATGTTGCTGTAACTTTGAGATTAACCTCAAGCTAGCACTGTAAAAGCCGTAACTTTAATAAGTAAATAAGAAAATAATAAATTAATAAATTAATAAATAAATAAATAAGTAAAAATAAAATAAAAATTATTAGGTCATAAATTCCCACTATATAAGCCAAATGTTAACCTAGAACAGCTTTTTGGAAAACACATTCTGTTCCTTTCTTCTTTTCTGACGCACAAGAACCCTAACAGAGCAACCAGAGGAGGAGCTCTAGAGAGCACCAGAGACGCCACCATTGCTAATAGAGAATATTTAAGCGACTACATCGAGGTAAGGGATGAGTTACTCACGCTTGGGGATTAGAATGAATATGTGTAGGGATCCCTAGAGGATCAATTTTTGGGTTATTTTGGGGTGTTTATGAATTTAATTATGTTTTCATGTTTAATTGCGGATTGAGTGTGTTTGATGAACCAATTGGTGTTCTGTTGTGAGTTTGTTGTAGAATTGATGTGTTCCTGTGTTAGGTGTGTACCTTAGAAATTAGAATTCTTTATAATTAGCATAAAAATTGTGTGGTAGTGATTTTGTTTATACCAGATATGTTGGCCTTTCAATCTTGTTCTTTTTATTTTTTTTATTTTTTTTTCACACCGCAGTGTATACGTGTACATATATATTGATACTGTTTTTTTTACAAACTTTATATTTTATTTCATGTGGGTGATTTCTCGTCATGAAATTCATATGTGTAGGGATTGTCATGAAATTCATATGCGTAGGGATTGTTGGATAATTGAACTGGCTAAAATCATTTAAAGAAATTAACTAAAGTTGTATTCACATTGTAATTAGGCATTTTCTTGATGTTGATAACTTAGTTGAAATATATTTAGAATATAGGTATACATGTTGTTCATAGAAATCAATAAGAGTATATATTTTATTGTTATATATAATTTGTATTTACTTAATGATATATTTGATATTATTGTGATTATTTTATATTAATATATATTAATACTTTTTATATGTTATATATATATATATATATATATATATATATATATATATATATTTATATAATATGTACGTTTACGTTTACGTTAATATATATATATATATATATTTTAGGTGTATTTTATAGTTATTTGCTTATAAGCCTTGAAGTTAAATATTGTATGTTATTATTGTTACGATATATTGTTATTTAATTGTTGAGTATATTTTGGAATTAGTTAAAGTGTGAAATGTTAAACTCTGGACATGAAATATGGTTGTGAATGAGTGTGTGATTGATATTTGTAGTGATATTACTTGTCATGTGAGTTATGAGTTATATAGTAACCCGACCAGTGTTTACCTTGAGAGAACTTTTATGCGCAGTGTTAAAGGAAATTGTAGGATTCCTAGTTAGGATCCTGAAGGGTTAAACTATAGCGCAATGTGTTAAATATGTTTGAAATATAAGTGTGAGGTCGTGGGTATTATATAACTCATAAACAGTGTCTGTGTGCAAAAAAAGAAAATATTTTAGGGGTTGGACCTAAATCAGGAAGGTGAGGCCCAAACAGATTCTTCGGAATCTAGGCCTTGGGGGTAAAGATACTCGGTTTGAGTGCTCCTTTAAGCCCATGTTGATCCCATGTGGTTGGGGCATTCTTGCAAAACAGAGTAACCCTGACTGGTCACCTTATGATGTTACTTAGTGAGAGTGACCGAGTATACCCATTGTGTGGTGTGCTTTGTCATGTACTCCTAAGCGCCCCAGTGTTGTTTTTCACTGACATGGTACCACATTGCATATAGGCTTGAGTCTTAGTATAATTGTTGCATAACGCTTGTGTTTGAATTTCATTGAGTTAACAATTGTGGTTGAGGTTTTTTTTATAGAGGGTATAAACTTGAATGGGTGTGAATAATGTGTGCGATTTTGTGTAGTAACGTTATTTATATACATTCAGCTTTAAGTATTATATGTTTCACATGCTCTAATGTTTTATTATATATGAATGTGATAACTCACTCCCGGTGTGTGTTTGTGTTTGGGCTGATTGCCACTTTGTTTCAGGTGAGGCTTCATATGATGAGTCACATGCTAGAGATGGAGAGACTTAGTCTGTGATAGGGATATGCTCTGATAAGAGTGACATTGGGGCATAGGATTTTACTTCGCATATTATGATTTTCACATGTTATGATTGACTGAATGATATAATTGCGTTATACTTTTCTACTTTAGTTTCTTTCTATTATTTATTTAGAGTGAACGGCCTTGTTTTGAGCCGGGATATTCTTACCTTTTATTAAAAAAATAAAATTCTATTATGTTTTCACTAAGTGGATATGAACCTTTATCCTTTTGAATTGATTTAAATTAAATGTGTTTAAAAAGAAAAATTATTAATTAATTTTGCATGTTTTTTTTTTCCTTCTTTTATTATTATGTGTTTATAATCTTTTAATTAAATTTTGTATGATTTATTTAATTAGTTAGTTATAATTGTAAGGGTAGAGGGTGTCACAAGCACGACCAAGTTTCTTATGCCACATCCAACTATTTTCTTTGGTTGACACCAGACAAGATACATTTTGATCTGTTAACTCACCAAGTTTAATCTTATAAAGATTTCCTTGCCTCTTTGCAATAAAGAGTAAAGAGTCATTACCATGCTTGACTGTACACTCATTCTTGTTAAAGAAAACACAAGAACCATTATCACACAATTGACTTATGCTTAGTTGGTTGTGTTTTAAGCCTTCAATAAGTAAAATTGTCAATAAAAGGATAAGGAGGTATAATAACAATTTTTTATACAAAAAAACTCATTATTACATGTATAATAGGAGTATCTCTCAACAAAAGGATCACCCTAAGATGATAATCTCGTGGCTATTGAGAACAAATCAAATTAGATTATTATATTTTTTTATTCTTAATTTTTTCAATCTTGCTAACACCACACTAACAAAAAAAAATTAAAAAGAAAAACATAATTTTATAAATAAATGAAAATTCATACACAACTTTTATTTTCATTTAAATTTTTCAAAAAATAAATGTGGTGTTTTTATAAAAATAAATGTGATTTTATATTAACAATAATTTAATTTAAATTGTCAAAAAACAAGTCGTCCCTTTATAACCAAGAATTTATATTTTTGACAATAGAGAATCAACTCATTTCCATAGATATAATAGTTTAAATACATGTTGGAACATAATGGAAATAAAACATATTAGGATTCTCTATAGAATAACGAGCCCAATTGTGAGCCACCAAGTTTGGTATTCTAGAAACAAACTTGTAGCCAAACCCAGGTTGTAAATTAAGCAGTTGCATAATGTGATTCAATAAGATACCACATTCTGAGATGTTGTTCCTTCCACTATCTAGCTGGTCCACCATCCCTCTGCAATCTGTTTCCAAAATAACTTCTTGACAAGGTAATTCTTCCATCCATCTCAAATTTGATAACAATGCAAATGCCTCTCCCTCTTGGACCTCCAACACCGAATCTAGCCAGTAGCCCTCTTGTATGAGCCTGAATAAAAGTGCCTTCATCATCCCTCAAACAACAACCAAATTCCGTTTTCCTATTGTAATGAAAGAATGCATCGTCAACGCTACATTTCACAACTCCTAATGTTGGTTTGCTTCATAAAGAATCAAATGTAATAATGGTTGGAGCCTGAACCTGAAACCTTGGTCGAGTAATTTGAACTAAGTTCCAGTCATGTAACACCAAATTGGCCCGCACAGGTACTACCTCTCTGGAGCCTCCTGAAAAGACTAGCTCCAGAGAATTTATTAAAAAAATTAAAATAAACAAAAGTTATCTTTAAGGGTATGACTTCATTAATTTAAAAGGAAAAATAAAAAATTACTAAAGTGGTTATTTCAGTGATCACTTCAATAATTTAATTTTAAAGACATAAAGAAATGAAATATTAGTGAAGTCGTTCTGCAGAACAGGATTTCTATATTAAAAAAAATTAAGTTATATTTTAAAACATGACATCATTTTTTTTAGTTATGTTTTAAAATATAACTTAACCATTCTGTTGTAATAAATTTAAAATTTATTTATTTCTGAATCTTTTTAAAATTATTCCATAATGAACGTAAAAACCCGATTAGGAGCATCCAATTTGGAATATAATTGTTTTAGCTAAAACGTGAGAGAGAAAAAAAAAAAAAAAGAGTGAAGGGGCATATGTCCAAAGAGTGAGATATCTTAGCGCAACAGGAAGGTAAATTTAATTTCTGTAGACAACATCTATGTTCTTATATACCTTTTCCGTAGACATGGAAGAGAGAGTGAAGTATTGAGAATACAAATAAACTTGGTGATTTATATATATACCTTTTCCGTAGACAACATCAATGTTCTTATATAAATTTTGTTATGTTGCTTACGTACAATCTCCTAATTTTTTCACATGAAAGAAAAAAGTGAGTAATGGAATTCCTAGCTTTAAAAAAATATTAGTGAACTGGATTAGATAATCTACCTAAAGAGTTTAGCTCTTTATATTTTAGTTATTAAAGACGATAAAACTAAAAGAGGTTATATCTTAATAAATTGGATAAATATTACCAAGATAAAGAAAATAGGATAACTTGGTAACCTTGTTTTTGATAGAATGGTCAGTACCTTCTAAGATTATGATTTAAATAAAGAAAATGGCCAATTAGATTTCTCATAAATTAATCAGTTAAAAATTATATTGATATCATTTTTAAAATAATTATAATAATTATTATAAAAAATAATAACTTATCATATATAATTGCTTAGGAATTGGATCACAGTTTTTTTTATAAAAAAGACAAAACTTAAAAAATTTTCTTTTTACTTCGCGTTCCTATTTTATTTTATTTGTGTCGGTTATAATAAAATATTATCAACTTACGAAAATAAATAAATACAAGAAAGAGAATACTGCATTTTAATGTTGAATTATTGAAAAACAAATTTATTTAAAATCGGAAGGTTGTTAGCATTCGAAGATTTAAATTTTCATTGAGATAGTTGGCTTTTTCATCATAGGATTCCCTGCAACATTTGGAGGATAGAAGAATAACATAATGTTAAAAGGACGATTGCATATACTATAATTAATAATATCCCAGCTGTTCCTTGAACGTGTGGGATCCTTATGATAAAATATGCATACAACAGCACAAAGCTAATAAAAAAACTAATATTTTAGGTTTTGTTAAGAAATTTATTTATATAACTATTATTTTACTTTTCTCATTAAATGTAAAAATATTATTAATTACAACTTATATTATTTTTTATAAATTAATTACAACTAATATGGTGAACTTACGTTAGCCCTACCCCTATGTTTGGTCGAATTTTAAAGTTTATAATATATATATATATATATATATATATATATATATATATAATATTTTAATATTAGTATAATTATTTATTTGGAAATTTTGATTGTGTGATATTCGAGTGTTATTGATTTATTTTTAATTTTTTTGACAAACTATTTTGTTTTCTTTTTATAGCTTTTATCGTAAAGATAATGGTATTTTTTTCTTCTTTAATTTTAGGCAAATATTTTATTTCTTTTTTAAAATCCTCATTGTGAAAATAATTGAATTTTTCAGATAAATTATCAAAAAAAATTTTAACACTATTCTTTATTTTTCTTCTGACATCTTTATTCTTTTGATTATTATATGTGAGATTACAGTGTGTTCTTTTGTCTTAAATGCACGAGTAAATATGCATTGTTCTCATAACAAATATTTCTTTCATTTTAAAATGACTGATTTTTTTTCATAAATTAAGAATAACAATTTTATTAAATATATTTCTACTCTTCAAAAATTGCACTACTTGTGACTATTGGGTGATTAATGGTGGTGGTTGAAAATTGCACTACAAATATTATGTAATTTATTTGAAACAAATTTAGAATAAATTTTTTAATATCTCATTGGAAACTAAAAAATAAGCCAATGCCAATATATTTTTTTAATGTTAAAATATCAATCATTTTGAAATGAAAGAAGTAATATGGTGGATAACATATCTATTTTGATTAAGTAGAGTTTTAAATAATAATTAATAGGATATTTTCTGTAAAAATATGGTTAATATAAATATCACTTTTATTATTTTAAACTCCTGAAACTTTTTTTGACATGTGAAATTAACGAAGTTATATTTTTAATGTTGTTTTATTTTAAATAAAAAATATTTTTTTGTCTTAACCCTTCAATTCATTAAGAGGAAAAAATTTGATTAATTTGAAATTCAATCATGAGATAAGTATATATCGATTAATAATGATACGTAAATAAAATATGTTTAATTTGTCTTATATAAATATTATTATTTTTTTAATAGATCAGTAATTTAATTAACATTTTAAAATATATAATTATAATTTATAAATATTGTATAAAATTTGATTTGTATAAATTTATGGAATAAATTTTAAGTTTTATGATTCACTTCCTTTGTAAATAAGATCAGTAGTAATATCTATTATTATCACGTCGATTAATGAAACTGAAGTAAAGGGTAATTCAACGAAAGAAAATAAATTCTATTAATAAATGTCCTTAAAAGTATATATTAAAGAAGATTTATTATATCTTATTAAATACTTTTAATGCTTTATATTCTCAATTAATTAGAAATTATTTTATATATCTTTTAAAATAATTATTATGGATGTCAAGAAATTTGTCATCCATAATAATTTATGATTAAATAAAAACTAAATAATTTTTTTTATATTTTTATTTAAATGTATTTGTTTCACGTATTAAAAGTTGAATCTTGAGAATGTAACTTAGGAATATTGCATACTTTGATATAAGTTTTAAAAAATTATATATAAGTATTATTGATTTTTAGGGATGCTATAACTTTATTTTTATTATATTTTTATATGTTTTATTTTCTTGAGAAGTGATGAGAAAATGAAAAATCCACGAGAAAAGGAAAATCAGTTCATAAAATACTACTAACTCTTTTTTTGAATTTTAAAAGATATTTTTAAGAATATTAAAAAATTATTAAGAATAACATTCTTAATCATAATAATCTTGAAAATGTAATTTATAGAAATATAACATAACATCTTGAAACAAACCTTTGGTGTGCACTTTTAAGGAGAAGTTTAATATGGGGAAAATTTAGTTTTCATGGGAATCTTTATTTTCATGTTTGATAACTATTTAAAAAAATAAGATTCTTGGGAAAGAAGGTTTTCTGAGAATTTTTTTTTGAATGATTTTCTATGAAATCTTTTTTATATGAAAGGTGGGAATCTTACTTTCTCAAGTTAATTATTTTTTTCTACAAGTTAAAATATTATGTTACTCTTACTAGATTATTTAATGTGATAAATAATTAAAATAATGAATAAAAATATCATATAACTTTTTTATTTTTAGAAAACTTTTCCAAAATATTCATGGTCAATCAAACATATTTTTTCATTCTTAGACATCAAGATTCTCATAATTTATCATTTTCATACATAAAAAAATTTATCCTCCATCAAACGCTCCCTTAGTGTAAAATATTATACATTGACATTTAATTAAAAAAATGTGATTATAATTAAAATGAATAAACTTTACCTATACTTTAATTATTATTGAATGATAATTTTAAAAAGAAAATTTGGACAACCTTGAGTTGTCTACAATTTGAGAAAGAAAAAAAATTAATTAATTTAATTAATGATATAATGTGATAAGAAAAGACTCATTTAGTTTAGTGTTTGAAATTCTTATTTGTCAAAATATAACTACTCTTTAAAAAAACTTTAAAATTAGTTATTTATTTAACACTTAACAATTATTTAAGATTAACTCTCTATATAATTAAATTTATTTAAAGTAACATACTAGTAGCATACGTAACGCATAAAATAAATATAAAAGCTATGCTGCGCTTTTAAAGGCTGCAATAATTTCTCTTCTTGAAGACTAGAAACTGCTCAAGCCAGCTCTTATTATTAACAGATCGATTATATAAATATTAAATAAATAATTAATTAATACTATATGCTATCTTGTATACAATAATTTTACTTTGTGCTATTATATAGAAATACGGGCCCAAAGATAACAAAAGTTAACCAAGGGGAGGTTAGCTTTGTGCTATGTATTTGATATATTCTTTTTTTTAAGTTTTGAATTTGATAATTGTACATAGAAAATGTTTTGTAGAGAAAAAGTAGTCTATTAAAAATGCATATGGTTTTTAAAAAATAAATAACAATTTTTTCACCATTTGATTTAAAAGAAAAACATTTTTCTATTATCAATGAACATTGAGTAATGTATACTGAATAAAAAACACACACTCCAGACTGTTTTTTGGTAAGCACACAAATCACCTTAATAAAAAAAGGAAATCAATAAAGAGGGAGAGAGAGAGAGAGAGTAAATTCATCGTTCAACGCAATGCCATGATTTCAGTCAATGTCAAAGTGTCAAATCCGGACAGAATTTCTTTCCCGGTTTTCACTTTTTAGTTGCAAAATTTTGTGTTTGTTACTTTTTTTCACTTTACTACTTATTTTCTCCATTTTCCATAAGAAATATGGCTTATTTATGAATGATTATCTATCTATCTTTCCTCATTAGGCTCCAAAAACTGACAAACCAGTTTTTCTGTCTGCACTCTTACTACATCACATTACATACACACACACCCTTCACTTCTTCTGTCAGAGCTATGACAATGTGTGAGTTTCAGGCACACACATTGTTCCATTATTCTCTTTCTCTTTTTTATCTGTCTAAGACATACAATGGCTCTTTCAAACTTTGAAGGAGTCTTTCATTCACCCTCTCTTCTTTCAGCTACCCTTTGCAACACAAAAGGTTGGTTTGTGCTTCTCTTCTTTCCATGTTTCCTATGAGCATTGCTTCACTCTTTTCTTGTTTCAAGCTTAATTTTTTTTATTTTTTTTTTATTTGTTCTTTGCTTTTCTTTGACGAAGATCAGCTACCCCATTGCTTGTTATCCTCGTCCAAATTATGTTCTTTTTCTTTTAACATGGTTTTGGAATCTGATCTATGGTCTATTGATTTTCTTCTCCCTCTCCTTATATTTTGCTAATTTTTCTCTCCTACCACTTTCACGTCACAGAAGTTGACCTCAGATATCAGTTAGATCTTCAGTTATGATATCAATATTCCAAGATGTAAATTTTACTCATTTTTGCTCCTATTTTTTCTGCTTAGAAGTTGGAACTTAGCATGTTATGTTGGATTCTCCTTTTAGCTAATTAGATTTGGCTTCATTTAAAATGGTTATGGGCATTTATTTTGTTGTGGAATCTGGGATGGCTTAATGAGGCTGAATATCAGTATTTGTTACATGAGTTGTCAGATTGGAGATGATTTTAAAATTATTACTTTTTTCCGTAGAGTATTTGCTCCAAACTCATTTATATCCTATGAAATTGCTAGAGTCGAACCTTTTGCTTCTTGTTTATATTCTATAATAGTAAATGTCAAGATTCTAGATGTGACATTCATACTCTTACCAGTTACTGCCTACATAATTTTTTTTTTTTGCCGTAGTTGTTATGGATATCCAAAAAGGCATAGTTAAGTCCAAATGTTTATGGTTTTAGTTGAAGCATGGATGAGCCTCGAGAACCTATAGCTTCTGTTTAAAACATGGTTAGTCCCCTCGTGGCAATTTAGTTGGTTAAGGCACACGATTTGATCTGATCTATGACTCTCGCAACGTGCTATCTTACTTTTTCATTTCCTTGTCCCCTCTATATCTCCCCCTTGTAAAGCCTATTATGAGGTTCCCTTTGGAAAAAAAAAGTGGTTGAAACTAATGGGTAGTAGTAAAGTATGTTATTAAGATTAACCAAGGTTCATACAGTGCGGTGAGTGAAGAGATGGTAAGGTATGGTCCCTGAATAATGCAAAATGTCAAGTATAGATAATCTGTGGATACTGGTCTAAGATGTCTCCAGATGATAACATTCTGAATCAATACCAAATGTATTGGTTATATTACTGAATTTTTTCGCTGTTTATAATAGCGGTACATTAGATGTCCCTGTACTCATTGAGCATAGCAAGACACACCAGATCTATAAAACAGACCTTTTTTCAAGCAGATTTGTTATTGTTAACCCACCGAATTCTATTTACTCTGTTTGAAATTGGTTAGAATGAGTTCTGTTTTATATATCCCTCAACTTAGTTTGAACTTATTGACCAAGATGTTGAAATTTCTCACTTTGGGTGTCTTGCCCAGTTGCGCATCAATATTGACCAGAGTCACCAGCTCATACTCATTCTTGTACTTTGATCTATACTTCATAGATCCTCTTTTATTCCCATTCAACTAAACTTCAAATGAACTTGTTGGTGTTATTACTGTCAATAATATCATTTGTTAAAAGCATGCATAGGCACCACTTCCGAAATGAAAATAGGAAGATGATTCACCAGCTTGTGGACAAGGAAAGCCTCAAATTAATCAGGAAGATTATCTACCTCCAATTTTCCCTTAATCCTGAACTACACTTTTTGGCACAAATAACACTTGAGGCCTTAAAGGGAAGCCAACAAAAGAATAAGCTCAATGTAGCAGCGAGAAGAGAATATTGCATTGGATGAGTGAACATATTAAGACAAGATATGATTAAAAATCAATGCATTAGATTAAAAGTTGGGTAGCACCTAATGTAGAAAAAATGATAGAATCCCCTTAGCTGGTTCGGCCATGTGTGGAGAGGAGATGATCTATAAAAGCCCCAGTGCAAAATTAGATGGAAAGTAGTTCTATTGCTCGAGCTAGGGACCGAAAAAACCTATAAACGAAAAATCATGAAGAAGGATATAACTGTTAATGGTTTGTCTATAGACATGATTTCATAATAATAGACATTGGGATGTCGTTTAACTCATGTAGCTGATACCACTTAATGGGAAACAACTTGGTTATTGTTGTAATAATATCATTTAAATGGTTGCAACTTGATATCTAATTCTCTATATATATTTCATTGTTACCTGATCCCAGAATATACCACAAATTCCTGATACAAGTGACTTGTATCCATTGTAACCCTGTCTAAATGTTTTAAAGCTATATTGAATCACTTGCACCACAATTTCCTGTTCACAGAATAGCTTAAAAGTATTATGTCTGATACAGAAAACATGAATGAATGAAAATGAAGTTACAAATTCTTTTATGTTGAGTATATAGAAGGTAGTGCTCTGATCTTTCTTGGTGCCAGTTTGATTAAATGATGATAAACATGGAAAAAGACCATTGATGCTACTGATGCATTTTTGAAAAGCTTTAAAGCCTAGTCTGCTTCTGGAAGAAAAATGAGCTTGGTCTGTCATCAATTGATTCAAGAGAGTACTGTACTTGTTGCCTTCCAAAATTGAAACAAGCTATATGTGAAAAAGTAATAGTCTGATCTTTCAGTTTTGATGTTTTGTCAACTATATTTATTGCCAACTATATGGAACAATCTTCATTGACTGGTACTCCAACCTTAAGATTGTTGGTGCAAATTGGTGGTGATGGCTCCACAACAATAAAGAAATATGAAAGAAGAAACCATTGAGAGTGATGGTCCTACGAAAAAGAAGAAACAAGAAAAGTCAGCAATTTTCCAGGATGTGTGTAAAACACTAACCTTTAGGTTTGAATCGCCCCACCAATCTTTATATAAATTGGATGCAATATGGTGTCTTGGCAAATCCCCTTCATTATACAATGGAGTCCATTGACATGGTTTGCACCATCCACATCAACTGTCGTATCGCCAATGGCATTTTACAGCATAATAGTTTCCTTAATTCTCTCTGCGCACAAGGGAAGATAGGAAATGATTTGGATACAAAAAATCGGACGAATTTTCTGTTTCTGTTGTTCCTTGTGTACTCTAGTCCTGTTTTTCTGCATGTAGGTTGGTTCTATTCATAATTCATCTCATGTCTCTTAGTGACCTTCCAAAGAGATACACCTCTTGACTCTTAGAGTCACTTCTCACGACCCTTGGTGAGAGTCACATCTCACAACCCTTGGTTTGGAGTCACATCTCATGACTCTTAGTGAAGAGTCACATCTCATTACCCTTAATGAAAACTCACAACCTTTCATCTTGAAAATCTCTCACATAATTATTAGTTGAATTCTTCCTAGTTCAATGGTTAAAAAATCTGTCTAGAGTAAAATCATGTTCTTTCCGTTATGATGTTTTGTCAACTATATGGATTTGTGAAAATGAAATTTTTTGGTCTTTATGTATATGCAGGTAGGTAATAGATATTGACCGCTTCCTGGGTTCACTCATACAATGAAGTCAGGTTTTAAAAATGGTTGGCCCTCTGTTGTGCGTCTTCATCTCCGAGAAAAATCAGTGACGCCCTTTTGCATATTTTCTAAAGTGAAACCAGCTGGCAACATGCCTGGGAATACACCTGTTTATCTCAATGTCTATGACTTGACAACTGTAAATGGCTATATGTATTGGGCAGGAATTGGTATTTTCCACTCAGGGGTTGAAGGTCAGCTGACAGTTAAAACCTTTTCAAATCTCCAAAATAGTTTCTCTTCATTTTATACAAAGATATGTGCCTAGAGTTTTGGTTCAAAGTTGTTTCTATCTATGCAATCTTTCATGGGGCTTACATCCTATATTTCACAAAAAATGGTTTTTGATAGTATATCATATGATCATTTAATGCTGTCATTTGATCCAAGTAGTCAACTCCACCTGTGGGATAAGGCTGGGTTATTGTTGTATGCTGTTGTACTACTTCCAATATTTGTAATATCTTTTCTGTACCTCTAATTATTTAGTGAAATTTCAGTACTCCTGTAATACCTACTCCTTGGATAGTTCATTTCAACAGTTTCTTCTTTTTTATTTCAAAAATGAGATTAGAAAAAAATTAACCATAGATGTCAGGTGTTATGATTTGAATGGAGGGAGTACACACTTCTGAAGGACTAAAAATATTTCACCAACTATCATGGAGACAGAAATTATCTCTAATTTACCTACTTCTGAAAGATCATTTACCCCCCACTTTCAAGATATAGACTAGATAACTGTTTGATCACATGCATAGGCAAAGTAGTAAACTGTTATTTATTCATATTTTGGAGAAAGGGATTCTGTATCTGTGTACATAACACTTACATATGTGAATATTTATTACTTTTGCTGTATTTGGAGAAAAGATAATTCTGGATTCCCTGAATATTTTCTAAAATGGAGTTGTTATGCTGACAGTTTATGGAGTAGAATATGCATTTGGAGCCCATGACTATCCAACAAGTGGTGTCTTCGAGGTTGAGCCTCGACAGTGTCCTGGCTTTAAGTTTAGGAAGTCGATATTCATGGGAACTACAAACTTAGATCCTTTCCAGATTAGAGAGTTCATGGAGCGCCAGTCTGCAAATTACAATGGTGATACTTATCACTTGATTGTGAAGAATTGCAACCATTTCTGTGAGGATATTTGTTACAAGCTAACAGGCAATTCTATTCCAAAATGGGTCAATCGTCTTGCAAGAATAGGTATATGACATTTTTAAACTCCAGATCCATTCTTTTATGATTAAATTGTATCACTTTAGAGTCGGTAAAGCAGATGGCATTAGATGTTGGTTCTTCCTGAATGTATGCAACTTCGAGTAATGAACAATTTGAACCTAAACATTCTTGTAGATTTTAGTTGAACATCTTGGTGGAAGATTTGGTTAAATTATTTCTTGCATTGTATCAATAGTTCATCATGTCAAATGTCAAGAACTGGAACTTCTGCAAGAATAGGTATATGACACTTTTGCTCCTACTTTTTGGATGACATGGAGCATCTGCCTGCAATGCAATATGACATTTGAAGGCTCACTATTTAGGTGTGCTTGTTTGAGTAGGTGGAAAATTTTGTGGTGAGAATTACTTTAGATTTACTCTGTTCAAATGGTTGTAAGTGAAGCGCAACTCATTTACACTCCACCCCACAAAATTTGGCCATAAAATTGAATTGACAGATTTTCCACCCTCTGTACCAAGGAAGAATGAATGATAATCAAAACCTTTCCATCTCATTTTACATTTCCCTGCCTACTTATAGCACCACAGCCTTACAACTGTGGTTGACTTAAAACTATTATCATTTCTAAGCAAAGAATTTCTTAGAAGCAAATTTCACCTTTACAAGGAAGAGCCATCTGTGGTGGAATTCTTTTTTTGTACTCAATTGCCTTTGCACACACTAAAAATTCTTAGTCATGCTTCTCTGACTTATCATTTCTTGTCCTCCTTGTAGGTTCCTTTCCATCTCGTTTTACATTTCCCTGCTTACTTATAGCACCACAGCCTTACAACTGTGGTTGACTTAAAACTATTATCATTTCAAAGCAAAGAATTTCTTAGAAGCAAATTTCACCTTTACAAGGAAGAGCCATCTGTGGTGGAATTCTTTTTTTGTACTCAATTGCCTTTGCACACACTAAAAATTCTTAGTCATGCTTCTCTGACTTATCATTTCTTGTCCTCCTTGTAGGTTCCTTTTGCAACTGTATACTCCCTGATGCTCTTAAAACTTCCACTGTTCAGCATGATGATCCCAACTTTCAAGGGTGTGATAGTGAGAAACGAAGACTACGAACCGCCTTCAGTTGCTTGTCATCAATCTCAATGCCTCAGAAGGAAGTGTCAATGTCTTCATTATTTATGCATTCTCACTATAAAGGTTGCCTACCACCATGGGAGTTAAAGAAGTCTAAAAAGGGCTCACTAAAGCAAAAATTAGAAGACTAGTTTACTTCTCAGTAACTCTCCTCTGATGTAGGGTATCCATTGTCTTTCTGGTAACTGAATCACTAGAAAGAAATTATTGCTTTTAGTCACACCTGTGCGAGTGCTCTTCCTCAAGTGCAAATTTTTCTGTCAATATTTATTTTGAATGTTCAAGCTCATGGCTTTGTTGCTTCATTTTGCTTTCCCTCTTTCTTTGTGTCTAGTTTTTGCTTGTAATCTTTGTTTGATTGTGAATCTATGTCAGATATATTGCTGTGTCAATTCAATTTTTCATAGCTGGAGGAAATTCTGTCAGGTCAAACAAACACACAAATCACAAATGGTAAGATACCAGTAAGACGAAAGAAAGTAAAGAAGAAAAAGGGAATGTGAATGTTAGCGTTTTTGAAAGTACATTTAACAGGATAAATGCTTATATTTATATAACTAAAGTTTATAATATATAAATTATATTATAAATAATTTATATTGTGATTAATAATTATTTGATAATATATTTTAAAAATATTTAAATTCAATTTAGAAATAAAGACGGAAAAGATTAAAAGATATTAGCAATTAATTAAATTAAACATAAAAATGAACTATTCCCGTTCAATATATAGCTATCATAATTATAATTTATGTAGAGGATTTGTTAGTAAATAAAGAGATCATTGAGAAAATTCTATTATTTTGTCACACGTTATATGAGTTGGTCTTTTATTTATAGCAAAACAACTTATAACCATTAATAAATATTAAATGACATAATCTATAACTATTAATAATATATATATATAAAGTGTTTTCATTTCTTTCTATAACAATTAATAAAAACAATTATTTCTTTAGTATATATATATATATATATATATATATATATATATATATATATATATATATATATATATATATATATATATATAACTGATGCTTTCATTGTGTCATTTCTACAAATAACTACTGTCACTACTTTTTTTAATTACTTTTTTATCTTTTTATTTTTTAAAAAATAAACATAAAGTGACGAAGTGTCTCTTTTTCAACTAATTAATAATGATGGTAAAATGCTTACCGGAGCTCCTCAGGATAATCCATCTACAAACATGGAGTGATTGCTTAGTTTATTCTCCTGGTCAGATTTTATTAATATGTTGTTGACAACAGTTTGAAGAGATATAGAAAAGGATTTTAATTGAAGAGATAAAACTTGTGATTTAGTTTACTAACTTGTGAGAGATTACCTTATATATAAAAATAATATAATAGTTTAATTAAAATACATCAATAGTGTAAACAATTTTTTATTGCTATCTAGTCATATGTTGTGAAATAGTAAAATATAGTAAAATTATTAATTTTTATAATTATTAAATTATACTCAATAATTTTAATTAGTTGAAAAAGTAAAAATATTTATAATGAAAATTAAACTCAACAAATTAAAATTGTTGAATGAAATGAGTATTCTGGTAATTTCAGATGAACAAAGAGCCAAACCTGTTGTGTTCTCTTTCTGTCTCGACTTCTTAGGACACAATGGCCGGGTCCTTTTTTATTCTAAGAAACCGTCAGCAATTTAAGAATGGAAAGAAATTTATAAAAAGAAGCAAAATAAAACGATGCAGAAAGAAATAAAATTTTCAAATTAAAGGATAGGAAGTAAACAAAAAATAATAATTTTCATTAGTTACTGGAAAAAAAAATTGTTAACTTTTTTAGTTATTGTAATTAATACAATGATTATGTTTACAACTATATTTGATAAAAATCTTGAGAAACTAATAAGTTCTTTTGATCAAATTAAAATTAAGCTTATTTGATACAAAAACTTATTTTAGTAGTTGGTTTTCCATAAACTATTTTAGGTAGCTTATTTTAATAAGTTATTTAAAGTAATTTATGAAAATAAGTTAATTTATAAGTTATTAGTTTTTTTTAAAAATTTTATAATAATAATTTTATTTTATCCTTTTATTCAATTAAAAAATCCTTTTATATTTTTTTTTCCGTGATTAAAAAAAATCTTATATTTAATTTTATGTCCTTATACATACACGATAGTCAATTCGACAATTATCATCACTACATTATGTCTTAAAGTTATAAATTTTTTGAATCATATCAACTTTATGATTATTTGTTGAATCATTCTCTATTTTTGCAATAAGTATATGACCAAATTTGTTTCCCTGCATGATTTTTATTTTATCTATTAAAAGCAAAAAATTTCCTTTTTGTTAACTAAAGCCTACACACAATTAAATATATCATTTGACATTTATTAATTAACTTAAAGTCAGTCTTACAAAATAATTTTAATTAAATCAACTAGTTTACAAGTTTTTAGCTAGCTTTCAACTTTTTAGGTCCTAGCTTATATCGTATAAGCTTTTAACAAGCTTATAAACCAACTAGCTTATTAGTTAATTTTATCAAACATAATCTTAGAATTTTTAATTATCATACTTAGGACAATAATTTAGGTTTTTTTTTTTACTTTTTTAGCTACCCTAATTATATAATTAATTAAGATTTATTATTTCCTTTTTAATTTTTGACATGTTTCTTTTTTAATCTATGTTCTACTTTGTATATAATACGATGTACAATAGATATGTACATACAAATAGAAAATAATCATCTATTATTCCGTCCATGTTTCTTGCATTGGTTCACTATTTTCTTCCTACTACCCTCTTCTTAAGAATTTTTAACGAAATCGTAAAATTATTTATCAATGTGGGTGTTTTAGAAAATTATTTACCTTTAAGAGTGATTTTTGTCAACTAGGATTTGGGAAGTGCCACTTTAAGTAGTGACATCTAGTGTTTTCATTTGTCCTACAATAGGAGGTGTCACTTTGATAGATTCTTTTTTTAGGTGTTTTGTAACTGCAAGAGGCACTACCCTTTGTATGTTTTACTCCTTGGTATGTTTTACTCCTTTGTAACTACAAGGTGCTGCCTTGGTATGTTTTACTCCTGTCTGTAAAGTAGGTATTTAGCATCAATAAGTCGACTAAAAAAGAAAAGTTGGTGCTAAATACTTGTTTAATGACTAGATCCCATGGATCATTTTCACTCAATTTACATCCATCATTTAATGACTAGATCTCATGTCACCATTTTCCTTCAAAACACCGATATTTGGTTTGATTGTTCATACTTTTTAGGCCTAATTATTCAATTGGTCCCTTAATTATATTTTAAGATTTAATTTGGTCCCTCAATTATTAAAAGGTTTAATTTGATCCCTCAGTTGTTTAAAATGAAACAATTATACCTTTTTATGTCAAATCGGTTAATTTAATGAGGGAAATCTATTAATTGTCAAATCTATTGTAATTAAACAACTCCACTTAATTTTTGTTATCCCAACTCAAGTGTGCCAAAAAAAAAAAGAATTGAATCAACTTTTTCAGAAGAAAGTAAAGAGTGAGTATGCAAGATATCATTAAAGGAGATCCTACCTAGGACAATACTCTTAATAATAAAAACTTTATGGAGTATGTATGTATATAAAAATGGACTCTTTCTGGACTCATATATAAACAAAAATAAATAATTTCATATTAATTAATCTCACGTAAGAAATAACTTTTTTTCTAAAATGTCTTTTATTGGAACTTGCTATCGTGAATAAAAAGGAGTCATTGAAAATAAAATTAGAATTAAATGAAGAGATTTTTAGGAATGATAACATTAAAGAAGATAAAATTAATTAGATTTGCTTATATTTAAGTTCAACATACAAGATTACTTTTTTACTTAGTCCAGAAAGAGTATTTAAATATTCATATAAATTCATCAAAATAATATAAAAAAATTTATTCTTATAAATTGTAAAATGTGAATTTAATATCCGCACATGATACAAGATACTAAGCTTGGGTGTGTAATCCTATAACAAAAAATAAGATAAAAAGATTATATTTTTATAGTTATTAATAACAATGTATAACTTTAAAATGAAAATATAAATTAAATCAAACTTCATGAAATTTTCTTTTAAAAAGAAAAGAAGAAAAATGTACAAAATGACTAAGAATTTGTGGTTAAAACATGTTTAGCGTCAATTTTTATTTTTTAGAGTCGGTAAGACCGACACTAAAACCAATGGAATGTATTTGGATGATACCTCCCATTCCAGAACAAATGAAAAACACAAGATGCCACTCAAGATGTGGGTGTCTCCTATATTCTATGCAACAAAAATCACACATGACAGGTAAATAATTTTGTAAAACATCAACTTTATTAATTAATTTTGTAAACTAACCCATTTTGATAAAAAAAATAGTCTTATTCCTACTATCCTTTGCAACAAAAAAGGTTTGTGACTCTCTTCTTTCCATGTTTCATGCATTGGTTCACTATCTTCTTGTTTTAAGCTTAATTTTTTTTATTTCTTCTCTCTCTCTCTCTCTCTCTCTCTCTATATATATATATATATATATATATATATATATATATATATATATATATTTATTTATTGTGTGTGGGAGATCTCCATTGCTTGTTATCCTTAATTTTACTCTGATCTATGGCCTGTTGTTTTTCTTGTCCCTCCCCTTATATTTTGCTAATTTTGTTCTCCCACCACTCTCATATGTCGCAGAAATTGACCTCAATGTCAATGTCACCCGGGAATATATCTGTCTATCTTAATGTCTATGACTTGACAATAGTAAATGGCTAAATGTATTGGGCCGGCCTTGGTGTTTTCCACTCTGGGGTTGAAGGTTATAAAATTTTCTAATGCATCCAACTTTGTCTTCATTTTATACAAGATATGTGCCTAGAGTTTAACTTAGTTCAAGTTGATTCTATCTATGCCGCCTTTCAATGGAGCTTATATCCTATATTTCACAAAATTTGTTTTTTAATTGAGTGTTTCATCATCATTCTCGGATAGTTATCACTTCAACATTTCTTCTTCTTCTTTTTTATTTAAAATAAAAAATAAAAAAAACACTAAATGATAGGATGGCC
Source organism: Glycine max (assembly GCF_000004515.6). Taxonomy (NCBI): domain Eukaryota; kingdom Viridiplantae; phylum Streptophyta; class Magnoliopsida; order Fabales; family Fabaceae; genus Glycine; species Glycine max. Next base: position 20,793,556 of record NC_038243.2, read on the forward strand.
TCTAGGCCCATATAATTGAATGGTCCAAAGATTATACTTGGAGGAAGTTAGACAGTATTTTATTAAACTGTAGTTTTTATATGACGTTGAGACTTGAATAATTATTATTCATTGATAGATATTACTTAGAGCTATAAGTGTATTCACTTGTACCTATTATCATTGATAAAAAAACATCAGTATTTAAATTTTATCTTTATAGAAAAATAAAAAATTCAAAAAATATAAACTACAATTTATACATTCTTAAATCCAATTAATATAATCTTTAGACCTACAATGCCCATCCTATCACCAAGAGAATGGAGGAGTACACACAATTTACCTATTTCTGGAAGATCATTTAACCCTGACACTATGACTGTTTGATCACATACACATCACTTGTATTATATACAAATATTTATTTCTATTGCCTTATTTGGAGACAAAAAAAGTATAATATGGAGTTATGGTGACAGTTTATGGAGTAGCTTATGCATTTGGAGCCCTTGATGTCTCTAGGTTGAACCTCGGCAGTGTCCTGGCTATAAGTTTAGGAAGTCAATATTCATGGGAACTACTAGCTTAGATCCTTTCCAAATTGGAGAGTTCATGTTGCGCCAGTGTGCAAATTACAGTTGTGATACTTATGGCTTGATTGTGAAGAATTTTAACCATTTCAGTGAGGATATTTGTAACAAGCTAACGGGGAATTCTATACCAAAATGGGTCAATCGTCTTGCAAGAATAGAGGGTATATATATATATGCATGACATCTTTTTAAACTCTAGATCCATTCTTTATCTTTATAGATTGTATCGGCAGAGACATTATTAGAACTCAGCTTCTACTGAAATGCTTTTAAGACCAAAATAATGTATATACAAGCGAGAGATCTATAATCCCCACTTCTTGTATTAGCTTTTAGGTTTAGGCCAAGCCTAAAATTCTAAGGATTCTTTGATGGAAAATGTAACATAATTGTTTTGGTTTAGGTGGAAAATAAGGAGTGAGGATTGCTACATCATTGATACGCATACCAAATCCTACAAGTAGTATAAAATGAAAAGTCTAAGTATCATTTTCCCGAGGGACGTGCTTAATAATGAGCAATTTACATACATTTTACTGATTAAGAGCCAAAATAAAGATGGAAACGTGAAAATAAAACTAAAAAAAGGGATGTTTGATTCTCAAGGATCTAGATTGCAGACAATCGTTGCAAGAAACAATGATAATGAAATTAAGTTGGGGTTCGATTTCACTAAACCACCCCCACATCCATATACAAGCTATTAATCAATGTTTATCATTCATTTGTTGTCACCAATTCATAAAAATGCTCAATCCCTAATTCCTTACAAGAAGAGCCTAAGTCCTTTGACTAAACTATCAATCCCTTGCATAACTTAGCCAAGTTACTTGCTTTAAGAAAAATAGTCAAAGGTGACTAATGGATTTTGCTCTATTCCTAGCAACAATACCCATTAGGTGTTTTTCTCCGATTCATAGTTCAAATACATTTTCCAATCATATTTGGGTGATTAAATCAAAGCAAGCATTAAGCAAAGAAGAAAACACTTAACAATGAATAATAAACATTTATTAATAACTCAACAGATATACATGAGTTTGGGTTTAGCATCAAACCCCAACAAGGGAGAGCTCAACCACTCATGGGTGAGAGGAGCAACAAAAATGGTGGAGAAGGGATGAAGGTGAAAAATGGAGGAATGGGAAAGTTCCAAGCATTCCTACTTGTGCCAAAACCTAGGTCCGAGAAGAATGCCTTGTTCTCTTGCAAAAGTCCCTTTTAATGCTTATTTTTCTATCCACAAAGTGTCAGCTCGATAGTTTTGATCTGGTCATTGTGTTTCGACTGAGCCAAAGCTTTAGTTATACTTGTTGGAAGGATTCTGGTTGGACGAGCCAAAAGTTTTAGCCAGTCTAGAATTTTCTCTAGTGAATGATTGTTCTCTGCCTTGAGTCTGACTAGGCCAAAGGTGACATTGTGCTTTGACCTTGATCCTAAGATGCTTTGAAACCCAACTCTAATTTTATATATCAAAAGATTAAAAACATGAGATTAAATTCAAAAATTCACATAATAAAGTAGATGCCTAAAAATTAAATCTTTTGAACTAAAAAAAGGCAAAAACAAAAATTTAAATAAGGGATAAATAAAATAAATACACTTATATATACCAAAAAGTAAGTATAAAATGGGCTTATCAAGAATTACTTCACATTTTCTTGGTTCAACAAAAATTAAATGGTTGAAAAAGTGAATTGTGAAACTCATTTGCACTCCACCCCCACTAAATTTTTTCGTGAAAGCAGGTTCATAGTAATTTTCCATGCCTCCTAATTGGCAACATTCCATTTTACTAATTTAACTTTCCTCCCTATTCACACCTACTTATAGCTAGCAACATAGCCTTAATGTGGCTGACTTAAAAATAATTTGTGCTTTTTATTATCATTTCCTAGTAAAGAATTTCATAGAAGAAGCAAATTTCACCTTTTCAAGAGCCATATGGGGTGGAATTCTTTCTTGCAGTCAATTGCCTTTGCATACACTCCAAAAATCTTACTCATGCTTTCTCTGACTTATCTATCTTTTCTTGTTCACCTTAATTGTAGGTTCCTTTCGCTGCATGCTTACTCCCAACTGTCTCCTTGATTCTCTTAATTAAAACTAGCTTCTATTGTTTAGCATGATCCCATTGTGGCAACCATAAGGTAAATTAGGTGGTTGCCTTAGATTCCATTCAATTTAGCACTACTAGAAAAAACACTTTTAACATTGGTTATTTTGGACATTCAACATTGGTTCAAAACCGATTTTAAAATACACAATAAAACATTAATTTTTATGAAAACCGATGTTGTATAATAAGAAATATACAAAAAAATTGCAAAAAAAAAAATTGACAAAAACCGATGTTGTTATGCACCTCACAACATCGATTTTAACAAAAATCGATGTTGTAAGGTGCATAACAATATCAGTTTTGGTCGCAACTTACAACATCGTTTTTGACCAAAATCGATGTTGTAATGCACCTTACAACATAGATTCTTCCAAAACCGATGTTGTTTTGCATTTTTTTAAAAATATTTTGTTTGTTTTGTTAATTAACCCAAACCTGCAAATTGAAAACAAAATCAAACCAGACAGTATAAAATATTATATTCAAATTATTATTGAATAATTACTATCAAATAAAAGAAATACTTAAAGTAATGAAACAATAATCTCAATACATAAAATCATCTATAGCCTAAGCTAATTAAACATAACCCTACAATTTTAAATAGTAAGAAGAAATAGTGAGAAAGCTGAGCTAAAAGAATTTGTAAGCTTTAAATAAAAAAGGAAATGGTGAGAGAAAAACAACGAAGGGATAACCTCCCTAGTTGTGCCATTGGCAATAATAAATCCACACAATATGCTTTTCCGAAGACTCACAGTTCAAATAGTCAGACCATAAAATTCATATTCTTTAATAAATTAGTCATTACAAAAGGCAAAAGATTAATATCTTTAAATTTATCATAAAGTATTTAGCATTTCTGCCATTTCAGATAGCAACAATAGGTAGAGTAATTTTTGCCTCTTTGGTGCACTGCTTGGATATATATAGATAAAGGAAAAATGACATATTTGAGGAAGAATACGAACATGATTCCTGTACGCATTCATACACTGATAGGGAGGATTGTGCAAGTGAAGAAGGCCATATATATATATATATATATATATGTCATCAGCTTAATTACTTACCTCCATTAAGTCACAACACCAATGGTTCTTCAGGCTTGGTCATGACCTCATAAAACCAGTAAAAGAGTGATATGAGTGATGTTCCACTAAACTACATTTCTTCTACGAATACATGGATCATTCATCTCAACAAAAACAAAATTTGACCCCAAGATTAATTCCACTAAATCCACGGAGTTATACTTATGCAACAATGAAAACATGTGATATGAGTGATGTTAGTATAAAGCAATAAGAAGAAGAGAAAGGAATAAGGAGAAGAGAGAGAAGACACAAAGTTTTAATGTGGTTCGACACACAATGTATGCACCTACGTCCACGGTTACACTAAGAAAACTTTTTTGTTACTTGCACATTTTAAAGCTTACAAGGTGTCTCTATATATAACACTAATGAGACACAAGTTTTTACAAATCAAGCGATGTGGGACAAAGGAACTAAGACCACAAAACTATAACAATTCTCCCACTTGGGGTCTAAGCTCCAAACTCTAACAGCTCCTTGTAAGCCATGAGTTCATCGACTCTTTACCTAGTGTAGCACCTTCATCTTTAATTATCCTCGAAGGCTAACTGAGGCAATGCAAAGCCTCAACTTGTTAGTTGTAACAACTTTAGTCAACATATATGCTGGATTCTCTGATCCTAAGATCTTCAGCAAAGGTAAGTCTCCATCATTTATCAACACCCTGATAAAATGGTATCTTAATTGAATATGCTTGCATCTAGAATGGAAGACTGGATTCTTAGCAAGACTTATAGCACTTTGACTGTTAGTCTGTCACTGAACATTGAAGCATTGTCTTGTTCTTTCCCTAATTCATTGAGAAAATTCTTTAGCCAAATCATCTCTTTAGCTGCTTTTGAGATAGCTATGTACTCGGCTTCCATGGTTGAGAGAGCAACTCTATGTTGAAGTTTAGACTTCTAACTTACAGCAGTACCTCCCAAAGTAAAAATGTAGCCTGTGGTTCTTTTCTTGGTATCAAAATCTCCTCCCAAGCCTGCATCTAAAAATCCCTGTAAAGTGAGATTGCTTTTTCTGAAGCACAAACACATCCCTAAAGTACTGATCGAGGTCGTACCCGAATCAAATAAACATTAAAAATGCAGTATCTAGGAAGTGATCCTAGGTCGTCTCCCAACGAGCAATGATCAACCAAACGTTCATAACTGATAATAATAAAACAATAACGAATTGGGGGGGGGGTTGTTTGTTTTTGTAAATTAAACAACGAGTAAAATTGAATTAGAAAATATCAGAATTAAAACACGATGCTTCCCCTTGATTCATAAGCAAGTCTCTTATCCTAGGTTGCGAGAATTTATCCTTTATCAGTTCAACCACTTAATCCAATCCTAAATTAAATTACTAAGCAAAATTTAACATAAGGCATTCATTATGTGATTAAGCAACACATACACCAATTAATCATGAACGATCATTAAGCATGAACGTAAATTAAGCGCGTAGACAATTAATCAAGCACTAAGCATGTATGGATTAATAGAAACAAATACAGAGTAATTGGTGAAGAGGAAAAACTGATCAGAATTTAATAGTAATAATAGAACCTCAAAGAGACCTATGCTTGATCCTCAAGAGAAAACAACGCTGGAGACTTAGCCTTCCATTAATCAGTAGAAAACGAAGAAAACTAGAATTATTCTTCCAAAACGAAAAAGAGACTAAACAAATTGATAGTAGCACTCTAAAACTAAAATGAAGGAGAGGGAGAGAGAGCCCTCAAACTAGAACTTTGGTGTTGTTATATATTTTCAGCCCCAAAGCTTATAAATCTGTTTTAAGTCCAAACCCATAAATAAAATAAAATCTAGACAAGATAAGATAAGATTTGATAAAATAAAATCCAGATGAAATAAAATCTAGATAAGATAAGATAAGATCTAGATGAAATAATATCTAGATTAGATAAAATCTAGATAAGATTAGATTTGATCTAGATAAGATAAGATTTGATAAAATTGTCTGCTCTCTTCAAGTCCAAGCCCAATTCCGGATTCAAGCCCAATTGCTTATAATTCTCCTAAAATTAAATTAAAAACACAAAATTAGTCTAATAGGCCCAAATGATAAAATTGCATAATTAATTTGACAATTAAGGTTAATCAGTAATTAAAATGGTGACAAAAAGGGTTAAGAAATAGGAGAAAATGATGACACATCAAATACCCTTCAGATATCTGAGTATCCACTTTACGCCTTCCCAATGCTCCTTTGCTGGATTTGATAGGAACCTACTGACAACTCCCACTGCATGTGCTATGTCAGGTCTAGTACACACCATAGCATACATCAAACTCCCGACTGCTGATGCATATGGTACTCTTGACATGTAACATTTTTCTTCATCTGTCTGCAAAGATTGCTTCTTTGAAAACTTCAAATGAGATCCCAAAGGGGTATTCCTGGTCTTAGAATCTTCAAGGTAAAACCTGTCAAGCAATTTTTGTATATATTTCTCCTGAGACAGCTTCAAAATTCCTTCTTATCTATTTCTAAGAATTCTCATACCAAGGATTTGTTTAGCTAGACCAAGATCCTTCATTACTTCAACCTATTAATTTTTGCCATACTAGATCCTACAATCAACATGTCATCAACATACATGGCAAGGATAACATAACTATTAGTATATTTCTTAACGTAGTAGCAATGGTCCATGTCACATCTGTTGAATCCTGAGTTTCTCATAAACTCATTAAACTTCTTGTACCACTGCCTCGTTGCTTGTTTCAAGCCATATAAACTTTTATGAAGCTTGCACACAAGATTCTCCTTGCATGGCACTTCAAAACCTTCTGGTTGGGTCATATAAATGTCTTCCTCTAAATCCCCATGCAAGAATGCAGTTTTAACATTTAACTGCTCCAAGTGAAGATTCTTTGCAGCTACAATACTTAGAATAACTCTGTTGATAATCATCTTTACAACTGGAGAGAAGATCTCTGTGAAATCAATTCCTTGTTTTTGTTGAAACCCTTTTACCACAAGTCTCGCCTTGTATCTTCTTCTACCGTCAGATTCTTCCTTTAGCCTATAGACCTACTTATTCTGTAAAGCTTTCTTTCCTTCTGGCAATTTAATTAAAGACCACGTCTTATTCTTCTAAAGGGATGTCATCTCATCTTTCATTGCTAGCTCCCACTCAATAGAGTCATTCCCCTGCGTAGCCTCACTAAAACATTCTGGCTCACCAGCATCAGTTAACAACAAATAATGCAATGAAGAAGAATATCTATCTGGTGGTACTGAAATTTTGCTAGATTTTCTTGGAGGAGTTAACAGTTATGGTTCTGACTCAACCTCTATGCCTGTACTCTGGTTTTTATTGGCTACATCACTTTCTGAAATTTCTTCAAGTGTTGCTTTCTTAGAAATTTTTGATAGTTTACCTGCATATGTAGATTCTGCAAAAATTTTGTTCTTATAAAATAAGTTCTCATTAAAAGTGACATTCTTGCTTCTGATAACTTTATTGTTTTGGTCATCCCAAAACCTGTAGCCATACATGTCAGATCCATAACCAATAAAATAAAACTTCCTCGCCTTTGGATCCAATTTATCTATACTATTAGAGTCTATTAGTATATATGAAACAACCAAAAATTCTCAAATGTGAAAGTTTTACCTCCTTTCCAGACCATACTTCTTTGGGTAGCTGATAATTCAAAGGAACTGATGGTCCTCTATTGATGAGATATGTTGTTGTGTTTATTGCTTCTGCCCAGAATGCTTTAGGCAAGCCAGATTGGATCTACAAACACCTCACTCTCTCATTCAAGGTTTTATTCATCCTTTTTGCAACACCATTTTACTCAGGTGTTCCTTGTATTGTCTTAATCATTATGATCCCATGTTCTGAATAGAAGTCCTTAAACTCCTGACTATCATACTCCCCGCCATTGTCAGATTTCAGACTTTTAACCTTTAGAACTATCTAATTTTCAACTTCTGTTTTCCACCTTTTAAACACAGAAAACACATTAGATTTATTTTTAAGAAAATAAACCCATACCTTTCTGGTAGAGTCATCGATAAAGGTGACATAATAGCGGAATTTCCAACATATTTCACTGTGGTTGGCCCCCAAACATCTGTGTGCACCAATTCTAGCTTTTCTACTTTAGGAGTCTTCCCTGCCCTCAAGAAGCTAACCTTTTTCTGCTTTCCAAAGATACAGTGTTCACAAACACCAACATCAACATGCTTTAGGCTTGATAGCTTACCCTTTTCCGCCATAAGCTTCATTCCTTTTTCACTCATGTGTCCAAGTCTTTGATGCCATAGGGTTGAATTATTGACAGCCTCAATAACTACTACCATATCCTCATCTGCAATCATGTAAAGAGATACTCGCTTCTTTCCACAAGCCACAATGAGATTGCCTTTTGTTACCTTCCAAGCTCCATCTCCAAAAGTGGTGTAAAGCCCCTCATCATCCAATTGCCCTATAGATATTAAATTTCTCTTTAAGGCAGGAATATGTCTGACATTGTGCAATGTCCATAATGATCCACTGGAGGTCTTGATGTCAATATCACCTCTTCCAACAATGTCAAGAGATTTTCCATTTGCAAGGTAAACTTTCCCAAACCTTCTAGAAATATAGTTAGACGATAAATATTTAGAGGGAGTGGTGTGGAATGATGCACCTGAGTCCATAACCCATGAATCAACAGGACTATCCAAGCTGCAAATTAATGCATCATCAAATTCATCAGTTGCCGCATTTGCGGATTCATCACCATCGCGCTTCTTATTTTTGGTCTTGTTCTTCTTTGGTGCCTTGCACTAATTGGTAAAGTGACCTCTCTTGTCACAATTCCAGTAGATAATGTCACTTTGAAATTTTGTCTGACCTTTACCTCTTGACTTTGATTTGCCTCGACCATTCTGACCCTTCTGGGTACTCCTTCCTCCGCCTTCAGTATTCAATGCTGAATTGGAAACATGACTAAAAGATTCACCCGAATCTCTCTTGCAAACATCTTTGCTTAAGATCAAGTCATGGATGTCACTAAGCTTTAATGTGTTCTCCCTTGTAGAACTACTAACTGCAGTAACAGTTGCAACCCAACTATCCGATAGTGATGACAATAGAATCAATGCCTTCACCTCATCCTCAAATTTAATCTGCACTGACTCCAACTGGGCAAGAATAGTATTAAATTCATTAATATGATCAGTTACAGAGTTACCTTCTCCCATATTGAGGTTGAACAACCGACGCATCAAGTATACTTTGTTGGCTGCAGACGGCTTCTCGTACATATATGATAACACCTTCATTAAGCCTGAGTAGTCTTCTCATTTACGATGTTGAGCGCGACGTTCTTGGCTAATGTCAATCTGATCACGCCAAGAACCTGTCGATCTAGCAAGTTCCATTCTTCTTGCCTCATGTCGTCTGGCTTATCCCCTGATAAGGGTTGATATAGCTTCTTCTGATATAGATAATCCTCTATTTGCATCTTCCAAAAGCTGAAATCTCTGCCATTGAACTTCTTGATCTTCACCTTCCCCTATTCTAATGCCATTGCTCCCACTGCCCCCTCTAAACTGAGAAGACTCCCACTAATTCCTCTGAACTAAGGAAATCCCGTGGTGTAACCAAAATCTCTGGTACTAGATGTTAGTATACCTATGTCCACGGCTACACCAAGAAAAAGGAATAAGAAGAAGAGAAAGGAATAAGAAGAAGAGAGAAGAGAAAGGAATAAGAAGAAGAGAGAGAAGACACAAAGTTTTAACGTGGTTCGACACACAATGCATGTACCTATGTCCACGGCTACACCAAGAAAAATTTCTTGTTACTTGTACATTTTAAAGCTTACAAGGTGTCTCTATATATAACACTAATGAGACACAAGTTTTTACAAACCAAGCGATGTGGGACAAAGGAACTAAGACCACAAAACTCTAACAAGTGACTCAAGCAACCAAAAATCTACAACAAGGGACAAGCATAACAGGGAGAAAGTGCAAATTCCATTGAGATAGTGTGATATGATCACATTCACATTGATTCAAATGCTATATACAAGTATCTTAGCATCATTCGAGAGCTAAGAAGCCAACTACATAATATCTTGCCCCTAGGCTGTTCAATTGCACTAAGCCAATGGGCTGTTAAGTTTTTTTGGGCCGTCTGGTTTTATTATTTTGATCATTTGAATGAAAGCATTTTTTTAAAATTTGATGACAATTCTAATAGTGATATTGGCTCATCTTCATCCTCTTTTTCCGAAATGGACACAATAGAATCTTTCTCCCTGTGCTCACTAGAGTTTTCTAGGTTATTTTACTCCATATTCTCTGCACCCGTGTTTGATTCTAGCATTATAATCTCATCTAGAGGAGAGGTAGAAACTACATCAGAAACAAATTTCTGTGGCTCTAACATTTTAGATGCTATAGTAGGATTTTCTACTATAGGTTCTGACTTTTCACTACTAACCAAAATTGAATGGAAAGGAAGACTGGCAAAAGATCTAATCTGCTCAAGCTTGATATCTTCCTTTCCCTAAGATGAAATCCCCAAAAAGTGGTATGAAAATAAGTAGAGAACAGACATGGAGCTACATGTTTGCATCATGTATGTAATTAATATATAGACATTCAATGAGATATTTGGCGAAAGCATACCTTATCAGGACCAAGCTTCCTCTTTGAAGTAGAATTCCCAAGGAGTTCCCTATAAGCACCAGTAGGCTTTTTTAGCACCTGAACAATTGCTCCATTTCCCTATAATTAACAATATAGTTTTGATCAATGCTCATCACTAGGAGGAGGCTAAAACATTGAACTAAACATTGAAAAACAAAAATTTTGTATCCTTTGAAGTAGAAAGTGCACCAACATTTGCATCCCTATTTTGCTTTGAAATTGTGAGACTATCTTGATGTTTAGAAGATTCCTCCTCGGGGTCAAAAGAATTAATAATGACTTCTCAAGGATATTGATATAGCTGGTATTTTCAATTCCAACACTTTAATTACATTTCCAACCTTAGAATCTTGTGTATGGGATTGGGGATCTTCACTTCCATTTGTAAAAGGTACTACATCTGATGCCTGCACAACGATCATCATACAATTTAATCAACACAAAATCAGAAATTAAGACTAAATAAGACTTAAATACCAAACCATTAAGCTAGTAGAGCACGCAATAGTTGAAAAGCATTAATTCCCATAAGGAGAAAATCGAAGTAGAAAATTTTAAACTTCTTATAGTTATTTACACATCTCAGCCTACTCAAATTTATCAGTTTTGAAACTAACTTAGCTGACATTCATAACAAATCCAAGGATCAAAATGACAGCAGTATAGCCAACTACCATAATCCTTGTTTATTAGACACCTTTTCAAATATATACACACATACGCATACTTTAAAATACCTTCTATAAATTCGTAGTGGTGATTGAGATGACAACGTAGTTAGAAGCTGTAGTTTTATTATTAAAGTTACTGAAACAAAAGTGATAATGATACTAACGAAGGTGGTAAGAAATGCTATCAATAGCAAAATTGAGATTTTGACGATGACAATGAATGTCATAAGAGTACTGCTAAAGGAGTAAACCAGACTTTATAAAATAAAGAAAATTAACAAAGATTAATCTATAAAAATCCAAGGGGATAAGTTCACATTTTTGTCAAATTGAGATTCACGAGAAAATCATGGCTTCTAGATTAAGACGACTTGACCACAATACCTTCTATAAATTTGTAGTGGTGTTTAATGAAAAAAAAGGGGCAAGATATTGTTTCCTATGTAAGTGTTAAGTAATTCAAGATTGATGCTACAAATAATTAAAAGAAAAAAAAACTTACAGAAACAATAGCAAGTTGTTGAGCATTGAAACCGTCCTTCGGGCATTGAAACAACAGTGGTCAGATTCTGCTGTCGTTGAGGCCCATCAGAATCTCGTACTCTGGGAGCCTCGTACTCTGCCGTCGTCGACGTAAACCTCGGGATTTCAAACGTAGCGGTCAGATTCTGGCAACTGGAGGCAGAACACGATGGAATTGTCCTCGAGGCCCATCAGAATCTCAGCCTAATCCAAGATCTAGTTCTGCATGTTCCTCGTGCGACACGCCAAATCCCTAATTCAAAGACAAAGTAGCTTGCGCCTCCTTCTCAGATCCTCGTCATCTCCCCCTTGCGGATCTTCGTTGTCGCAGCCATCCTCTGCCTCCTTGTGTTCCTCGAACTCCTCAAATTGAGAGCATAATAATACTCTTAGTTTAAGTCAAAATTGTCTAACAAAGGCCTTGGACCTACACAATCCACCTTAATTAGCTCCCATCATACTATCTTTAAGTTGGATTAGGTTTAAGTTAATAAAAGATTTTAAACTTACCTACTAACTAAAAGTCAAGATAGATACCCTTTGTTGGCTATGAAGCATGAAATCAGACGGAATGCATTAATAGAAGTGGAAAAAGGAAATTCAATTATCTTTTATTTTTATGGTTAAATAGTCACTTTTGTCCCTCACTGTGTAATTTGCTGGCAAATGCGTCCCTGAAAGATGAAAACACAAAATTTAGTCCCTGAAAGTGTAAAAAGTGCAACAAATATATCTTGTCGTTAACTTCAGTCCGTCACCGTTAATAAAATAGCCTACGTGGCATGGAGGGACAAATTCGTCACTGAAATGATTGCCAATGTGGATTGTCAGCCTAGGGACATATTTGTCATAATATTCTTTTGACTTTTCGTCTTCCCACTCTCTTGACAAATACGTCTCTGAAAGATAAAAATGCAAAATTTAGTCCTCGAAAGTACAAAAAGAACGACAAATATATCCGGACGTTAATAATGAATTCGATAGGAGAGAAGCTATGAAAAAATGGATTAAAAAAACAGTAAAATCCAGTTTAAGATTTGAACTATTATACTTTGATTATCTATCTATTTATCCATCTATCAAATCGTTAATTAATTTTTTAATTAATCAAATAACTACTTATTTTCCAAAATAAAATAAATTTATTTAGTTTTATGATATAAAAAAATTGAGTTACCATTTTAAAAAAAATGAATGCCTTTTATTTCTTGAAATTGTTTCTTCAATTAATTATTAATATTTATTATGTACCCTGCCACAGTATGTTAAGTGGAATGCAAGGTCGCTGCAGTCCCTAAATCAGCGAGAGATACAATTTTACGTACCAAAGGCAAAGAATAAACCTATGTATTAGTTTTTCTTGTTTTGTTTTAAAGTTAACCTCTATGTTAGTTTGAGCATTATTGTATTTTTTATTTAAATTTATTTGGGTTCTTTATTTGTTAGTAACTATTTTCATTTCATTCATATTATGTATAATAAGTGTTGTCTCAAGTGGAAGCACATAAGGTTTATCCAATGAATTCTTTCATATTTGAGGTATATATATATATATATATATATATATATATATATATATATATATATATATATATATATATATATATATATACACATACATTTTATTGATTAAGGAAAAAGACTTATAATTCCACTTTAGCTTTATCTAGTTTAAATTTTGTGAGACTTTTTTTTTTAAAAAAAATAGTTGATTAATTTTTTTAAAAAAGAAATAAATAAATAAATTTGGTCTCGCGACCGGTTGTATTTTTTCTACTAAAAACTCTCGACATATCATTTTTAATATAAATATGAGGGCACTTAAGTTGGAATTGTGATATGGAATAATTTTAAAGATTAATAGTGAAAAATTTAGTAGAAATTTGATAAAATTATGAGATATAATAAAGTTTTTTTTAACAGCAAAGATTAAGATTTGACAAGGAAATCAAAATAATAAAAATATATATATTAAAAGGAAAATTGAAAAATATATTGCATAAGTACTAAACGAATAGGAGAAGTAAATTATAAACACATAATAATAATAATAATAATAATAATAATAATAATAATAATAATAATAATAATAATAATAATAATAATAATAAGCCACAATCTATTATTAACGTCTATATATATTTGTCACACTTTTTATACTTTTGGAAATTAAATTTAGCATTTTCATCTTTCAGGGACGCATTTGTCAGTGGAGTGAGAAGACGAAAAGTCAAAAAAATATTATGACAAATATGCCCTATGCTGACAATCCATGTTGGCAATCATTTCACTGACAAATTTGTCCCTCTATGTCACGTAGGCTATTTTATTAATGGTGACGGATGGAAGTTAACGGCAGGATATATTTGTCACACTTTTTACACTTTTAGGGATTAAATTTTATATTTTCATCTTTCAGGGACACATTTGTCAGCGAATTACACATTGAGGGACAAAAGTGACTATTTAACTTATTTTTATTAGTCCACGAAAGTTAAGTTTTTATTTTTTCCTCACTTTTATATTCAGTGATTTCGCAAAGTATTTTTAACTAAGCAATTCCCTTATCTCTTATTAGCCCTTGGGTTTGAACTAGTTTAAAAATATCAACAAACTGTTGATTGTTAATGTACAAATCAAAGGATCAAAGCTGGTCTTTCCGCCTCTTATGTTATTTTCCCAAAATTACGAGGCAAGGTTAACCCTTCACTACCAAAATTCTGTAGAAGGAGTAAGAATTGAGTTTTTTGATGTTGTTGTCTGTGGATAGTAAATATCCTGGACCGATGCTGGTAGTCCTTAGTCAGATATCTTATTTGCAAGTATAGAAAGGAATTCAATGTAATACTTTCTATGATTGGCTAATCCCATCTTGGTAAGCAATGGTAGTAAACAAAGTGCCAAGAGATTCACAACATGGTCAAAACAGTACAGAAGATCCCAAAACTGTGCTAATTAGAATTTTTAGTGTGTTATGTTCAATATTTGTCCATATGTATGAGTTGGATAATTAACTAGTTAGTGAACTAAACATCAGTGCATGCTTGCCCTTTTGGTGTAAACATGTAATACAAGTTGAAGTTGAACACAACAATCTGGAAGCTAAGATGCAATTAATTATATCCCTATTAGATGTATAATCAACAATGGTTGGATATTAATGGAAAAAATGACCTTCCCATATATAGCCAACCCTCTTTAAAATGTTCAGCTTTGCTCCTCTTTTACTTGGGTTCCTTGAGCCTCAGTCCTTACACAATACAAAGGATATGTGTGTTGAATGTCAACTTTACATTGAAACATGGGTGGAGGAATCACAATGAGAGGTCTACCTAGAAGCTTACTTAAATCAGTAAGTCAAATTTATGAAATGCATTAAACTTCATGTTTGCATTATAGGAAGCTAATTATTGTCGTATTAAGGGCTAATGGGCAGCTTGTTGTTGTCTGTCCTAGGACCAATGTTGTTGTGTGGTTTTGTTTGTTGCATAGGAAGCCTGATATTCACATCAAAGTTGCAATTAACAAGTTAAGTATTAAATTATAACTTATTTACTCTATTGTAAACTGGGATACATAAATAGTTTTATCCTCGTATATATGTTGATGTTTTTTTGCAATCAGTTCAATGAAGACATTAAAGACTACTTTGGATGGTAAAACTGATCAAGCGGCACCTCATTGGATTGAAGTAAAGGCTAGTCATTTAATCAAAGCCTATTTTCGACTGGTGATAGTTTGGAACTTTGTAACTATGAGATTTAAATATTTTTCATATTGATTTTAGAGTCATGTTCAAAGCAAACACTATGAGTGTGACTATTATGTCATGCATTGGATGTGGAACATAGTCAACAAGGGGTTGAAGAATGAATGGAGCATGGTATATTTACTTTAACAAGTTTCAGTTATTAGTTCATTGCTTATGTTAATCATTTTACATGTACTTGATTATAGTATATTTTTACTTGTAGTGGTTTGGTGATCGAACACCGTTAGACCTAGAGACCATAACAACAATTCATGAGAAATGGGCAACATATTTTTTAGAAGTTAAAAACATCCAATTTAGAAACGTTGAGATGATATAGGATGAACCACTATGGTGTATTTCATGTTTATTGTAAACATTATAAACAACTTTGTTAAATTATTGACATTGTGAATTGAGCATGAATATATATTTTGTTTAATACATTTATATTTTTTCAATCAAAGTTCTTGGACAATACATTGTATTCGCAATATGTATTTCCGTCGATAGGATAAGTGTTTGTTTGTGTGGACAAGCTGCCTCTTTTCCAGGTCATTGTCAAGATGAGGCTTTTCATAGTCCTGATGATAGCCCAATTCACAAGAACAAATATGAGGTTCGAGAACTGCACTCATGTATGTTCATATGAATCTTTTATTTTAGTATTTTGTTTATTTCTAATTTTTAATTTAATCTTTTATGATTATTTCTCAACATCTAGTTGCTGCGTGAAAATTTCCTATCTCAATGGGAGGGTGGAGCCATGTCTGAGTGGTTCTCGGTTCAGCAATTGCATCAATGTTGTGGATTGTGGTGTCGTCTTAGAAAATTTGGTCAGTTACAACTCATTCAAAAGTTATAGACCAACTACATCATTGCTGTCTTTTCTTACTATATCCCAGCTAGAACACATTTTGTATAGGTAGGTCAAGGCAGAGATGACATGGAATAGTAACTATTTTTCAAATGCCTAGATCAGAATTGTTTGAGGATTGACTTTGACATAATTGGTTGTTTTATGTGGGGAGTGCTTTTAAGGTGATAGTATTTTCTAGTAAGAATGGAAGCATCGCCTCTTTGATAGGGTGATTGATAAGTTGATTTTTAAAAGTTATATTCTAATTATGCTAAACATTTGTGATATCTAGTAATCCCTTCAGACATTCAAGGTGGTTAGTTGGTATTGCACATTTCAAATGTATTCATTATATGCTGTCTCTACAGACTTGTTTTATTTGCTTGATTCTGTCAAAGTGTACGTAAAGGGAAAAAGGTGCTATAATGTTTCTCTAAAGTTACACCGGGTTACCTTTGTAGTATTTTTTTGTTTCATTGATTGTTTAATTACTTTTCCTCCTCTGTAATTCTGTTGAAGTTTTGTAAGGTTTACAATTAATGAATGTAACTTTTAGTTATCATTCAACAGGCACTGTAATTGACCACGAAAGAAATGGAGGATAATCCCCCTTCACACGGTATGGCTACACGCCAGGAAATTGTAAGCACAAAATACATTTATTTTTTTCGTTTTCTAGTTAAATTGTATGACTAAAGCTCTTCCATAGAGCAGTTGAGGTCTTTGTGATATTCAGTTAGCATCTCTTTTATTAATTAACTCAAATGAGATAACCTTGTATCAAGTTTGGACAATGTTGTTATGATCAGACATCAGTGGCAATGCCAAGGATGAAGGATGGCCTGCTTGGACTTAAGGAAATATTTGCTAAATTTTTTAGTAGTGTTTTCTGATGGGTTCCTTTAAGGACCTTATTTGGACTACTATTTTTATTTGTGACATTTTTCAAAAATTTGAAATTTATGCATGTTGTTTCAGACCCATGGCCTTATTTTATCATGATTGTGTACTGGTCATAGTTTTATTTTTCTCAATTCTGAACTTGTTGCTTGTGCATGTCTGGTTTTGATTAAATTTAGTGGATTTTAATCAAAAGTTCACTTTGTTAGAATTAATTACATTTTTTTTAATATAAATTGATGTTATGGCCTTTCAATATGAGTAGTTTTGATCAATTTGGTAAATTTTCTGCTTTCACCTTCATAGTGTACAACATCCATTAATGACTCTTCAATTAGTCATGCTAGTCAGTTGTCTAATCCATTCCTTGGGTTGCCCCTTGAGTTTGGCAAATGTGAATCTTGTGGTACTTTTGAAGATGGAAAATGCGAAGGTTTATTATCTGCTCCTTTTCTATGCTTTCTTTTAAATAGTAAAAGAAGATATATTTCAAATGAAATAATTTGATATTACTTTTCAGGTCACTTCGAATATATTGTGTTGCTAATTCCAATATATCACCCAAGTCATATCAGTGACTTGAAACAGATGCTGAGCATGGTCTTCTTAAACTGCCAAAAATTAAGGAAAACCAAGGTATTAACAAATGTAATATTGTCATGCATATACAGAAGAGAATTCATTGTCAATTTAGAAAAACATTTTGAACTATTATAGAGTATGGACAGACAGGTGATATGTAAAATGTGGGAAATAAAAAGAAGTTTGACTTTTTTAAAGAAGGCTGCACAAGGGTGATTGGGGAAGCAAAAATGTTATAATTGAGTTTACATGTACAAGGAGTGCTTATAGATGCACCTGTAAGATGAATATGGCTAAATATGCCTGCTATTTTGTATCACAATAGAGATCTCTTAATTAATTAAGATCCACAAGGAAACATTTAAATTAGTTAAATTATAACAATTTTGTTGTTCATGACTTTTATTTTTTTAAATTCTTGACCTCATATTTTGAAGATAAGGGCTCCTGAATGAGAGTTGCTAATTTTGTCTTAACTTTTTAAGTAATCTTGGCATCATACAATTTAGTTGTTAGATTTAATTCAAGGATAAAACCTTCATCTAATGCTATTATGTGAGCTTGATCTTACTGGCTCACAACCTTTCAGTTTCCAGCTTCAAGCAGTGGTTTAGCCTAGAGATTAATATCTCCTTGTTGTCACGTTAGTATGATTAAATTGCACATATTTTTTTTTTCTCGCAATAGGTATACAGACATACAATCTTGAAATAGTTCTTGCTTCCTAGTATTGTTTATAATTTATTCTACCATTTATACAGGCTATGCTAATAATATAAGGCATTCTAATTTATATGCACGTGTATGTATATATTTTATTCTAGGTAGAATCTTATGATCTATGTTATGGTCTCACTTTGTGGTTGTATAACCCCTTGTCCTGTTCCTACTGTTTAAGATCGTATCTTCAGTATCTTTATTTTTGACCTTAATACACTTTTTGGGACAAGATTGTCCATATACTTTATCCCCCCCCCCGGTTCCCTGTTTTTGTTCATGGTTTACTTAATTGTGCATTATCCTCTGTTTAGGTTTGTATGTTTTTTTCTTGGTACATAATGCTTCAGTTTGTTATCAGAATTGGCTAAAATTTGTTTACTATTGATTCTAATTTGTTATATATGCGAATCTTTTTTTTAATGTAAAGTTTCATTTGCAAGGTTCATGGTTTTTATTTCTTCCTATTAGGAGTTTGATGCTCCCTCTTGTCACTTTATTTCTCAAATGGTTGTTTCTTTTACTTGTTTGCATATAGGTTGCCCAATTTATTAAATTTTTGCAATTCTCCTTTTTTATGTACTTCATTATATTAGTCCACTGACCCTATTTTCTCGATGACCGGAAAAAGGGCCATAGAAGCGCTTGGAAAGCTTAGAAATAATGAGGCCTAATAGATAACTGTCTGTATGGGCATAGGCGAACATAAGCCAAATCCCCTACCTGGAATGTCACGTTGTGATGGTGGCAGTCCATATAATGCTTCATGGCAGTCTGAGCTTCATTTGTTGGCAAGTACGACACTGAGAAACATAGCAGTAGACGTTGTGGCACATGCCCTCCTAGAAGAAATTCGCTTGAAGGCAGCGAAGGGTTTTGGCGGTACCCATATGCCCCTCTAGGGGAGTAGAGTGGAACTCTTTCAGGAGCGAAGGAATGAAAGGGTTGTCTGGCGGAAGCCATATCTTGCCGCGATAGAAGATCAAATCACAGTGAACTAAATAATCAGGGTGGGCCTCTGGGTGTTGACAAATCTTATTTAGTAGTTCGTGGAAAGCAGAGGACAGGCGAACAAAATGCTTAATTTCGTTCAAGTAGTCGAGGTTGGGAAGGGATAGAGTTAAACATTAATTTTGTGGGACGACTCTCGAAAGAGCGTCTGCCGCCACATTATCGGAACCCAAACGGTATTGAATAGTATAGTCGTAACCCAAAAGTTTAGCCAAGTAGTGTCCCAAAAGGTAGTGATGCCATTTTCGGATGGCCGTGGTGATTGCATGCAGTTCTCTAACATATGTTGAGGAGCGTTGCAACCTGGGGCAAAAGATTTTGCTATAGAAGGTGTTAGACCCTAATTTTATCTGGGTATAATATTTTTATCATTCAGATATGATGGTTTGATCATTGCTGATCGAATTACAGTGTTTGGCATCGGTTACAGTGCAAGGCCAAGGGGTCACGCAGGGTTGAAGTGGCCTCAGAATAACTAAGAAGGGGGGGTTGAATTAATTATTAATGTGTCTTGACTAATTAAAAATTATCCTTCTTAATATTACTAGATTCAATTTGGCTTTACTACTAAGTTGTGAGGATGTAAAGAACAAAGACAATAACTTAGACAAAAGTAAAGCAGAAATAAAAGAACACAGCGGAAATTAAAAAGTGTACGGAAGAAGAAGACAAACACAAGATTTATACTGGTTCGGCCACAAACCGTGCCTACATCCAGTCCCCAAGCAACCTGCGGTTCTTGAGATTTCTTTCAACCTTGTAAAATCCTTTACAAGCCAAAGATCCACAAGGGATGTACCCTCCCTTGTTCTCTTTGAAAAAACCAAGTGGATGTACCCTCCACTTGAACTGATCCACAAGAGATGTACCCTCTACTTGTACCACAAAGGATGTACCCTCCAATGTGTTGGGACAAAGAATTCTCAGGCAGTTAGTCCTTTGAATCTTTGTAAAGGGGAAACAAAAGATATCTCAGGCGGTTAGTCCTTTGAAATCTTTTGCTTAAGGGGAAGGGAAGAATCAAAAGAATTCTCAGGCGGCTAGTCCTTTGAATCTTTTGTAAGGGAGAAGAGAGACACAAAAGAATTTAGGTGGTTAGTCCTTCGTTCTTTTGGCAAAGGGAGAAGAGAATGAAAAAGATGAATAACACAAGTTTTTGAACAAAGAACTTTTCTTGGAAGAAAAAGTGTTGATAAAAAACTTTTAGAAAGATGAAGAGAAATGAATCAGAAAATTCTGTAGACAAATATTGAAAGATTGATTGAAAAATGTTTGAGAGATGATGTTGAAAAAGAGTGAAAGATGGATGATTCAAAGGTGATTGATGATTATAAAGATGTTGAAGGATGATTAATGAAACTCATGCCATGGTTACATATTTATAATCTCTTGATGACTCAAGTCAAAGCTTGTGACTCTTGGCAATTTCTATAAAACTAGTCACTTAAAAAAGTTGTGACTTTTGAAAAAATCTTCAGAAACAAGTCACTTAAAGAATTGTGACTTTTGGAAATGTATTTTTCGAAATCAGTCACTGGTAATCAATTACACTAATCGATTACACATCAACAGATGTGACTCTTCATTTTGAATTTTGAAAATTAAAACGTTTAGAAGCTCTGGTAATCGATTACAAGTATTGTGTAATCGATTACACAAGTTTAAAATACTTTAAAACTGTTTAAACATAAGTTGTAACTCTTGAAATTTGAAATCTTAACATTTTAAAATACTGGTAATCGATTACTACCTTCTGGTAATCGATTACCAGAGAGTAAAACTCTTTGGTAATGATTTTGTGAAAACTTCTTGTGCTACTCAATGTTTTGAAAAACTTTTTTTAGTACTTATCTTGATTGAGTCTTCTCTTGATTCTTGAATCTTAAGTCTTGAATCTTGATCTTGATTATTCTTGAATCTTGATTCTTGAAACTTGATTCTTGAATCTTTGGAATTTGCTTAACTCTTGATTCTTTGGCATCATCAAAATAACCTTGGAAGACATTGCTTCCACAAACAACTCCCCCCGCTTTTCAAAATCTAAAATGTCGTTTCAAGGTCCAACGCCTTAACGGCTCTTTGTTTGCAATTAAAATAAATCTTAAAAAAAATCAATTCAACACACAAACATTTAGACTTAAAGAACTACGTAGGTTTGATTTCCTCATTGCACCTGAGGATACATAGGAGCAAGGGCAACACCCTTGTCGATTAAAAAATAATAATATTAAATAAATAAAAATAATATAGTAAAAGAAAAGAAATTCACCGCTCTTGGAAAAATAATTAATTTTGTAGTCACGTTATTTTTATGTCACACTCAGTTAAAGGTTGTCATTCTTTGTGATGGGTGCGTGGGGTGCTATACCTTCCCTATGCGTAAACAACTCCCAAACACTTTTTTTTCAAAATTCGCAGATCTCTTTTGGTTTTTCTAACATTTTCCTCGAATAAACGTTGGTGGCGACTCCCACTCATTTTCTCCCTAGGAGACGAATGTGTTTTCTTTTATTTTCTTTCGTCGTCCTGTCGTGACATATGTTGGGATAGATGGTGACTCCATTGGGGACTCGTTAGAGAGTTAAGCCATTTGATTGAGTGTGCAACTTTATCATGACTTTTTCTTTATTTTCCCTTTCTCTTTTATCCCTGCGTTGTGCTCTTGTTCGTTAAAGTTTCATTTCGCTACCGTTCGTTTTGCGGTTTTGCTTCGATCTCATTTCCTTTGTTCGTTGTTTTTCTCATGCTTGTATATAACCTTTGCTACATTGTTACTTCTTGGCGTGTATCCTTGTATCTATTATCTTCGTAGTTAGAAATAAATTGTGCCATTGAATCCTAGGGTAGACGACATGTGCTATACTTGTTGTATCTGCTTGAGAACTTTTCTAGTTGTTTTGTAGATGGGGATGGGTAATTCTTAGGTTGCTTCATTCACACATGACACTACACTTTTTGCACACACTTTAAGATATTGGGCCATATACCTGTATAGTTGCTTATGCCTTGCATTCCCTTCTTCGTTACCAAAAGTCACAATGAAGTGTGAAAGTTTACACTGTGTTTTTTGTTTCATGTGTTGGGTACCATGGTAATAGCTATAAACAAACCATGTTGGGGTTATACAATCCTTTCTCTCGAAAATGATTGAAATCACATGAACATGGTACCCAATGCATTGTTAACAAGAAAGGGTGGTTTTGTGGGCGTCTTGTGTCGGTTTGATAAATACATTTGTCATGCATAGCATAACTATGCCTTGATCATTCATCATATCTCTTCTATGTCGGTTGTTAAAATATTGGCGATCAAAATTTCTATTCCTGCAAACATAGGGTTAACCCCAAGAGCAATCTTTTAAGAAAAGGATTTTATCAAGTCAAGGTCAAAGTATGGAAGTAACTAGCTTGCAAAATTTAGGGTAGAAGATGGGTCAAGTTTACATAGCTTCTTTGACTACTGCCAACACATGATTGAGCTAATAACTTACAAAATTAGGAACCATTGATGTGTACATGTTTTATTTCCAGTTGCACTTTGACTTTGACGAGATTTAATGAAAATTAGAGTTGATTTGACCCTATGTTCTACTGAATATCCTGTGTAAAATTCACAATACTTCAACAACGTATCATTCACATGCATTCATGCTTGTTGTCTTTCCACTTTGGTTGCGTTACTCATTGCATTCTTTCCTTGAAATCAGAATTGTAATCATTATAACCAAAGATAAATAACACGTTTTACGACACCCTTACCAGATGCGTGCCAAGGCCATAATAATGAGTGAAATCGAAGAAGTAGATGAACAAATGAAGGCTGATATGGAGGCCATGAAGGAATAGATGACAACGATGATGGAAGCAATGATGAGAATAAGGAAGATGTTGAAGGATAACACTACTACAATTGTTGTTGTGAGTACTGCTACTGAGATGGACCCGATTCACCCAGTCGATTTCAATCAAGTGAATCGTCCAATCTCAGATGTAGTAGGTCAAGGAGGTGAGGTAGCGAAAAATGCATGTGGGCCTCATCATGTTCAGATTCAGAGCAAGCATTCCTTCCCACCATATGGGTTGCCTCCTAATTATACACCACCCACTGTTGTATACTCTTCTAGTGAGAATATCAGCAATTCTGCACCCGTACTCATTGAGAATGAACAGCCCCAATCTGATCATGCATATGTCTCTCAACCCATGGGGGAAACACATGAAGTCCCCCAAGACCACACTCTGGCTATGTTTAGGGTTTATCCAGGATATACCACTGAAGGGCAAACATTTTCTGGCATCCCGGTGCTAAATACTCCTAGAATATCTCAATGTCGCCCGTTATCACAACCCTTACATTTTGTAAGGGGAGAGGGACCTTCCATAATACTTGAGAAGGAAAGGATTGGGCATATGGAGGAGAGGCTACACGCAATTGAAGGAGGAGGAAATTATGCCTTTGATGACATGGCAGAGTTGTGCTTGGTACCCGACATGGTTATTCCACCAAAGTTCAAGGTGCCAGATTTTGATAAGTATAAGGGAACCACTTGCCCAAAGAATCACTTGAAAATGTATTGTAGGAAGATGGGAGTGTATGCGAAAGATGAAAATTTGTTGATGCATATCTTCCAGGAGAGTCTTGCTGGGGCAACTATTACTTGAAATACTAACTTGGAACCTTCTTGGGTCCATTCCTAGAAGGACCTAATGGATGCTTTCATTAGGCAGTATCAGTATAACTCTGATATGGCTTCAGATAGAATGCAACTACAGAATATGTGCAAGAAAGACAATGAATCTTTCAAAGAATATGCTCAATGGTGGAGAGATCTGGCAGCTCAAATAGCGCCCCCGATGATGGAGAAAGAGATGATAATAATGATAGTAGACACATTGCCAGTGTTTTACTATGAGAAGATGGTAGGTTACATGTCTTCAAGTTTTGCAAATTTAGTGTTTGCTGGCAAAAGGATCGAAGTGTGTCTAAGAAGAGGGAAATTTGATTATGCTGCTACTACGAGTTCTAGTAATAGAAGACCTAGAATGAGTGGACGAAATAAGAAGGAGGGAGAAACCCATGTTGTGACTGTTGTTCCTACATGGCCAAATTTCCCACTAGCCCTTTTAAATCCCTTGTACCAATATCCTCCCCAACAATATCAATACTAAGCCAATATCAGTCATTCCCATTACTCACCACCCTACCAACCAAAAACACTTAGTCAGCCACAAAGGCCACCCCTAAATCAGCCACAACATTTACCTACAGCACATCTGAGACCAAACACTACCCCCAATACCAACCAAAACACCAATTAGGGAAGGAATTTCCCAGAAAAGAAGCCTATAGAATTCACCCCAATCCCGATGTCATATGATGACTTACTGCCTTATCTGCTTAATAATGCAATGGTAGCCATAAGCCCAACAAAGATTCCTCAACCTCCATTTCCCCGAGGATACAACTCGAATGTGACATGTGCTTATCATGGGGGAGTTCTAGGGCATTCCATTGAGGACTATATGACCCTGAAACATAAGGTGCAAAGTCTGATTGATGCAGGTTGGCTGGGATTTGAGGAGGACAATCACTTGTGAATTCTGACGTCATCAAGAGATATTATGCATGATGCTTGGGGCAATTTGAGGGTCGTTGTAGGATATTTCCAAGGACTCATTAGGATTTCCAGGTTTATGCTATTACTGTAAACAACAATCACAACGTTAATAATATGGATGAATTTCATGTTGTTGTCTCTCATTCTCGCACGATTACATCTTTGCTTATTTAACTTTCACTGGAATGTGAATGTACGCATTTGGTTTATTTGCTCAAGTGACTTGTGCTCCTGAGTTGATCTTCAAGTCTGCCCAATCAGAAATTGCACATTCTACACGTTTAGTGGGGGTGCCGTAAGCAACGAGTAAAGTTGAATAAACATTTGATTGATTGTGTTTCCAAGTCAAAAAAATAAGAAGTATAGACATTCATGTGACCTCATCTTATCATTCTTAAAAGTTGTCTTTCTCGAGAAAAAAATGAGTTGGGAAGAACAAGAGTCATCTGACTTAATCTGTCAATTGAAAATCCTTTAAATATTTCTTGTCCTTGAAATTTTTGTTTCAAGAACTTGCACAATTTATTTCATTTCTTCTTGCTACAAGGTCATGACAAACGACAAAAAAACATATACCTCCGAACCCTACATTGGGGCAATGGTAGGCACCATGCATGAGCTTCAAGTGAACATAGGGGCAGACAAGAAGTCCTCACCTGATAGGTTGAAAACCCAAAAGGGTGGCCTAGGCAAGTAAAAAAATAAAATTAGGAGAGTGTTTATCAGAGGTTTTGTCCCAAAATCCAAACTGTAAGAGTCTCTAGTCAAGATTTAAAAATGACACACGGTCGTGTTTCTTCATCCCAAACACTAATTTATCCCTTGCTACCCCCTCCGAGCCAAACTATAATTGTTTTCTTGAAAAAATAATAACAATAAAAAATAAAACAAAATCCTGAGTAGGAACCACCGCTAAACTGGAAGGAAGAGCAAGGCAAACAACACATGCATGAAATTTACCAATCTCTAGGTTGGGCAACAATGATGTTAAGAAAAAAAAAAAAAGAAAGCAAATCCGCCAAAGGCGAGTGAAAAAAAGAGACAAAAGATCTCCAAATTGTACAAGGAAGGCACAAAAGTGCAATAAGGATTAACGTATAAGACAAATGAAGTAAAGCCCAACCCAAAAAGTTGAAATGAATAAAAGTACAAGCAACGCTCTTGAGGTTCTTACTCAATATAACCCTTAAACACTCTTTGAGCCTCTCTAATGCTTTTCTTCATAGCCTTCTTACCCCTGACCATATTACAAGCCCAATAAAGTCCATATGGATCAAGGAAAGACTAATTTTTCTTTTAAGTTAGGATTTTGGAATAGAACCCGCATATGCTTCTGATTGCCAAAAATCCTGAGGTTTGCACTTGCACATTTGAGAAGAAAACTCATTTGACCAGGAGCTCATGGGAGATGCCCAAAGACAATTATGATAGTAGGGTACATCTGATGTTAGTCTCTCATGCAAACTCCTTAGGATTCCTTTTGAATCCAAGGGTAGCCTTCATTATATAAATTCTTTCGTGATCAGCCCATGTCATCAAGTTTTGGTGGATCGACAGACGCTTGGCATCACTTTATGACCTTAAATCGGGAAAGTTTCACTTGGTCATATACCAAAGTGTAACAATCCATTGCCATCCTTGAATGGTGCATGCGATCGGTCCCAAAGCCTTATATTTTCTTGCTGTGCAAAACAATAAATGTTTTAAACAAAAAGGGACGAACCCTAGGATCAATATTTCAGTTGATTGATTAAAATGTCAAATGGTTCCACTGCCGTCATCCAAAATTTTCAAGTGATTAAGTCAAACAAAATATACACTCTAAGGGAGTCTCCGAAGGGATCTGCAAAAGATAGGATGAAATTGCATGAATTATCACGTCCTTCAGAAAGAGGCGGTCAATCTATGTTCTTCACAAAAATAAAACAAACAAAAAAATCAAAAAAGAGGGAAAGAATGTGATAAGCATTGCACATTTTTCACGATTCAAAACCTTTTGCATTGCTATATACAAAGCGTACATTTATTGCATTTTAGGACGAAATTTGCATGCCTCTGCATTCAATAACTCATGCTCCATATCAGGCTATAAGTGCATAGATTTCTCTTTATATGCCAATTTCCAAAATCCAATGTCCTATCTTTTCAGTTTGGGATGACTGACTGTTCGCAACATCGGCATGTGTACCGATTCGCACAAGTAGTATATTAAAACAATAAGACCGAGTATCGTATCCATAGGGAATTTTTTTTTACTCAGAACTATACATTTAGTGAGCAAACATTTGTACAACCAAAAGTGAAATAAATATCAAGTTGGGTTTTTTTTTCTAAAATCTAGTTAACTATAAACTAAATATCTAAAGTTTGAGAAGTAAAACAGTCAAGTAAAAAACATTGGGTTATTCTACTGAATTTTCCTTGATGTTGTTATGTATTTTTCTCTATTTAATGTTATCTTAGTGTTCTTATGCTGAGAAATTACCCAAACCAAGATCCCTCGAGTGAATGGGCCTAACTCTCTTTAAACCTCGTCCTTGATCCCTCAACAAACTCAGCCTAAAAGAGTTGCATTAAGTATACAACATAATATGGACTAGATCACTGCACTCCATTCCTAGACATACAGTTTTCTAGCTTGCTCTACCAAGTTCTAAGGCTTTGAAGCACTTCCCAATGCTAAAAATCCTAACTATACATACAAATGGGTGATCAAGCCACAAGCATGTAAAAACAAGCATAGCTAGAAGCAATGAACACATAAAAACAACATTAAATAGATAGTGAAAGAATGTTACATCAAGGGTTCAGCAGAACTTCCCAACCAAGAGGTTTAGCCTTCCATTACAAGAAATAAGCCTACAATACAAGGAAGAATAGAGTTGGAGTGAAAGAAAATGGAAAAGAAGGGTTGAGGATGTCTCCTTCAACCTCTAAAACCCTAATCTCACTCTTCTAACCTAAACTCTCTTGGTGGCTCTGTTTCTGTCGCTCTAGCTTCTCTCTTGACTCTATTTTTTGACTCCTCTCTTTAGTTTCCACTAACTTCAGTTTTTAAAAGGCTACTTGGACGTTTCAACTTTTGAAGGCCCGCTTAGCGAGATTGGCTCGCTAAGCGAGAGTAAGTGAAATTTGGCTCAGCGAGCTGGGTGCACTAAGCACGAGAAGAGACAAACGACTCGCTGGGCGAGCTGGCGGTGCACTGGGCCGTTCATTTCTGACTGATCCTCTTCTAGGGTTTCCCAGCATGCTAAACGAGTTGCATGCCTCGCTTAGCGGATGTCCCTCGCTAAGCGCATATGCCTCGCTTAGCGAGACATCAACTGCTTGAACCTTCTCTCTTTTTAGCCTGAAATTGAAGTGGTTTCAACATTAATTCACAAAATGGGAGTATCTACTATATAAAATTAAACTAAACATGAAAATATGTACAATTCCTACAAAAAGAACAATAAATTGGAGGAAAGATGCTAATTTTATGTAACTATTCAACACAAAAGTTAGTCGTGAATAACGACTAATAGTGACCCTTTTAAAGAGTCAACCTTTTGCTTTCTTATACGGTTGAGCCCCTGGGTACTAGTACCTATTGGCATGTTCATAGGACTCAACGTCCTCGCCTTTATTTTTGATAGGACTCAACATCCTCTGTCTTTATGTTTGCATAGGACTCAACGTCTTCGTCTTTATGTTTCATAGGACTCAACGTCCTCGTCTTTATGTATCATAGGACTCAACGTCCTCCGCCTTTATGCTTCCTTGGACTCAATATCCTCTGTCTTTATGTTTCCATAGGACTCAACGTCCTCACCTTTATTTTTCATAGGACTCAAGGTCCTCTGTCTTTATGATTTCATAGGACGCAACGTCCTCGCCTTTATGTTTCCATAGGAGTCAACATCCTCGCCTTTATCTTTAATAGGACTCAACATCCTTGCCTTTATCTTTCCATAGGACTCAACGTCCCCGCCTTTATTTTTCATAGGACTCAACGTCCTTGCCTTTATGTTTCCATAAGACTCAACGTCCTTGCCTTTATTTTTCATAGGACGCAACGCCCTTTGTCTTTATGTTTGCATATGACTCAACGTCCTCGTCTTTATGTTTCATAGGACTCAACGTCCTCACTTTTATGCTTTTGTAGGATTCAACATCCTTACCTTTATGTTTTCATAGGACTTAACATCCTTTGTCTTTATGTTTTCATAGGACTCAATGTCCTCCACCTTTATCTTCCATAGGACTCAACGTCCTCTATCTCTATGTTTCCACAAGACTTCAATGTCTTCTATTTTATGCTTTACAAGACTTCAATGTCTTCTACTTTTATGCTTTTCAAAGACTTCAATGTCTTTTGTTTTATGCTTTACAAGACTTCAATGTCTTATGCTTTTATGCTTTTCAAAGACTTCAATGTCTTTTGCTTTTATGTTTTTCAAAGACTTCAATGTCTTCAATTTTATGCTTTACAAGACTTCAATGTCTTTTGCTTTTATGCTTTTTAAAGACTTCAATGTCTTTTGCTTTTATGTTTTTCAAAGACTTCAATGTCTTCTGTTTTATGCTTTACAAGACTTCAATGTCTTCTACTTCTATGCTTTTCAAAGACTTTAAAGTCTTCTGTTTTATGCTTTTCAAAGACTTCAATGTCTTCTGCTTTTATGCTTTTCAAAGACTTCAATGTCTTCTATTTTATGCTTTACAAGAATTCAATGTCTTCTGCTTTTATGCTTTTCAAAGACTTCAATGTCTTCTGTTTTTACGCTTTACAAGACTTCAATGTCAATATCCGTTGCTTTTATGCTCTATAGGACTCCAATGTCCTTCAGTTTATGTTTTATAGGACTTCAAGGTCCTTTGTTTGGTGTTACAGGACTTCAATGTCCTTTTCTATTTTCGGTTTCCGTTTCTTCTCTAGCGTCCAGTTTTGAATAGCCAGATCGCTTGAATGAAATTAGTGTCATTATCTTTACTTATCTTTAATTTTCAATAAAAGATAAGTAAAGAGGGGAAATTGTCAGACCCTAATTTCATCTTGGTATAATGCTTTTATCATTCAGATATGATGTTTTGATCATTGCTAATGGAATTGCGATGTTTGGCACTGGTTACAATGCAAGGCCATGGGGTCGCGCAGGGTTTTGATGGTTGTTTGTTAGTTCCATAAACAAAAGCCACAAGAAAAGGGCAAAATGGTCATTTCTTAGATTTTTCTGGACTTAAACTCGCCCAGGCTAGCATCTGGCTCGCCTGGGCCATGAAATTTCTTCAGCCCTAAGCAAGCCACTCACTTGGGAGAGCTGATACTTTAAGCTTTAAGCAACCAGCTCGCCTGAGCGAGCTTCCCTTGCACCAAATGGCTTTTTTCCTATAAATAGCCATGCAGGGGAAGGGTTTAAGGGTTTGAAGAACTAAGGAAAGAGAGGAAAAATGCAGAAAGGAGAAACAGAAGAAGAAGAAAAAAAAGAAAAGCCAAGGCGCTGCCTAATCGAACCATGGATCGTTTTCTACATCATTTCTCTTGCAAGTCTTGTACCCTTTGTAACAGTCGGTTAGTTTTTCTTAAGATTTTGATGTAATCTTTGTACCCTTATGTATCCTTCTTGATATTATATGTAATCTTTTCTACTCAAATATCACTTGAGATCGTTTCAAGGTCCAACACCTTAACAACTCTCTTCGCTTTTCAAAATCTAAAACGCCATTGATAACTGTGAAATATAAGCTAATTTGATAATAAAAATATATTGAAAATATCCTTAAAAATATTTATATAACAGTTATCTTTGGCTTAAATGATATGAATTAATATTTTTCTTATCTATGGTTTGCAGATATGAAAAGGAAGGATTAAAATAAAAAAAAAATTCATAAGATATCAATAAGGAAGATTTTTTGCATCAAGCTCAAGTCCATTCCAGCAGCGATAAAAAGGGAGTCAAGCCAAGGAAGAGGGGGATGGAGTCTCAGAACCCACGCACTGGGTCTATCCCTTAGGGGAAACCCTTTCTCTTTATTCATCCATCATCTTCTTCCATCCACCTTAACCCCCTGTAAAAGTCTCTCATAACAATGAGAGGCTAAAACCCCCCTTAGTTAGGGCTTGGCCGGCCTAAAAAGTCAACAGATGTATTATAATGTTTCATATCTATCAATGCAATCAAGTGTTTTCTTTCCTATTATCCTTTCTTATTTTAATTTCATGTATCATTCATTCTTGCATCATCTTTAGGGGTTAGCCGCTCGAGAGACAATAATCCTTAATAGAAATACAAGGAAGGTCTTACATGCATTAGTTTTAGGGATTAGTCACTCGAGAGACGGTAATCCTTAACAGAACTGGAAAAGCGTATCTCAACATTGCATTTTCTAGGGATATGGTTACTTTGTTGTGCTTCTGCATACATCTTTATACTTAATGTTGTTTATGATTCCATCTTTGCAAAGGGATTTAGGAGAGAGAATACATAAATTAGGCTCTTCATTATGAGCGATTCGGGTTGAGCACATTAACAGATGTGGGTAGGAAAAATTCACCAAATTGATAAGAAAAATCTAAAGTAATACATCTTAGGCAAATAAGACAGGCTAGGTCCCAACATTATCACATTCTGAATTTTGTATCTTCATCTTATCTTTTCTTTATCTTATCTTTCTTTATCTTCTATCTTTTTAAATCTTTATCATCTTTTAATTCAAATATTTTATCTTTTCTATCTTCTATTTTTATCTTTAAATATTTATCTTTTCTTCTAAATCTTTATCTTATCTCCTATCTATTATTTCCTTATCTCTTGCTTTTAAATTGGATTTGCATCAATATAAGTACAACCAAAGTCCCTGTGGATTCGACACTCGCACTTCCGAGTACTTTACTACTTGTGATAAAATTGGTACACTTGTCAATCGGTTAATAGTCGTTTCAAGGTCCAATGACTTAACAACTCTTTGTTTGCAATTAAAATAAATCTTTCAAAAAAAACATAAAATCAATTCAACACACAAACATTTAGACTTAAAGAACTACATAGGTCTGAATTCCTCATTGCATTTAAGGATACGTAGGAGCAAGGGCAACACCCTTGTCGATTAAAAAAATAATATAGTAAAAGAAAAGAAATTCACTGCTTTTGGAAAAATAATTAATTTTGTAGTCACGTTATTTTTATTGCACACTCGATTAAAGGTTTTCGTTCTTCGTGATGGGCATGTGGGGTGCTAATTCCTTCCCTATGCATAAACAACTCCCAAATCCTTCTTTTCAAAATTTGCAGACCTCTTTTGATTTTTCTAACATTTTCGTCGAATAAACGTTGGTGGCGACTCCCACTCGTTTTCTCCCTAGGAGACAAACAAGCTTTCTTTTATTTTCTTTCATCATCCTGTCGTGACGTACATTGGGACAGAAGGAAATTGAATGAGCTTTCTGAGAAAGTACTACGCCCATCGCGAAACTAGAGGCATCTGTTTCCAGGAAAAATGGAATGAAGTCAAGGGGTGTGAGCATTGGTGCCAATGTCATAGCTTGCTTCAATTTGTCAAAAGCGTGTTGAACATCGTGATTCCAGCTGAATTGGTCTTTGCAAAGTAGATCCGTCAATGGTGCCGCCATGATCATATAACCATAGATGAAATGCTTGTAAAACCCTATTAATCCAAGGAACCCTTTAACATCAGTGGTGTTCGTCGACATGGGCCACTCCAACATGGCACTAATTTTGGATGGGTTAGGATCCACACCCTCCACTGAAACAATATGGCCCAGGTGATGCAATCCTCCCAAAGAGGGGACCCTTTACCTGAGCCATGGCTAGGAGACTCCAAGAAGATTAGGCCAAAGATGCAAGAGAAGGCCTTAGGGTTCTCATGAGCCTTAGGGTAGATTTTGAGCCCATGGGCTAAGTATGAGCCCACTTATCTTTATACATATTAGATTAGGGTTTTATTATTTTTGGGCCTTGTATTTAGGGCTCCACAGTATAGGGAGGGTACCCTAGTAATGTAGGATTTTTAGCCCTTGTATTTTAGGGCACCTAGACTAGTTTTTGTATTAGGGGTAGTTTTGTAATTTCACATGCATTAAGTGCACTATTTGATGTGCGTGTGCTGGGAGAGAAATTTAATTGAATTGGGAGAAGTCCAATCCAATTAAATTTTGGACTATCTTAAGGGAGAGGTGAGCATTTGCTTGCTACACCCCATTGCCACATCATATAGTCACACTTTCTGCATGTCCTTCATGTTTTGCATGCCTGATGACTCCTAAGCACACTTAGTGGAGAATCTTGGACTTGATCTTGGAATAGTGGGCTGAACCATAGCTAAAATTCACTAATCATAATTAGTGAAAATTTGACTCCAAATTTGGCTCCACAAATTCAAATTCAAATTCAAGTGAAATTTGAATAGAAATTCAAATTTCCCTCCAATTTTATGTGACACTTAGGGTATAAATAGAGGCCTTGTGTGTGCATTTTTTGAACTTTGATCATTTGAAAATTACTCTTCAAATTTCATACCTCATTTGAGGCATAAAATTTCGTACTCCTTCTCTCCCTCTCCTTCTATTCCTCTTCTCCTACCTTCAATCTTTTATCCATGGCTTCCTATGGTGGTGAGCTTCTTCTTGACTAATCTTTTCCTTGACGTAGCGTCTCCAATCACCTTTCCTCCTTCTCCATTCCTCTACCATTGATTTTCAAGAAGCAAAGGACTCCATTGATGAAGAAGATTCAAGGCCTACAAGCTCCACATGGAGCTACATCATGTGGTATCAAGAGCATCTTCATCTAGGTGATGTTCTTTTGCTTCCTCTATCTTTTTGTTCGGTCAATTCACTTTAATTCCTTGTTCTTCATTTTCTTCTCCATGTATGTCCTCCATTTTCTTGTGGTTTTGTTCTATTTAGAGTAGATTCAAAAAAATAAACCGATTAAATCTTAGATCTACACTTGTTCTTGCATTTCTATGGTTCAAATTTTATAGATCTACTATTGAATCATGTTTTTGTGTTGATTTTAGGTTCTATCATTTTTTAGTCATAATATTCTTGTGC
This sequence comes from Glycine max, assembly GCF_000004515.6. Lineage (NCBI taxonomy): Eukaryota > Viridiplantae > Streptophyta > Magnoliopsida > Fabales > Fabaceae > Glycine > Glycine max. The sequence goes on from NC_038243.2 coordinate 20,827,701, forward strand.
TGAACCTTTAGATATCAATTTTCTTGCAAAATATTTATTAGAAAAGAAAACACAAAAATCTAAGTGTAAATCACTTCATTCATGTTGTCTTAGAGTCATGTTTAGTCATAATAATTGTCACATTATGTTCTAAGTTTGTGTTCAATTTCAATTTTGTTGATTGAATTCTAGATACATTTCTTCATGTATTCTTGCAATTCTTAGCCTATCATATGAATTTTGAGTCTAATTCATGCATGTTATTTAGTTCATAACATGTTCTAAATCAATTCCTAGAAGTTGTCTTGTTGTTGAACTTTTTTTTGTTTTCTAAGTTTCCTATATGATGCCTATGAAGAAATTGAGTTGTGGTGCTGAGTTGTGGCTGGATTTGTGAATCAAAATAAGTATTAAGCTCCCTTGAATTTTGTTATTCAAGACAATTGAGCATAAGCAAACACAAATTGTAACTATCCAAGCCTTAAGCAACATAAACACTACGCTTGATTTCTATGTTGAAATTCTGGTTGCTGTTAGTTTTGGCACACTGTCTTCTTAACTTAACCATGGCTTGAATACTTTGATTTTTGAGCTGAAACTTTAACTGAATAAAATAGACATCTGGATGAAAACAATGGAAAAAGAATGAACAAAAACAAAAAAGAAATGAGAAAGAAAAAGTGATAAAGATTAACATCAAAATTCACGTCCAGAACAAAAAAGAATGTGTATGCTTGATTTGCTTGAAAATTGTTCATTATTTTGAGTTGTATTACAAGCCTATTTGACTCCTTGAGAAGGACCTGCAAAAGAAGTGTTAGTGGGACTAGAATATGCATTATTATTTTGTGGCCTCCAGCCATAAGGCTGATTTTAACTTGAGCCACCTCTGTAGCCTTGGTAGTTTCCTTGAAAGTTTTGTTGAGTTCTAGCTTGATTATGCAAATAATGGGCCTCCTCTTCCGGTTGGCAATCACCAAGTGCTGAACAGTGGCCATTCTGATGGTCACCACCACAGAAATCACAACTAAGAACTTGTTAAACTTGGTGTGTTTTTTGTGATCCAACTTACTGAAATTGTTGAGGAAATTGGCCTATTTGTTTTGTTAAGGCCTCTATTTGCTGAGTCAAGAGTTTGTTTTGAGCCAGAATTGCATTATGAGTATCCAACTACATTATACCTTTTCGTTGAACTGGAGCCTTATCATGGTGACTCTGATAATCACTGGCTGCAATGGAGTCAATGATTGCAATTGCTTCCTTTAGGCTCTTAGACATCATAGTACCTCTAGCTGAGGCATCAAGAATCATTTTTGTCTAGGGTCTCAAACCACTATAGAAGACATGTAGTTATGTAACATCACCAAAACTATGGTTTAGGCACATCTACAACAAAGCCTTGAATCTCTCCCGTGTTTCATAGAGAGGTTTATCAGACCAAGAGTCCTCCTTGGTGGTCTATTTCCTCCTCCTTCTCGATCATCCATATTATCAATTACTAATGGCTTTTCAGTTGAAGGAGAATCAGTAGAAGAAAATTCACCCAGTGGCATAGTTGTTGTTTGTTTCTTTTTCTTCCTGGTCTACCTTTCAGTCTTGGTAATTTCTGGATCAAATAGTGATTTATATGCGGGAAATTTATCTTGCAAAAAGAAAAAAAAAACACGCTACAACAACCCAAAAGCACCGAGGTTAGCGAAAATAAAATATAACATGAGAGAATTTATGTAGAACCAAAGCTTCATGATGAATCAAGAGTGATTCAAAGATGTTTTGATGATAACAATGATGATAACAAAAGATGATGACAAAGGTGATGACAAAAAGCTCAAAGATCAATCAAAGAATGAGTTCAAGATAAAATCAAGAACACTTCAAGATTCAAGAGGAAAGTTTATTTCAAGAATCAAGATTCAAGAGATCAAGATTTCAAGAATCAAGATTCAAGAGATCAAGATTCAAGAATCAAGAGAAGGCTTAATCAAGATAAGTATGAAAAGGTTTTTCTCAAAAATTGAGCAGCACAAGGATTTTTCTCAAAACATGTTTACCAAAGAGTTTTTACTCACTGGTAATCGATTACCGGATTATTGTAATCGATTACCAGTAGCAAAATGGACTTGAAAAAGTTTTTAAATTGAATTTACAACGTTCCAATTAATTTCAAAAAGTTGTAATCGATTACAATGTTTTGGTAATTGATTACTAGTGCCTTTGAACGTTGAAATTTAAATTCAAATGTGAAGAGTCACATCCTTTCACATAAAAGCCTTGTGTAATGGATTACACTGATTTGGTAATCAATTACCAGTGACTGTTTCTAAATAAATCAAAAGATGTAACTCTTCAAAAGGTTTTTGACTTTTTCAAATTGGTTTTAAGTTTTTTCTAAAAGTTATAACTCTTCTAAAAGGTCTTCTTGACCAGACATGAAGAGTCTATAAAAGCAAGGCTTTGTTTTACATTTTCATTTTCATTCATTCTATCTTGAATACTTTTCCAATCAATCTCTTACAATCCTTTACAAGCCTTGAATTTCTTTGAACTTCTTCTTCTTTGTACCAAAAGCTTTCTGAAGTTTTCTGGTTTTCCAAACCTTGAAAACTTGTGCTATTCATCTTTTTTATTCCCTTCTCCCTTTGCCAAAAAGAATTCGCCAAGGACTAACCGCCTGAATTCTATTTGTGTCTCTCTTCTCCCTTTTTCAAAAGAACAAAGGACTAACCGCCTGAATTCTTTTGTGTCTCCATTGTCAAAGAATTCAAAACGACACAGTCTGAGAATTCTTTTAATTCTTCCCTTTCCCTAATACAAAAGTGTTCAAAGGACTAATCGCCTGAGAATTCTTTTGTATCCCCATTCACAAAGTATCAAAGGTTTAACCGCCTGAGATCTTTGTCTTAACACATTGGAGGGTACATCCTTTGTAGTACAAGTAGAGGGTACATCTACTTGGGTGTCATACCCTAATTTCGTCCGGGGACCTTTGCTTGATAACATGCGACCTTTCTTTGGTCCTTGTGAGGTGCTTGGCACCCATCATTAGGCAATTTGTGAAATTCCAGGACATGCCGGAAAACCAAAAAATATTGATGCACAATCCGTAAGTTTCCGTGACACACCGGAAATCAAATGGAAGCATCGTTGCATAATTAAGTGAGATTTCGTAACATTCCGTAAGTCAAAAAGGGGATGATTATGTAATCCGCAAGGTTCCGTAACATTACGGAAAGAAAACAAGTATCGTTACGAGATTCGTAAGTTTCCGTAACTTTACGAAAAAAGAATCACCAAAAAAGGTAAGGGGGTGAACTTATCAAGATAGGGGTGTAAATAGCAATTCAAATCTAGGCCCTTCCAGAACATTTTGGAAGTTGGGTTGCTTAAGGAGGAAGCAACTGGGCGGCAAGCTCCTCCACGTTTTCGAAAAATGGTTTTCGGGGCTTCCGCGGCTTCCGTAATACTTCCGTAAAATTTCCGAAAACCTTGGGTAAGCTTATTCCACTTAACATTGGTGAAAGGGAAGAGAAAAAAGATGAAAATCAAATTCGAAAACAGTTCCGTAAGGCTTCCGTAACTTTTCCGTAAAATACGAAAAGAGGGGTGAACTTAGTAATTCGGTGCGCTTAGAAATCTTCTTCATTAAGTCTTTGGGCGGCAAGCACCTCCCTTTTTTTCTATAAATAGGGGAGGGGGGAGCTGTTTCAAAATGTTCAAGACCCCTTTGGGTATGCGTTTCGGCTATTTTGGGCAAAAACACGTTTTCGTGAAGAAAAATCAAGTCGAAGTACTTCCGTAACGCTTCCGTAAGCGATTCTGTGGAAATTCTTCATCGTTCTTCGTCGTTCTTCACCGTTCTTCATCCGTTCTTCGTTCGTTCTTCGTTCTTCAACGGGTAAGTTTTCGAATCCGAGACTTTCAATTCATTTCTTGTTTTGTGTACTTTCACTTTAATTTCGTTTACTTTCAGTTTTCTTTTCTTCCGTTTTTAATGTGCTTTAACCATTTATTTAAGCCGTTTTCTCGTCTAATAAATGATAAAATGAATTTCAACCGATCATTTGTGTTGTAATCTCGTTTAATCACTGTTAAAACGAAATCTAACTGATCGTTCACGCTATAACCTCGGTTAAACCAAAAAAAGTAAAATAATAATAAAATAATCAAAATATCTTGAAAAATAATAATAAAATAATCAAAATATCTTTGAATAAAATAATAAAAAAAAATCAATCGGACGTTTCTCTTTGGAAGTTTCCTTGAATGAATTGATTAATAACCAAAGTGAAACTAAGACTAAAATCAACTCACAAATCAAGTTTTTTTCCGAAAAATCACTAAAAACCGTTTTAAGGTCCAACGCCTTAAAATGTCCTCTTTGCTTTTATCGGTTAACATGGACCGTTCAAAAGCATAAAATCAACATGTGACTTTACCGCTTTTGCAAGAACTACGTAGGTCTGATTTCCTCATCGCAATTGAGGATACGTAGGAGCAAAAGCCCCGCTTTTGTCGACCACCCCAAGAGATCGTTAATGGTCCAAATGCCTTAACGTTTCTCTCCTTTCAAAAACAAGAGATTGTTAATGGTCCAATGCCTTAACGTTTCTCTCCTTTCAAAATCAAAAGACCGTTTAATGGTCCAACACCTTAAATGACCTTTTGTTCAAATAAAAAACATATTTTGCAAAAAAGACAAAAAACAAACTTAAACCAAACACTTTGTTCCGAAAGAACTACGTAGGTCTGAATTTCTCATCCCAATTGAGGAATACGTAGGAGCAAAGGGAAACACCCTTGTCGACCACAAAAAGAGAAAAAATATAAAAAGGGTATAAAGGATATAAGGATATAAAAGGGAACGTAAAAATCAAAGTCATGTTTGCACATTCGATTAAAGGCTGTCGTCCCTTGTGACGGACATGTGGGGTGCTAATACCTTCCCCGCACGTAAATACAACTCCCGAACCTTTCACTTAAAAGTTCGTAGATCGCGTCTTTTCCGGTTTTTCTGACGTTTTCCTCAAATAAACGTTGGTGGCGACTCCGCGCGTATTCCTTTCGTGGAACACGCATCCCGCGAGTCACGCGTCGCCCTCCCGCCGAAAGGTAGGTTGCGACAGTTGGCGACTCCACTGGGGACTATTTTTAGAGAGTTAGGCCATTTAATCTTGTGCAAATTTTGCCATGACTTACTCCTTTGTTGGCTTCCCATTATTATGTTCTTGTATATATAACTCTTTGATGCTTTTAGTGCATTTTTTTTGTATGCATGAGGTAAATATTTATTCATTTGATGCACACAAACACTAACACTATTTGCACACACGGTGAGTTGAAAAAGGGCCCTATACCCGGGTTCGTGGGAACATAAGGAGTGGAGGTGAATCCGTGATCATGCTAGGTCTCCGACTTGCTTGATTACAGTGAACCCTCATCTAGAGTTTTTCTCTTTGAAAACATATTGTTGCTAGTAGTCCCTACTGCTGCAGTATGTTCTTCGAAGGGGATGATACCTCTAGAAACCATCAAGAGAGATATGACTACCTTGGGGGTTATCACTAAAAGCCTAGTTAGCTCTCTCCCTTATAGGTCCCTTAAATAGGGGCACGGAGCAAACACGCTGCGTGCCATTTTTCACACTGCCATGCATAAGTATCATATACCCTTTTGCTTATATTTGTTTGTGAATATTGTCGTACTATGTACATCCCCGTGTTGTGCCTTTCGCATATGCATCATGCGTGGGTTTTGTCTTTGATCCCCTCACTTTAGCAAACCGACGGAGGGTCCGTGTCGCCTTCTTAAAAAACATACGTTGGGTGCCATGCTGCCCAAACGTTGTATCCAAGAAGGAAACAATTTCTCGGGCTCCCGTATTCGTAAATTGCATCTGTGTCATATGCATTTCTTCATGCATTCATCCATTCCACCCATGATAGATGTAGGAGTTTTGTTTCGCACTAGATTTTATTTCACTTTAGTAAAACATGGGATCAAGTCAAAAGCCTTCGCTTAAAAAGAGGTTCTATCAAGTCAAAATCAAGAGCTTAGAGGTCACCAGTTTACGAAAGTTGGGGCAATTAATGGGTCAACTTCAACGGCAAGCCTTCCGCAAAGCCTATGGTAAGATTTGGGACCTAGTTAGGGTAGAAGTCTCCATGGAACCGATTGCATCCCTTTCCCAGTATTATGACCAGCCCCTAAGGTGCTTCACATTTGAGGACTTCCAGCTAGTGCCGACTGTGAAAGAGTTTGAAGAAATCCTGGGATGCCCACTGGGAGGAAGGAAGCCATATCTTTTCTCTGGGTTCTATCCCTCCACGACAAGAGTTGCCAAGGTGGTGAAAATCTCAGCACAAGAGTTGGACCGTGTAAAGCAAAACAGGAATGGGGTAGTCGGAGTACCAAGGAAGTGTTTGGAGGAAAGGGCAAAGGCCTTGGCAAATCAAGGCGAATGGGCTTTCTTTTATTGACATCTTGGCGCTTTTGATCTTTGGACTTGTCCTCTTTCCGAATATGGAAGGGTTAGTGGACCTAGCAGCGATTGACGCTTTCCTCGCCTTTCATCATGGCAAGGAAAGCCCGGTCGTCGCCATTTTGGCCATGTATGACACGTTCGACCGGGGATGTGAAAAGAGCGGCGCAAGAATTGTTTGTTGTGCACCAACTCTTGGCTAGCATGGAGGGGCGTCTGTTAAATGGTTCCCTCGCTAGAAGGAAGGAAGAATCAGGATTCTATCTTCATGCGAAGGATGTCCCATGAGAGGAGTGCCATCAGACGAAAGCATCACGCCTTTCATCGCACGAGGTTTCAGTGACCACAACGCGAGGGTACTCCAAGGAGTTCGCAAGGCATGGGATGCGGCGTGAAGAAAGGATAGAGAGCTTAGGGGAAGCAGTAATGGGATCATCGGTGGCTATCATAAGTGGCTGAGAGTCCGAACACAAGGACTGGATTGGCTCCCAAATCTAAAGACTGTGAGAGACGATGAGGTTAAAGCTTCGGAAGAAAGTGATGAGGTACAAGCCCTAAAGGCAGAGCTTGAAAGAGCCTGGGTAGTCGAAGAGAAGTTCAAGTCCATAGCCATCAAAGTCTGAAAAGAGTATGATGAACTAAGGGATGTCAATATGGCCACCGATGAAGCCTTGGAATGAGAAACCAAGAAGGCCCGAAAGGAAGAACACGATCAAAGCAAAGTTTTGAGGGGCTTTATAGGGCAGCAATAGTGAGCTCAAGCTCCGAAGAGGTGAAAGGAATCATCATGGGTCAAAGGCATGATCTTGAAGGACGAGCTAAAGGTTTGCCTTAGGTCGAAAAGAAATTTGTCCCAACAGTTAAGCGAGACTGAAGGGAATATGTGGGCCATCATCGATAAGTGCAAAGAGAAGCTAAATCTAGCGGCGACTCACGAGCAAAGGCTAGAGGATGAGTACGCCAAGATATCAGCAGAAAGGGAAGCAAGGGAAAGGGTAATTGATTCATTGCACCAAGAGGCAACAATGTGGACGGACCGATTTGCTCTTACTTTGAACAGGAGTCAAGAACTTCCCCGATTGCTAGCCAAGGCCAAAGCAGTGGCGGACACCAACTCCGCCCCCAAGGAGATCCACGGACTTCTCAGCTATTGTCAGCATATGATAGACTTAATGGACCATATGATTGGAAACCGCTAGGAAGTTTGTATTGTCGCTCAGATCTTGACTAGTTATAACTTTTTGAATAAGATGAGTTTATCCCACGTTTTTACTCCAAAATTCAGTGCGAATCAAGTCACTCCCGCATTTTATCTCTAGCATGCATTGTATGTTGGTCTCGTCCTTTGTCACGGGAAGCCGGAAGGTCCATATCACCTTCTTAATTGTACACATGGGGCACTGCGCCCCCAAATGCGCAAGTAAGAAGAGATAATTTTCCGGGCTCTCGTGTCCGTAAAATGCATTCATATCATGCATCGCATAAGCATCTCTTCATAACATCATAATGAACATATTGTTCCTGCATTTGTCCGTTATCATATTCCAGCGTCACATTTTGCATGAGTCATGGCATCATCATGCATATGCGTTCAACAAACTTTTTTATCTGCAAAATTGCATACCATTTGTTTTCATGTTTGCTCATCCTTGTGTTTTCCTCTACAAAAACAAAAAAGGGGAAGCGTGAAACTTCACACTACATTCTTAGTTGCATGTGTTAGGCACCATGAGCCAACCATGTTGGGATCATAAACCCATTTCTAAAAAAAAAAAACACACAACAACAAAACAAAATAATTGAACATGGTACCTAATGCATGGTTAACTAGGAAATGGTGTTTCTTCGGGCATCTCAATTTCATAATTACATTTTCCATGCATAGCTTAAAGTATGCCCGAGTCATTCATCCCTATGAGATGTTGTTGAAGTATTGGCGATCAGAATTGCCATTCCTTGGATTATAGGGTTGAACCAAGCTCATGCTTTTATAAAAAGGTTCATCAAGTCAAAATATGGAAGTAACCGTCTTGCAAAATTGGGGCAAAAGATGAATCGAGTCACATCACTGCTTCGTCTACTGCCAAACATATTTAGGATTGTTGATGTCCTTGTTACTTCCAGTTTTACCTTGACAAAGATGTCATGGACCATGTTGAAAATCTAAATTGATTCAACCCCATATCCTGCGTAAAAATTCGCAATCTTCAACTGTACATCATTTGCATACATCCATGCTTTTCATTGGTTGCATTCCTCATTGCATTCTTTCCTTGAAAAATAAAATAAAATAAAATAAAATGAACTTAATCATTGTTATAAAAAAAAAACATGCTTTACGGCGTCCTCACCGAACTTGTGCTAGAGCTAGAGTAATGGGTGAAGTAGAGGAGATACAAGAGAAGATGAAGGCCGACATGGAGGCCATTAAAGAGAAAATGGCCACAATGATGGAGGCCATGATGAGCGTGAAGAAGATAATGGAAGCCAATGCGGTTGCAATTGCCGCTACCAGCATTGTTGCTAAGGTGAACCTGATGTCCCCATCCGGCATCAACCAAATGAATCATCCAACCTCAGATATGGTAGGCAAAGATTTGGGAAGTACGGGCATCCCCCATAATGTACAAATTCAAAACGAGCACGCCTTCCCGCCATATGGCTTGCCTCTCAACTATACGCCACCCAAAGTGGCGTACACTCCCAATAAGAATGTCAATAACTCCACTCCTATACCCATTGAGAGCCAACAACCCCAAACTGATCATGCACATGTCTCTTAAACCGTGGGGGTGACACATGAAATTCCCCACCACAATCTAGCCGACTTCGAGCCTTGCCTCGGATATGCCACGGAAGGGCAAGCAGTTGGTGGTATACCCCTACAAAACCCTTTGGAAGGCCCTCAGTATCACCCACAACTACACCTCTTGCATTCCACGACAAGTAAAAACCCTCATGCTATGGCAGAAATGGGAAAGTTGGATCATCTAGAGGAAAGGCTCAGGGCCATTGAAGGAGGTGAAGATTATGCCTTTGCTAACCTAAAAGAGTTGTTCCTAGAACCCAATATCATCACCCCTCCCAAGTTCAAGGTGCTGGACCTTGACAAGTACAAGGGGACTACTTGTCCCAAGAACCATCTAAAGATGTATTGTCAGAAGATGGGGGAATACGCAAAAGATGAGGAATTGCTAATACATTCCTTCCAAGAAAGTCTTACTGGGGTAGCTGTTACCTGGTACACTAACTTGGAATCTTCCCGAGTCCATTCTTGGAAGGACCTAATGGTTGCCTTTGTTAGGCAGTATCAGTACAATTTTGATATGGTTCCGGATAGGATGCAACTACAGAACATTTGCAAAAAGGGGGACGGATCTTTCAAAGAACACGCCCAAAAGGTGGAGGGATCTGGCGGCCCAGGTGGTTCCCCCAATGATGGAAAGGGAGACGATGATCGTGATGGTAGACACATTATCGATACTCTACTCTGAAAAGATGGTGGGCTACGCACCCTCAAAGCTTTGCGGATTTGGTCTTCGCCAGTGAAAGGATCGATGTGGGTCCGAAAAGAGGCAAATTTGATCATCCTACTAGGACGACTGAGAAAACTGGGGCAAATGAAGAGGGTGAGAAAGAGGGAGAAACCCATGCTGTGACTGCCATTCCTATACGGCCAAGTTTCCCACCAAACCCAACAATGTCATTACTCAGTCAATAACAAACCTCCTCCTTACCCACCACCCAGTTATCCACAAAGGCCATCCCTAAATCAACCACAAAGCTTGTCTACCGCACTTCCAATGACGAAGACCACCTTTAGCACAAACCAAAAAAACACCAACAAAAAGGAATTTTGCAGCAAAAAGCCTGTAGGGTTCACCCCAAATTCCGTTGTCATATGCTAAACTTGATCCCATATCCACTCAATAATTCAATGGTAGCCATAACCCCAACCAAGGTTCCTCAACCTCCATTTTTCTGAGGATACGACTCGAACGCAACGTGTGCTTATCGTGGAGGAGCCCTGGGGCATTCCATTGAGCATTGTATGACCCCGAAGCATAAAGTGTGAAGTCTAATTGATACGGGCTAGCTGAAATTTGAGGAGAATCGCTTGTTGAATCATAACATTGACAAGCAACACCATACATGGGGCAATTCTGGAAGCTGTTGTTATGACTCATCAGGATTTTCAAGTTTATGCCATTATTATAAACCACAGTTACAATGCTAAATGATATGGATAAAATGGACATCCTTGTCCCTCATCCTCTCACAAACGCATGTTTGCTTATTCAACTTTCACCGGAATGTGGGTGCAAGCCATTGGTCTATTTGCTCAAGCGACCTGCGCTCCTGAGTGTTGACTTCCAAGACTGTTCAATCAGAGATTACTCGTCTTGCACGTTGGTGGGGGTGCCGTAAAACAACGAGTAAAGTTCAAAACAAATAAGTTTCAAAATAAAAAATAAGTTTCAAAATAAAAAAAAATAAAAAGGCATTTGATTGACTGTGTTTTCAAGTAAAAATATAGACGTTCATGTGACTTCATTTTATCATTCCAGAAAGTTTGTCTTCTTAGAGAAGCGAGTTGTCAAGAATAGGATGTTGGACAAATGGCCTCAGTTACCTTAAGAAAAAGGGGGGTTGAATTAAGATGCAAAGACTATTCCCCAATTGAACTATCACTCTTTCTTTTTGGATTAACAATGCACCCTTAACATGAATTACTCAAAAGACAAATCAAAATAAACTTCTTTAAAGCAAAAGATAAATAGCAATAAAAGAAGTTTAAAGGAAGAGAGGAATGCAAACTTGATTTATACTGGTTCGGCCACTTCCCGCGCCTACGTCCAGTCCTCAAGAAACCCACTTGAGATTTTCCACTCTCTTTGTAAAACTCCTTTTACAAAGTCTGAACCACACAGGGACAACCCTTCCCTTGTGTTCAAGAATCCTCTACAATAAGAGACTCTCAGTCTCTTAATCCCTTTTCAGAAGTAAGAAGAAGAGAAGAAGAAATCTCTCTTAAAAGGGATAGATTGTACAATGAAGACCAATCAAAATTCCTTATTGAATATGCAAGTGGTTGACCAACGAATCTTTTTGAGAGGATAAGACAGTTCAGTTCAGAAAAACTCTTAATCTTTTGAGAGGATAAACTTTGTGGGCAATGAAAACTCTCTTTAAATTCGTGTTTCCAAGTCACCTTTGATGGCCATTCATAAACCATTTGAATAGATGTGACTCTTGGAAATTATTTTCTGAAAATCTCCTCTGGTAATCGATTACAAGACTTGTGTAATAGATCACAGGCTTTAAAATTTGAATAAATTGCTGGTAATCAATTACCATCCATGTGTAATCGATTACACATTATAAATTTTGAATTCAAATTTCTAGTGACTGTTATAAACATTTTCAGCTGCTGGTAATCGATTACCGGAGAGCAAATCTCAATTTGAAATGATAGAATTCTTTGGTCAAACCTTTTGTTTTTTCAATTTGGAAACTTCTTCCAAAAGATTCTAGAAATCAACTTGATCATATATCTTGACTTTCTTGGATTCTTGTCTTGAATTAAACTTAGAAGCACTTGATCCTTTAGCATCATCAAGACATCAAAACATCTTGCTTCTACATAGGAGTCATTTGACTTAATCCATCAGCTGAAAAATCCTTCAACTATTTCTCGTCCTTGGAAAATTCTTTTTGCAAGAATCAATTGCGTCTTTCATTCTTCCTCACTACGAGGTTGTGAAAACAAGACAACAATTGGTACCTCTAAGCCCTACACTGGGGCAATGAAAGGCCCCATGCATAAACCTCAAACGAACCTAGGGGCAGATTAGAAGTTCTCACTCAATAGGTTCCCAGCTACAAGGTCATGACGAAAGACAACGATTGGTACCTCAAAGCCTTACACTGGGGCAATGAGGGGCACCGTGCATGAGCCTCAAGTGAACATAGGGGCCGATCAAAAGTTCTCACCCATTGATGTTTTTAACAAAAAAAAAGGGGACAAACCCTAGGATTTCAATGGATTGATTAAACATCAAACGACTCCATTGCCGTCACTCCAAAATGGTCAAGTGACTAAATCAAAAAGAACATACACTCTGAGGGAGTTCCCGAAGAGATTTGCAAAAAGATAGGATGAGGTTGCATGAATTATCACCTTTTTCAAAAGGGCAGTCAATCTGTGTTTTCCAAAAAAAAAAAATCAAATCAAAATCAAAATCACAAAATAGGGAAAGAATGCCATGAACATTGTACAACTTTCCATTACATTGCATTGTTTCATATAAAGTCCGCATTTACCCAAATTTCACAACAAAGGTTGCATGCATTTGCATCCCTCAAAATCATGTTAACTACATAGATTCCCTACATCTAAATGTCCAAATCTTTTGAATTTGGGATGACCGACTCTCTCGATGAGTCGATCTCTTGCTTTCTCATAAGGATGGACCCTCGGGTACTAGTACCCTGGTCTTCAGAGGACTACAGTCCTCGCCAACAGAGGGCTGCACGCCCTCACCTTAAGAGGACTGTGTGTCCTCACTTTCAGAGGACTGCATGTCCTCACCTTCAGAGGGCTACACGCCCTCGCCATCAGAGGACTGCGTGTCCTCACCTTCAGAGGGCTACACGCCCTCGCCATCAGAGGACTGCATGTCCTCACCTTCAGAGGGTTACACGCCCTCGCCATCAGAGGACTGCATGTCCTCACCTTCGTAGGGCTACACGCCCTCACCTTTAGAGGACTACACGTCCTCGCCAACAGAGGGCTGCACGCCCTCACCTTGAGAGGACTACACATCCTCGCCAACGTAGGGCTACACGCCCTCACCTTTAGAGGACTACACGTCCTCGCCAACAGAGGGCTGCACGCCCTCACCTTTAGAGGACTACACGTCCTCGCCTTGAGAGTACTACATGTCCTCACCATCAGAGGGCTGCACGCCCTCACCTCCAGAGGACTACACGTCCTCGCCTTGAGAGGGCTACCCGCCCTCGCCTTGGGTACTAGTTACCCTCACCTTCAGAGGACTACATGTCCTCACCTTCGTAGGGCTACATGCCCTCACCTTTAGAGGACTACACATCCTCGCCTTCAGAGGACTGCACGTCCTCACCTTGAGAGGACTAAACGTCCTCGCCTTGAGAGGACTACATGTCCTCACCATCAGAGGGCTACACGCCCTCACCTCCAGAGGACTACACGTCCTCGCCTTGAGAGGACTACATGTCCTCACCATCAGAGGGCTGCACGCCCTCACCTCCAGAGGACTACACGTCCTCGCCTTGAGACGGCTACTCGCCCTCGCCTTGGGTACTAGTTACCCTCACCTTCAGAGGACTACATGTCCTCACCTTCGTAGGGCTACACGCCCTCACCTTTAGAGGACCACACGTCCTCACCTTTAGAGGACCACACGCCCTCGCCATCAGAGGACTGCATGTCCTCACCTTTAGAGGACTACACGTCCTCGCCAACAGAGGGCTACACGCCTTCACCTTTAGAGGACTACACGTCCTCGCCAACAGAGGGCTGCACGCCCTCACCAACAGAGGGCTGCACGCCCTCACCTTGAGAGGACTATACATCCTCGCCTTGAGAGGGTTGCACGCCCTCACCTTTAGAGGGCTATGTGTCCTCATTTTCAGTGTGCTCCACATCCGCACCTTAAGAGAATTTAAGGTCCTCTATCCTTAAATGCTTAACCAAGACTTGCACTCCCGGTTAAGGGACCAGTAGTTTCCTTTTAACGGTTCCTAGGCCACCCCCTGATATTGGAGGACGGCCAACTGTGCGAGCACAACCAGAGAGGGAGGCTATCACACAGCTACTATGCATACCGGGGCAAGATTTCACCCGTGCCGCTGCAAAGAGACGAGTGCGGATCATGCGCACCAACATGACCACTCTTACACAGATATAGATGACATTGCTACTTAGCAACATTCTGCCCAGCGACCGCAATGCCAATCTCCCCCTGCAAAAGTATCAGTTGGTCTGTGTCGTCCCGACATGGGTAAGTATGCATATGGTTCAACTGATTTCTGATACCATCTATTGTTTGCAGGGATCGCACCCACAAAGACACCCAGTGGACCTGAAGAAGTCCAACAGGGCCCTGGGGTTTCCAGCTCTGGTTACGGGCCTCTGTCGGCCCTACAGGGCGCCCGTTCCCCCCAGCAAGTTCATGTCGTCGTGGCATAGGTAAGTATGCACCTCCCCCAACTGATTTCTGATGTCATCTATTGTTTGCAGGGATTGTGCCCACAAGACACCTAGTGGACCCGAAGAAGGCCAACAGGGTCTTGGAGTTGCCAGCTCTAAATACGGGTCTCTGTCAGTTCTAGGGAGTGCCTGTCGCCCCCAGCAAGGTCATCAGGTCCCCCCTACCAATCGAGCTTTCATCAAGAAGTTCTGCGTCTCCAGGCAGGCGCAGGGCGAAACACCACAGCAGCCTAGCGATGGCCGGCAGCGGGCAACAGACGCACCGCCATCACCTCTAGAGTTCACCTCTGCTCATCCACAAAAAGGTTTGAGTATTGCCTACACCACATGGTCGACCAATAGGCGACCAAGTCCAAAGCCAAAGGTAAGCAAAGTACTAGGTCAGTGACCGACAAGTCATAAGGCGTCCAGCTCAAGACGTTAAAGAAGCGCTACTAGGAGGCAACCTAGTACCTTTTAAATTTCTGCCTGCTATTTGATCACTTTTTATAGTAGGACGCACCTAGTTGCTCATGATCCTGGGAATTTAAATAAAACAAGCACAAGCTCGGAAGGTAGTCATACCTTACAAAACATATATATGTATGTTTAGGTAGTGAAAATACCTTAGATATGCATGTATGTAAACAAAAAAACACTTCACAAAATATATATATGTATGTTTAGGTAGAAAAATACCTTAGATATGCATGTATGTAAACAAAAAACACTTCACAAAATATATATATGTATGTTTAGGTAGAAAGATACCTTAGATATGCATGTATGTAAACAAAAAATACTTCACAAAATATATATGTATGTTTAGGTAGAAAGATACCTTGGATATGCATGTATATAGCAAAAATACCTTACAAAACATATATATGTATGTTTAGGTAGCAAGATACCTTGGATATGCATGTATATAGCAAAATACCTCATGAAAAAAAAAAAGAAGAAAAAAAAACAAACAAGAAAAAGAAATAAACAAATAAAAAAAAAGAAGAAAAAAAAGAGAGAAAAAAGAAAAATAAGTTGTCTAGCTGAAAAACCAACATGCTTTTGAAAAGAGATGACTTCCAACTTTTCTTTGAAGAAAAATTCGCTGATCATAGCTAGTTTTTGGAAAAAAAAATGTGTGTACACCTGAAGGGTGAATGCTGTGAAATTTTCCCGGACGCCCGAAATGGACTTGGATGAATGCACAAATGGATAAAAGAACATATTTTGGAAACATTGGGTTGACTAAAATAGAGGAAATGAATCCTGAGCCCTAGCATCACATGACCATAAAAGTTTGACACTTGAGTGTCCACATAGGTGCATGCATGACCAGTTTTGCATGAAGTTTCCAAATCATCATTTTTGCATTTGTGTCATGGAAATAATGTGGGGCATTCCTTTTATCCTTGAACCAAACCAAACCATGACATGTACCATGCCTAGCCATTCTACAAGTCTTGAGCCAAGATCCTGACTCACCATAAACCTTGACCCAGGGTGAGAATGCCAATCCTTACCCTCGGAAGCAAAAAAGAATAGAAGGGAAATTTCCAATCAAAGAAAAAGAGAAGGAAAATTTCCAATCAAAGGAAAAAAGGAAACAAGGAAATTCCCAATCAAAGAGAGGGAGAAAGAAAAAAGAAAAGAAAGAAAAGTCCCAACCAAAGAATGGGAGAAAGTAAAGAAAAAAAGAAGAAGAAAGCTCCTGGTCAAAGAAACCAGAAGAAATGTGCAGAGAGGTCTTTAGACCGGACAATATCTGAACAATACAGAATTGTCACCAAATGAACAAAAAGAAGGAAAGGAAACCATGACCTAAAATGGTCTTCTCCCTTTAATTGCCAACCAGAATCAGTAAACAAAAACAGAAAAGGAAAAAGCCAACAAAAAAATCAAAAGCTTAAAAAAACACACAAAAGCCGAAAAACCCGCTAAAAGAACCCATTCCCAAGGGAAGTCCTATTGATCCATGATCACACATGTAATTTTTGATTTGATAGGAAATAATTTGCAAAGTCAAGTCATGATATATCTATGGTTCGGAATTAGGATGAAACACTTACCTGTGCGAGATTGATACACTTTGAGTGATTTTCTTCTATTTTGTCGAACCCAGTGTTTCCTCTAAATGTTCATTTAGAAACGAAATGCTAACATCCAAAATCTCATTTATGGTTATGAGAAAATTTCATCAGCATACTCTCCTTCCCCGGTAGACGCATTGTTTTTCACTCAAAAAGGCATATGCTGCTCTAATCAGTTGGAATATTTGTCTCTTTGCTAAAGCATGTTTGCATTTTAGTGGAGAAAACACCGAGACTTTTTCAAGTCTCACAAGTTATCCAGAACTACGTAGGTCTGAGTTCCTCATTAGAGGATACGTAGGAGCAAAAGCCTCGCTTTTGTCGACCACACTGCTTTCTGTTACCATGACCCAAGAGCTGGTAGCCTGCGGAGACACCTTACGGTTATCCGCACCTCGAGTGTGATTGATAAGCGGAGGCCAATATGGTCATCTGCACCCTTTCCGAAGATGTAGGCATCTTCTGGTGGAGACTTTTTCAAGTCTCACAAGTTATCTAGAACTACGTAGGTCTGAGTTCCTCATTGGAGGATACGTAGGAGCAAGAGCCTTGCTTTTGTCGGCCGCCCCATAATCTTTGTCATACTGACCCTGAGGTCATGTGACATGCACCCTTGTGTCATCCAGAGGCGGCGGGCCCGATGACACGCAGAGACAAAATTTGGTCATTCTGCACCCTTGTGTCATCCAGAGGCGGCGGGCCCGATGACACGCGGAGATACCTTACGGTTATCCGCACCCTTGTGTCATCCAGAGGCGACGGGCCCGATGACATGCAGAGACTGACATAGTCTTCTGCACCTTTTGTTCCTCCGGGAACAACGAGTCATTTACATGCGGAAATTTTACGGTCACCCGCGACTCTCGTCAACCGAGAGGAACGAAATTAGTGTCATACCCTAATTTCGTCCGGGGATCTTTGCTTGATGACATGCGACCTTTGTTTGGTCCTTGTGAGGTGCTTGGCACCCATCATTAGGCAATTTGTGAAATTCCGGGAACAACAAGTCATTTACATGCGGAAATTTTATGGTCACCCGTGACTCTCGTCAACCGAGAGGAACGAAATTAGTGTCATACCCTAATTTCGTCCGGGGATCTTTGCTTGATGACATGCGACCTTTCTTTGGTCCTTGTGAGGTGCTTGGCACCCATCATTAGGCAATTTGTGAAATTCCGGGAACAACAAGTCATTTGCATGTGGAGATTTTATGGTCACCCGCGACTCTCGTCAAATCGAGAGGAACGAAATTAGTGTCTTGTCTTTACTTTCCTTTTATCTCCAATAAAAGACAAGTAAAGAGGGGCAACTGTCATACCCTAATTTCGTCCGGGGACCTTTGCTTGATAACATGCGACCTTTCTTTGGTCCTTGTGAGGTGCTTGGCACCCATCATTAGGCAATTTGTGAAATTCCAGGACATGCCGGAAAACCAAAAAATATTGATGCACAATCCGTAAGTTTCCGTGACACACCGGAAATCAAATGGAAGCATCGTTGCATAATTAAGTGAGATTCCGTAACATTCCGTAAGTCAAAAAGGGGATGATTATGTAATCCGCAAGGTTCCGTAACATTACGGAAAGAAAACAAGTATCGTTACGAGATTCGTAAGTTTCCGTAACTTTACGAAAAAAGAATCACCAAAAAAGGTAAGGGGGTGAACTTATCAAGATAGGGGTGTAAATAGCAATTCAAATCTAGGCCCTTCCAGAGCATTTTGGAAGTTGGGTTGCTTAAGGAGGAAGCAACTGGGCGGCAAGCTCCTCCACGTTTTTGAAAAATGGTTTTCGGGGCTTCCGCGGCTTCCGTAGTACTTCCGTAAAATTTCCGAAAACCTTGGGTAAGCATATTCCACTTAACATTGGTGAAAGGGAAGAGAAAAAAGATGAAAATCAAATTCGAAAACAGTTCCGTAAGGCTTCCGTAACTTTTCCGTAAAATACGAAAAGGGGGGTGAACTTAGTAATTCAGTGCGCTTAGAAATCTTCTTCATTAAGTCTTTGGGCGGCAAGCACCTCCCTTTTTTTCTATAAATAGGGGAGGGGGGAGCTGTTTCAAAATGTTCAAGACCCCTTTGGGTATGCGTTTCGGCTATTTTGGGCAAAAACACGTTTTCGTGAAGAAAAATCAAGTCGAAGTACTTCCGTAACGCTTCCGTAAGCGATTCTGTGGAAATTCTTCATCGTTCTTCGTCGTTCTTCACCGTTCTTCATCCGTTCTTCGTTCGTTCTTCGTTCTTCAACGGGTAAGTTTTCGAATCCGAGACTTTCAATTCATTTCTTGTTTTGTGTACTTTCACTTTAATTTCGTTTACTTTCAGTTTTCTTTTCTTCCGTTTTTAACGTGCTTTAACCATTTATTTAAGCCGTTTTCTCGTCTAATAAATGATAAAATGAATTTCAACCGATCATTTGTGTTGTAATCTCGTTTAATCACTGTTAAAACGAAATCTAACCGATCGTTCACGCTATAACCTCGGTTAAACCAAAAAAAGTAAAATAATAATAAAATAATCAAAATATCTTGAAAAATAATAATAAAATAATCAAAATATCTTTGAATAAAATAATAAAAAAAATCAATCGGACGTTTTTCTTTGGAAGTTTCCTTGAATGAATTGATTAATAACCAAAGTGAAACTAAGACTAAAATCAACTCACAAATCAAGTTTTTTTCCGAAAAATCACTAAAAACCGTTTTAAGGTCCAACGCCTTAAACGGTCCTCTTTGCTTTTATCGGTTAACATGGACCGTTCAAAAGCATAAAATCAACATGTGACTTTACCGCTTTTGCAAGAACTACGTAGGTCTGATTTCCTCATCGCAATTGAGGATACGTAGGAGCAAAAGCCCCGCTTTTGTCGACCACCCCAAGAGATCGTTAATGGTCCAAATGCCTTAACGTTTCTCTCCTTTCAAAAACAAGAGATCGTTAATGGTCCAATGCCTTAACGTTTCTCTCCTTTCAAAATCAAAAGACCGTTTAATGGTCCAACACCTTAAATGACCTTTTGTTCAAATAAAAAACATATTTTGCAAAAAAGACAAAAAAAAACTTAAACCAAACACTTTGTTCCGAAAGAACTACGTAGGTCTGATTTTCTCATCCCAATTGAGGAATACGTAGGAGCAAAGGGAAACACCCTTGTCGACCACAAAAAGAGAAAAAATATAAAAAGGGTATAAAGGATATAAGGACATAAAAGGGAACGTAAAAATCAAAGTCATGTTTGCACATTCGATTAAAGGCTGTCGTCCCTTGTGACGGACGTGTGGGGTGCTAATACCTTCCCCGCACGTAAATACAACTCCCGAACCTTTCACTTAAAAGTTCGTAGATCGCGTCTTTTCCGGTTTTTCCGACGTTTTCCTCAAATAAACGTTGGTGGCGACTCCGCGCGTATTCCTTTCGTGGAACACGCATCCCGCGAGTCACGCGTCGCCCTCCCGCCGAAGGGTAGGTTGCGACATTGGGTTTGACTGAGAACAAGAGAGGGTACATCTCTTGTGGATCAGTTCTAGTGGAGGGTACATCCACTAGGGTTTCAAAGAGAACAAGGGAGGGTACATCCCTTGTGGATCTTTGCTTGTAAAAGGATTTTTACAAGGTTGAAAGAAATCTCAAGGACCACAGGTCGCTTGGGGACTGGATGTAGGCACGGGTTGTTGCCGAACCAATATAAAAACTCTTGTGTGTTTGTCTCCTTCTTTCCTACTCTTTTACGTTCCGTTGTGCATTTAATTTCCACTTTTACTTTCTGTTAAGTTTCTCTTCTACTCCTCATTCTCTTAACAACATAGTAAAAGCCTTAGAAGAGTAAATTTTTAATTAGTAAAGGTTTAGGAATAATTAATTCAACCCCCCCTTCTTAATTATTTAGAGGCCACTCGATCCAACAATTTATACGAAATCAAAAATAAAAGAAACAAATACAAAAGTAAGGAAAATAGCTTATCTAACTGAAAATTTAAATCTGAAAGAACTGAGTGGGTGACTTAAGTCCCCGACAACAACATCAAAAACTTGTTATGACTGTTGGCAAGCATACTGATGTCGCCGCAAACTACAAATTTATAAAAAGAGATCATCTCCACAGGGACTTAAGTTACTCAATTCCTTCGGATAAAGGTTATCAGTTTAATAGTTATGTACAAATTCAATCGAAATATCATGGTTTTGTCTAACTAACAAAAAATAACTAAAGTAACGGAATAACGGAAATAACAAAATTAAGTGTGTCGGAAATATGTAAAATTACAAAAACAATAATTAATTCAAGAAAAATGTAGGATTAAATTTCATTGTACATACCCTTAGTATCCTAATAAGATTAACATATATGAATCATTTTCTAACATTATTGATGCACACATTAAATTACCATGAATTGATCCCTCGCACTCAAGAATCATAAGAATATTTACCGAATATTGATCCCTCGTAGATGAAATAAACATCTCAGCATTACAATTATAACCTCGTACTATTTGCAATCAAAATGTTATGTTTTATTCCTAGCAACATAATGTAAAGGGTAAATTCATTTAGTTCAAATTCTAGGAGTACTTTCTAGTCAAACTTAAAATCCAATTTCATGAAACTAGTGATCAAATAGAATCAAGCATTACAAACAGAATGAAATCACCAGTAATGAGTAGAAAAGATTCATACATATATAAAATATCAAAAGAGATACATAAGGGTATGAAGATTACATCCAATCATTTGGAGAAACTAGTCGATCATTGCGTAGAGCACAAGATCAATAAGAGAAATGACGAAGGATGAGATCCACGGTTACAACTTTGCAACATAACACCACTTCCTTTCTCCTTTCTCTCTCATGTCTTTGTGCTTTTTCTCTACTTCTATGATGCCTTTGGTCTATGTTCTTCCTTTGGTTTGCATGGTTTATATAGAATTTGAGCCAAGAGGCACAGACCAACTCGCCTAGGTGAGGTTTTTTCTTAATGCTGAAGGTACTCACTCGTCCAGTCGAGCTAGTTGCTGGCTTGAGCGAATGGTTTTCTAAAATCTTGGCAAAATGACCATTTTACCCTTCCTTTTATCTTGGTTTCTAGATCCAACAAACAACCATCGAAACCTAAGAATCATGGATGAATCTTTCATATTTAAACAAAAACATTAGTAAATGTACAATATATATAAAACAACTAGATTTAAGGGAAGTATATAAGAAAACTATTACAATTGAAAGATAAGTGCTAACAGTTTAATCCCAAAAATAACTTAAATATGGCACTTATCACAGTTGTACCACAACTATAGTTAACAAATGGCCGGTGGCAATTATCTAATTATTGGACACCTTAACGACGATTTTATGCAAATATGTCATAAACACTTTCAATACGATGATGATTTTTGTCAAAACCATCATAGATAGGTCGTCTTTAAAGACGGGTTTGGATAATCGTCATTGTATTCAATGTAAAAATTGAAAGTGGTGAGTGTCGAGTCCACTTGAGCACCCTAGCTAGTCTCACACACTGTTGTCCCTTTACCTTTGTTGCTTGTGTCATCCCTTTAGCTCTGTGCGCCGCATCATGGTGGTGGTTTCATCGCCGCCATGGTCCATTCATCACCATGGTGTTGTTAGAAAACATCGTGCCACCGTCCAAGTCGATCAGTGAACCGTACCCCTCCACCATTGTGCTTTCATCATTAGAAGGTATGAATCTCCCTCAGTAGTGTGCATAAATATTTTATATGAAAGACAATGTTGTTCAAGTTTAATAAAATGACCATGAACAACAAACCTCTTATTTCAAGTTTTCAATATAGATGCATACAGAGAGAACACAAAGTTGAGTTCATATGCTCATCTATCTTTTTCACTCAAATACATGGAGATGTTTGATAATTGTATGTACTTAGCATGTAATGTAATGCAATAAAGCATCAAAAGCCACCTATAACTCCATAACTGCATTTGTCACTTCCCAATTGAATTATTCAATCCCAGTATTTTATATAGAAAAATTTCAAGTAGATCTACAATTAGGCTTTGTGAACTTTCTCATTTCACTATTTATGTTTATTCTTTCATTATTTTTTTTTATGTTCACTGGAAAGATAACAAATGTTTGCCTCTTTGCACATGTAACACCAAACACAAAAGCACCTTTGAACTCCACAATGTTGGACTGATTGCTTATTTTAGAATTCATGGCAGTAATTAAATTTGAATAATAAAATGTTGGAGATACAAGGAAAACTCTATTGAATTTTAATTAAACTTTTTTATTTGTTGGAGTATGCATTCCTAGTTCAGTTTGATCTGTAGGCTTGTCAAACTAATGGTCATTTGAGTTAGCGTGTGCATTGGTCATGGCTTTAGAGTAAGTCGTGACAGTATCAAGTTTGGTCAATATCTCCAAAAGAATTATTCCACCTAATAGCTTGATTATATATAAAACCATTTTTTTACGATAACACCTAACAACTAAAGTAATATTGCACCGTAAAATGAAGGAGAAGTAACAACAATCTTCATCTTGTGAACCAACCAAGAGACAAGGGATCGTGATTCATAGTATTGACTATTCCGAGTTTCTCACTCCTACAATTCATAAAGGTTATTTCGATTTACTAAACAATTTTAAAAAGACTGTAGTGATGTGTCGAAAATTTCATAGCCTTATATATTAGCTTAAGTTAAAGGTAGACTAGTTATCAATTTCCTTCTGGTCGATCACATTACTTGTAGTACACATGAGATGTCTCGACTGTGTCTGGAACACAATAAACAAGCCAGCTATATGATAATGCTAAATAACCTTTTAGTGTAGAACTGTACACATTTCTCTGGTTTCAATTTTGAAGTGGGTACCGTCTTGCTTGTTCATAAAAAAATTGGGGCATTCAGCCACACATATTTTCTTTGTCTTTTGATAAAATAAATCAAAGACAGTTCTATGTGATCCATCTCACCTGTGCCTCTAGCTAGACCCCATTTCTTAGATATCTCTTCATCAATTATTATTTATGTGTCTGATGGTTTTCCAAGGCCATCTCTTAATCTATATATAGAGATAGTCATGGCTTCAGTCACAAACAAGAAACATGCAAATATAGGCATCAAGTCTTCATTATCCCATCCTCCAAGATATGTACTAGAAAAATCCAAATAGGAATCACATAACATACCTCTGTTACAAATGGTCATGTTTTATAGCCTACGTAGTATTAGTGTTACATCCAAGTGTAATTTGCAGACTTTTTCTCAGAAATAACTATTCAATTCTATTATTGATGTAATGTAATAGTATTCACTATTTTTTAGATAGATACTAGGAAGCATCTTAAATGGTTAAGAACTGGGATAATGCATGACCATAACCTTTATATTTATGTCATGCCGCTGACTTCATCCAACCACAAAAATATAGCTTTGAATTTGGTGTATTTCCTGGTCACACTTTATTGTATGTATCTCTATTCTCTATCATTAGCATGTGACTGAGAGATTATTCTTCAAACTGCAAACATTGAGGCCTTACTAAAAAAGACTAGAACTTGGTTCTATGGAGAAAGGAGCAATGGTCTTTCCTTTTACAATAACAGTTTCTTGTCTTTTTATCATCTTCCATTTTGCTAATTCTATTTCAGGTAGCCTAGTTTTCAACTTCTATGCAGCTTCATGCCCCACAACAAAGTTCACTGTGAGAAACACAGTCAGTTCATCTTCTTTTGATCCTTCAATTCCCGGGAAGCTCCTTTGCTTGTTTTTTCATGATTGCTTTGTGGAGGTTAGTGTGTACTATTAGTTCTACACTTGTTCTTTCACACTCTAAGTACTAATTTACATTTGTAATTGTTAGGAATCTTGTCTTCTGTATTTTTCATGTTTCCCTCTTGCGCTTGGATTGATTCTTTAGAGTGGGTAAGGGTAAAGTGAGTAATTTTAGTCAATGATGAGAAAATCAATAGTTGATATAGCAACACATGCATGATCTGTTATGCAAATGCAGATAACATCAACTGTTGATTTTCTTATCAATAACAAAAATTACTCACATTACTATCTAAAGTAAGTTGCCCCTCACTTTAAAGGAGTTGAATCCCTCTTGCACCTAAACTTGGACTAAAGTTAGTAATTTCAATTTTTTATGAGAAATCCCTTTAGAGGAGTTGAACCTCTCTTGCAGTTGGACTTGGACTAAAATTAGAAATTTCAATTTTTGATGAGAAAATTAATGGCTAATATATATAAAAAAACAAAGAATATGATTTATTAGAGGACCTTCTCTTGCATTTCATGTTAGTTTTGGATTGCTTTTAAATCAACTGCTCTTGTTGTCAGATTAATTAGTTGAAAGTGAGATAGCAGTTCCTTCTATTGAATTAATCCTATCATCACCTATACAAAAGGTTAGTTCTAGTGCTAGTGCTCCTGTTGATGTTGATTTGGATGACATTAACCACAAAGGCAAAGCAGTTATTGTGCTTCAAGCATCGCAGGTTGAGGTTAGAGGTAATGGACTTTCAGTTGCAGCTGAGAAAACATCTGATGATGGATACAATTAGCAAAAATACAAGCAAAATCTTGTTAAAGGAAGTGAATTTCCTTTATTACAAATGTACACATCCTAACTGTGAAGTGAAAAAACTTTTTGAGCGCTCTCATGATGGTCAAATCACTAATATAGTTTACAAGGGAACACATGATCATTCTAAACCTCAACCAAGCTACTAATACTCTACAAGTACTATTATGTCTATTTAAGGAGAGATCTGATAAGGCTTCTATGGCTGGCCGAGATGGTAATACCAACCATCTATCTTAGCTTCCATTTTATTATTACTTAGTGCAAACAAAATAAATTGGCTTTCTTTTTCTTCTAATTCTTGAATTGTAGACAAAGCATTCGCTATGTATGGTCAGGTGTCTCATGCTGCTTAGCCCAACAGTACTCTAGAGTCATCACCTGTAGCAACAAATGATGATGGTTTAGACGGTGCCAGGTTTGTGTCAAACAGGACTAATGAAGAGGTTGATGATGGCGATCCCTTCTCAAAGCGAAGGTATGACAATTTGGTTGAAGCTCTAAATTTTCATCAGCATGTGTACTCACTTACTGCTATTGAGTTTTTTTTAAGCAGAAAAATGAAACTTGATGTTGACATCACTCTAGTAGTTAAGCCTATCTGGGAACCACGGGTTGTTGTACTAACTTTGAGTGAGGTTGACATATTGGATGATGGGTACTGCTGGCGTAAGTATGGCCAAAAGGTTATGAGAAGCAATCCTAACCCAAGGTATGTCCTCACGTTGATGAAACTAGGAATAGAAATTAACTTATAAATTCTAATTTGATGTATGTGCTTTATCAAATGAATTTTTTTATTAATATTGTCAAATGTCAAGTTTTTACTTGTTGTACTTGTTGTCTAGACAACAGTTAAAGTGAGGAATCAACTTGATATAATAGTTTATTGAAGCCTATATATTCATTACTCAACCATTTTTCTTTGCAATTGTTTCTTTTATTATCATGGGTTTTAGTATAGTCTGAGGCTTTGAGACCCCTGTTGCAGCTTTGCAACCTATAGTTTCATACACTAAGTGACACTCCATACATATTTCATGGTGCTTTTGGATGAGTGCTATGTGTTTCCAGTATGGTATCTACTCCTAAATTGATACTAATAAAATGCACAAATGTTGATAGTTTAAATACTTTAGTCTAGTATTACAAATGATACAACTAGCTTAGTTGATGGTACAAAATGAGTAATTACTAAATTTGAGTAGTGTGTATTATACAAGACTGTGCTCAGTTGCCCTAAATGATAATTATGGTTAGAGTGAAAATTTTGGTTTCGTTGAGCCCAATGGTAACCATTAATTCATGTAGTTGACCCAACTTGCAGAATAAGATTTGGATGTAATCAATGTATTTTGTGTACAAGGTGTCTTTTAATGCTTTTATTAATAGCCGTTGTAACTAGAGAGTACAAACAAACCAAAATAGTTGTCAATTTCCAAATTTATGACTGGTATTGGTTTGAGCGATTCTATAGAGAAAAAAATATTACAAAGAACTACAAATTGTAATAGTTGTCAATTTCCAAATTTATGGTAGTCACTTTTTTTAGTTGTTCATCACATTGAAACTTTTATATTCATGATACAGTTCTTCATCTTTCTCATCTATTAGTTCTAAAACTTGAAATATTATGATAACATCTAAATTTCTTGCTTTGCAGGGAAATGGTTACTTTGTTCGGTTTGGTACCTGTTCAGGCAAGATTGTGGTTGTAGCTCCTTGAGGATAGTATGATTCCATAGTTGAATTGAACATAGTCTATCAAGTATAAAAAAGTTGTGTAGGACTCTAGATGATTTAGTTAGAATGTGATTTGTCACCAATTAAACTTCATAAATTTTGGCGTGATGAAATTTTGATGAGAAGACACCCACTGAAGATATTTAACCCTTGGAGGGCATATTGTATTTGGATTGGTGTAATGAAACTACACTTATATGTATTTGATTCTAATATATTTTTTGTCACTCTAATCTTTATAATTATGTTTTTGGTCTCTATAATTTTTAAGTTTGGTTTTTAGTGCCATATGTTTATTTATTTTAAACAATTATATACTACTAGATTGGAATTATGTAGGTTTAGAACATGGTCTAATTTGACTTCAAAATTTTAAAAAAATTATGTAAAACAAAACAAATAATTAGTTTAAAAAAATCTTTTCTAAGAGGGTTTTCCACGGAACCATTTTTAAAAGTCAAATTTTTACATTTTTTTAACAAAAAAAAAAAAGACATTCTAAGACAGTGTTTAGCTATACCATCTTAGAAATGCCTAGGAATCATCTTTAAAAGTCAATTTTTTACATTTTTAACAAAAAAAACATTCTAAGATGGTTCTCTATTCTTCTTCTTCTTCACTACTGCTTGTTGTTGGTTGCTTCCATACCTGTTCTTCGTTGGTGCTTCTTCTTGTTGGGTTCATCTTCTTTCAGGTAAGTTATCCTTTGTTTCCTGTTTTGCTTGATTCACTATTTTGGTTGTAAGAATGTATTGAATCAATGTATTGCTTCCTTGTATTGAATGAATGTGTTGCTTTGTTGTTGTTTGAATTGAATTAATGGCAAAAAAAATCACATTTTTCTAGAAAAAAAAACCTATATAAATTGTTGATCCGTATGGGTTTTTTTTTGTTTTTTTTTTTGTTATTTTTTTAACTCAAAATATATAGTTGTGAATTATTTTTTAAATTGTAACAATGCATGTCTAATAGTAACAATGCATGTCTGATACAAAATTAAAGCATGACATAACAATGGTGTACTTGACAGCACATAGGAAGTGGCATGCGTCTATTTAAAAAAAAAATAACACAAAGAGTCTCATTGAACAACATCTATATATACTACACCAACACTCTCAACAATCACACATTCTCACCCAATCTACCTTTAGAAACCAAATTTTACAAGAAACTATGGCATTTTTGGAGAAACAAGAAGACAGACCATTGTCAACTCCAAATTAGCTTTTATTTTTCTGAATGGATCAATTATTCACAACGAATCTAGTGTTTATTTCCAAAGTTCCACTATGATACCCATTAAAGTACCTAATTATTGTGGTTTTGAAATGATCAAAAGCAGAATGCACAATACCCTTCAACTAACCAATGATCAATGTTTGAAAGAGATTTACTACCGACAGCCATTCGTAGATGCAGGTAACCAATTTGCCTTTCAATCTATGCAATTGAAAAAAGATGATGGTGTTAACACAATGTTAATGTGTAATGATCAATACTCGTGTGTTGGTTCGATTAAGTTATTATGTACCATTGGTATAACACCAGATGGTATATTAAACTTACTTTAAGTCACTATGACTCCTACTCATGATGTCCTACTATATTACAACGGGAGGTGGAACATGTCATGCCAACACGACTTTGTGGGTTACTCGTTCACAAGAAAAAATCCAAAAAGATTTGACATTACTTTGGGATGTAGCATCGATGGACTGAAGGATGTGATCAAGCAAGTTACACCTCAAGGGATTCCCTCTTATGGTATTCATGAATCACAAATGGTAAGACGATTATTTTTTTGACAGCTAGGTCATTCTGAGTATTCATAAAAAGTTATCAAATTTGAAATTATTGAGCTGAAAACTGACAATGACATGCTGAAGGTCTTAGTACAGTCTAACTAGTGGAAACAATTTGGTCCAATAGAAATTTTAGTTGTTTTTAGTAAACCAGTAATCAAAACGGAAGACGACGTGTCTCGGTCGCAACATGATTGAATGCAAAATTAGTATTAGTTAATTGTAGTTTTCAATGCATTTTATGTTTGTTTCAACTATGTTGTAAGTTAATGTAATGTTTAAATTTGTATCCATTAGCTAATGAAACCGTAGCTTTATTATTTTCAAAGTACTTAATTATGTCCTAACTTTTTAAAATAATTAGTGGAAATAAATTATTATTTACAGAAATGTCAACAAAATTATGAATGTCAACAAAATAATTATTTACAGAAACATCATTGGAAATAATATATTTTATGTTCATTCTTCACCTAAATCAACAAATTCGATTTTCAGCCTAGACAAATTTGTATAACGCTGCATTCTACCTATGTATGGGGTGGGCCACTACTTTGCCTGATAATGGTAATGTGTATTCCACAACAACACCAATGGTGGTAAAGGACAATGGTCTCGTAAAAAAACCTGTTACATAACAACAAACAAATTCAATGTAAGATAACCAACTACATTGTCAACATTTATACTAACATCATAATTATGCAATTACATTACAAAATGATTCTCATACACATGACCAATGCATATTACGCGATGCATAAAAGAATCTGGTGGTGGTTGACTTCTAAGAGGAAAAAATGTCATGTTTTGTTGTTGTGAAAGAGAAACAACGATCATGTTGTATCATAAAGCAATGACATATCTCATATCCATAATATTCATCTACTTGTCTATGGTAACCAACATGTAATAGACAACAAATAACGGTTACTTAAATGTTATTTTAAGAAAAAGTGACATAACAATAAACTTATGCACCCTAGATAATCTGTCAACAAGTAAGGAACATTTTAATTCCTTAAATCTCTCTATGACACCAAGCAAGTTGATATACTTTTCCGACTAGCTTGTCAATTCTTTATACAGATGGTTGCGCACCAATTACCATGATTCTTCACCCATACCTACTAAGGAAACTATTGCACGATAACCACAGTTACCATCCGCTTTGACATCAATAATGTTTTCAATAGAATTCTGGATGCACAGATGAAATTGATCCAAAATTGGAATATTTCGTCTCTGTATTGGTTGCTCAGATGATGATGCACTACATTTCACTGGAGAATTACAATTTTGCACAGAGTGTAACACATCAACATACTCCCAATAAGACGGATCACGTTTTGTTGACTTTTGTTGTTTGGTTAGCGGTTTTTTTGGAGCACCCTTGGTCTTCACCTTTTCTGGAGGAGGACACATAGAGTTCAAATCAGGATAAGCAATTTCTTGCAGCTTTGTCTTAAAATGTACTTTACCACAAACATCGAGCTGCTCAAATCGTTTCGATATGGTTTCCATCTCCTCAGTTATGGTCACCTCTGTCTCACATAACCCTTGATCTGAAAAACTAAGTCTCCGCCAAAAAATGTGGATTGCTTCTAGTGGTATAGATCCAACAACATAGTTAGACAACTCACATGCACATGGAAAACCGTGGGTAGTCCTCATGACACATCCACAACATGAAGGGTTTTTGCCTACATAAGATACACGCTCATACTCAGCAACAATTTCATTTAAAGTGTACCTTAATACCATGCCAAGTAGATTTTTGTACAAGATAACTTTAAACACATGTCCAACCACGTGTTTGTTTGTCTCAAAAGATGTTTTAATTTGAGTGTGTTGAAGTGTCATCATGTTGTTCATTGCTTCCCAAACACTACATATGTCACTAAGGGAGTTTTGTAGGAGTCTCTTTTGTGACACCCTCTACCCTCACAAATATAAATAAATAATAGAAGGAAATAAAATCATAAAGAATTTATTTAAAAGTTTTTAAGCACATAATAATAAAAGGAAAGAAAACCATGCGGAATTAGTTAATTTTTTTTAAAACACATTTAATATAAATCAATTCAAAAGGGTAAAAAGTTCACATCCACTTAGTGAAATCATAGTAGAAATTGTTCGAATAAAAGATAAAGTTATCCCGACTCAAAAAAGGGCCGCCCATTTTGAATAAATATAAAAAAAAAAACTAAAACAGAAAACATAACACAATTATATCATTCACAGAATTATAACATATGAAGTAAAATCCTATGCCTCGATGTCACACTTATTAGAGCATATCCCTATCACAGGCTATGTCTCTCCATCTCCAACATGGAACTCATCATATGTTGCCTCACCTGAAACAAAATGACAATCAACCCAAACACAAACACGCACCGGGAGTGAGTTATCACATTTCTAAATAAAATACGGATAAATAAAAGCATAAGCAAAAATACATTATACAATTATCTATAACATAACTCAACATAATTCAATCCACGTTATTTCAACACTTTATCATTTAAATTTTATATTTCAATCACTCATCACATGACCCATGAATCACACACTCAATCAAGGCATAACAACATTCACTGATTTCATAATAAACAATTCACAGACGTTATGCTACAATTATACTAAGACACGAGCATATATGCAATGTGATATCATGTTAGTGAAAAACCACACTAGGACGCTTAGGAATACATAACAAGACACACCACACAATAGGTATGTCAGGTCACTCTCTAAAATCATAAGGTGATCAGTGAGAGTTACTCTATTTTGCGAGAATGCTCCAACCACATGGGATCAACATAGGCTTAAAGGAGTACTCAAACCGAGTGTCTTTATCCCTAAGGCCTAGACTCCGAAGAATCCGTTTGGGCCTCACCTTCCTATTTTAGGTTCAACCCTTAAAACAATTTTTGTACACAGACACTGTTCATGAATTATACAATACCCACGACTTCACATTTATATTTCAAACACATTTAACAAGTTGTGTTATAGTTTAACCCTTTAGGGTCCTCCTAACTAGGAATCCTACACTTTTCCTTCAACATTGCGCATAAAATTTTTTCTCAAGTTAAACATTAGTCGGGTTATTGTATAACTCATAGCTCACAAGACAAATAATATCACTTCAAGTATTAATCACACACTCATTCACAATCATATCTCATATCTACAATTTAACATCTCACAAATTAACTAATTACAAATATACTTAACAATTAAATAAAAAAATGTATAATAATAATAACATAACACATCTAACTTCAAGACTTATAAATAAATATATATAACATACCACTGTACAAATACATACAATACTATATATATATATATATATAATACTATATATATATATATATATATATATATAATACTATATATATATATATATATAAAAGTAATTAATATACTAAAAACATTAACATAAATATATTAAAATATTTTATATATATATATATATATATATATATATATATATATATATATATATATATATATATATTAAAGTCTTAATGTAAACATTTGAAAACATTAATATAAATATATTAAAACATTAACTATATTTTCACATAAACTTTAAAAACATTAACATAATTATATTAAAACATTAATGTAAACATTAAAAACATTAAACATAATTATATCAACGTAAGTATATTTAATATATATTAACGTAAACATACGTTAACGTAAATATATTAGAATATTAATGTAAACTTATTAATAATATATATATATATATATATATATATATATATATATATATATATATATATATATATATAAACAACCAAAAGCTTAATTTATACGGATATCCTAAATGCATTTCAATGAAGCTATGAAAATTCAATAATGAAAAACAACATCTTGATTCCGAGTACTGCACTATCATCATGGAAAATTAATCACAATCTGATAGAATTTATCATTGGCAAAAAGGATAAAAGGTGATAAGCATCTAAAGAAAATCATACAGTAGAGGAACGAAAAGAACACACTTCTCTTACGATAAATTCTTCCTTACTTAATCATCAACTAGAAAAATACCCAATTTCTTTTAAGGATTTCTACTCAACATAGAAACATGTAAATTTCATAAAACACAATCAATCCATCAAATACCATTAATTCACAATTTAAAACATAAGAATAGAATTACATTTCATAAAACAATCCAAAATGACTTAAAAATTAAACACATGTTCATTTTAATCCCTAAGCGTGAGTAACTCATCCCTTACCTCGAGGTAGTGCTTCAAGCATTCTCCATTAGTAATGACATTGGTTTTTGTACTCTCTAGAGCTCCTCCTCCGATTGCTCTGTTAGGGTTCTTGTGCATCAGAAGAAGAAAAAAAAAGAACAAAATGTGTTTTTGTAAAAGCTGCTCTAGGTTAAAAGTTAATTTGTATAATGAAGGACTTGATGACCTAATCTTATTTTATTTATTTATTTATTTAAAGGAAGTACAAGGATGACTGTTACATCTTTAATGACTAATGAGCACTTTTAACCCTACAAATGAAATATACAACAATGTATAAACAACCGCAACATTTTCATTTAAGTCAACACTTAAACAAATCAACACAAACAAAAAACAATATTCATACCTATTAGTGGTTGTGTTTCCTAGATGCATCACTTTGTTGGTCCATGCTTTCACAAATTTTTCTTTGTGCAGAATCACCCATGTTTGAGACACATAGTCCACAAACATAGGCCACGAAGGGCAAGCCATTTCAAATTTTTTAAGGTACTCATCAAAAGAACTCTCACATGGACAATCAACCAAACACTCTGAAGCATCCATCACATACTCCCATGCATTCTTTTTAGCAACCAGGATTTTGCACTTTGCCTTTACATTCTTGTCAATGTGAAGTCAACACCACAAGTTCGTAGCATTCGGAAATATAGTTTTTACTGCATTCATCAAAGACAAATATCTGTCGGTAACAATAACCCCAGGGAGTGCATCAACTTTCACAAAAAGACCCCAAAAGCGCTGTAGAGCCCAAACAACATTATTAAGATGTTCTCCTTCCAAGTAAGCAAAAGCAGCAGAAAATGTCGTTCCTATTGGTGTAACACCAATAATATCAAGCAACGACAGTTTGTACCTATTTGTTTTGTAGGTACTACCAATCAAAAAAACTAAATTATAAGAATTGGTTAACTTGACTGCATCAGGATGACTCCAGAACAAGTCACGTACAACATTCTCATCCTTCATCCTATGTCTGTGAATATATTTATCTCGGTCAAACAGCATCATAAGTTGTTGCATTTCGGTGTTACTCCCTCTTATGGAAGAACGGTAAGCATGTCTAGCATTGTAAATTTGTTTGATTGTTGTATAACTGTTGGCATTGTGCTCCTTCAACGTCAAAAGAATATTTATTGGCACCATGGACTTCGTCATATCAGCAACAACAATCTTTTCATCTTTAGTCAATCAACCCGCAAATGGATGTACAAATGACTTTGTCAGTTCATGATTGTGAACCCCATAAATTAACTTCACCATCCATCCTTTTACTCCCAAAACTGGCTTCGCGCACAATTTAAACAGGCATCCACATTTTCTACTGCCAGTGCATGTTCTTACCAAATTATTCTTCTTAGGCCTATACTCACTACTCTTTTCGCAAGTTATTAACATAAATGAGACCCTTACTCTAACACAAGTATTTGTGTCTGATGTCATTATCACTGCAACAAATCTAATTTCATGAGCCACTGATCGAGTCCACTATAAAACTTCATCCAGGTAGCAAACAACTATAACACAATTCAAAGAAGGTCTGAGATCAATGAACATTTATGTAATATAATTATTGTACCAACAATAAATTAGACAAATACCTTAGAAGTATTAAAGGCATCAGAGCAATCAATGTTACTATCAAACATCCATAGTTCTTTGTCCATCTTAATAAAACATTTAACAAATTCAATGATAAACAAAATACAACTTAAAAAAGTTATACAATCACCTCATTTGATATCAACAAAAATATAGCTCTATACAAAATTAAAAAAAATGTATTGTACATCATTTAGCACAGACTACATTTTCACTACATATCTTCATTAAAATATCATATAAATTATAATAAATACATCATTCAATAAATTCTAATAAATACGTCATTCAATAAAATACCAAATTTGTTTAATTATCAATTATTGTAATAAACATATAAATACATCATTTAGTTAAATATCAAATTTTTTTAATTATCAACTTTAGTAAATATTTTAAATTTATACAAAAAATTGCTTTAGCAATCTAATGTTACTTTTACCAATCTAATTACTAAATAATTTTCAATTAATTACTAAATTAATTTTTAAGCAATTTAAAAGTTTATATATATTATCATTTTTTTTACCAATCTAATTACTAAATACATTTTTAAGCAATCTAATCACCAAATTAATATTTCTAAATTTTTTTAAAACTATTACAAAAAAAGTTACACTACAAAACAAATTAAATAAATAAATCAAAAAAATTATTTATAATTTAAAAAAAAACCCTACGGATTAACAATCCATATGAGCCATACGGATTGCCAATACGGATTAACAATCCGTATGTTTCTAATAAAATTTTACGTACCTCTTCTTTTCTAGCGATGAATAACCACTCAACTTCACCGTATCCTCATCAACAACGCACGTACACCACCGGAGATAAAAAAACGCTCTGAAAAGGAGGCTAACGGAGTGAGATTTTACGAAAAAAAGCGTTGCAGAAATGAAAAATATATTTATAACCAAAAGGGTATTTTTGGCATTTTAAGAAACTGCTGGGTGTCCCAGCAAAAATGGTGGGTGCCCCAAGCAGTTACTGCAAGTGAAATGGAGCTGGTCCTTGCAGAGTATCAGGGCAAGTACATGGCCACAATTGTCAAGAAATTAGCCCATAAAACCTAGGTGAGATTCTATGTGATTAAAAGCCGATTTTAAGCCCTGCTAGGCCAGCATTCTAGTCTATCCCAACCGATCAAATAAAGTTTTCATTGAACATAAAGATTGATTTCATATGTTGTGTTTATGCGTCTAAGTGGGCAAGAGTCTTAAAAAAATACTGCATTTTTTATTTATAAAATTTATACACTGTGATTCTGTGTTATTAAATAAAATTTTCGCTGAAATTTTTGGAATGGTGGTTAACAACATGAATATCTTCCTTTTTTTAAAAAAGGAACATGAATATCTTCCTGTTAATCAGTAGGAAGGAATTGACACATAGAAGTATGGAAGGTAGGATGGAAGTCTATAAGAAAACTAAATTGTGATATAACACATAATAACTAATAGAAAAGAGAAGAATTAAGAAACTTTTGTCAATAATTAATTCCCTCCTGAAACATTGAAAACAAAAACAACAAATCTACCATCAGAAATCCAAAAGGTTTTGCAGAAAAGAGTAACTATAGAAAGCTAAAAACTTCCGAGAAAAAAATGTTTTAGTTGTGGTAAATTTGTTTTTTAGAGAGGAAATTATGGTAAATTTGTTAATTTCACTAAACATATATAGTCAAATTAAATTGATTTACTGTACAAATTAATAAAGATTATATGAAATTGAAAATAGATGAACCAAAAAATATATATACATCAATGAAAATTGAAAATTGTATTCAAAGTTCGATTGGTTAATAGATGAAGATTATAATTCTGAATCAATTTCAGCCGTGGAATACCAAAATAAACAT
Organism: Glycine max; assembly: GCF_000004515.6. Classification (NCBI taxonomy): domain Eukaryota; kingdom Viridiplantae; phylum Streptophyta; class Magnoliopsida; order Fabales; family Fabaceae; genus Glycine; species Glycine max. The sequence goes on from NC_038243.2 coordinate 20,864,355, forward strand.
CAGAAGAGAAAGAAAATAAAATAATAATGGGCATTAAAAAGATACATTTAGTGTGATCAGGTCTATTATAAGAATCTTATATCACTACTACAAAAAGATGTTTCTACATCGATTCTACGACACATTCAAAGACGATTTTCAACCGTCTTTGTAGTCAACGTCGTAGAAAATTTTGACTTTCTACAACGGTTCTTAAAAAAATACCTTAGAAAAGCTACTCATTCTAAGACGGTTTAACCGTAAACCATCTTAGAATATAATTTTTTTAAAAAAAATTAAAATAAATTTAGGATTCTAAGACGATTTTTCAAAAAACCGTCTAAGAATGCCTACAATCTAAGACGATTTTTTAGAAAACCTTCTTAGAATGTTTTTTTTAAACAAAACAAAATAATTGTAGGATTTTAAAACGGTTTTCCAAAAAACCGCCTTAGAATTGGAAATCCGTCTTAGAATTTTTTTTTAAACAAAAAAATAATTGTAGGATTCTAAGACGATTTTTCAAAAAACCTCCTTAGAATGTAGATATTCTAAGACGGTTTTTTAAAGAACCGTCTTAGAATGCTTTTTAAAAACAAATTAAAAGATCCAGACAACATATTCAATTTCTCTTATAAATTATTTTATAAATCAATTTATTTTATAAACCATAATCTATTCATTATAAAAAAAATTATAATTAAGATATGGATATAAAACAACACAAACTAATAGAACTGAATTCCAATACCACAGAATTAAATTATGCTTGTATAAAGTGCACATGATGACTAAAACTTGCAAATGCTTACTTCCGAAAGAGTGCAGTCACAATCAACAAAAAGTTTATACAAATTCTTCACTTAGGATCTTATCTTACGCAAGAAGAGGGGTAAGAGAAAGTAATAGCTTTCATTGACCAAAGATGTCACTTTCAAACATGCAAATATAACCTTGGGTGCATACCATGGTTTTATATAAAATAGATACGCTCAATTGATTTGTTCCTTTCTAGTTAACAGAAACTGAAATTGATATGGAATTCTAGTCAACTTAGCAGTAGGTAACATAGTTATTGGGAAAATGAAAAAATTGAGACAGAAGAAAATATAAGAGAATGACTTAAATATACTAACAGAAGATCGTTTTCCTTTCTTTTCTTCATCCAGTAGTGCTCTAATAGGAAAATAGGCAGCTTTCTTGCAAAGATCAAATAGATCTGAACTAGTGTAACCCTCACACAAGCTAGCTATATGACCAAAGTCTATGTTGTCTTCAACCCTCTCACCCTTTAAGACAACTTTCAATATTTCAGTCTTCTCCCTTTGGTCTGAAACTCCAATTTCAAAGGCTTGAGGAAGACGTCGAAGTATTGGTTCATCAAGTTCTGAAGGACGATTAGTTGCTGCAAGGACCATAACTTGAGCATTCTCTACACACACACACACACAATAAGTCACCCGAATCAACAAATCTACTCAAATATAAATAAATTGAAAACATTATGTTACCAGCCAAATCTCTATCAAAATTGTCATTATCTTATTTGCAACTTATTTTGAATATTTATGCAACAAAATAAAATAATATGATAATTGGTTTTCCTGGGGAATCAATTAAAATTTACCTTTTTCCTAAGCCTACTTTTCCTAGATGCCTCTCTATTCTAAGGAAGTCAAGTTTTTTCGGAAGTCCAAAAGCAATAACAAGTCATCAATTAGCAACTGTAAACATGCTATTAAAAATCATTTTTACCACAAATTATTGGGATCAAAGTCATTCATTAGCAAACTACAAGATATTAAAGCAAATAATGCAAAACAAAAATAGATGAAGACATTTTGCAGGGTAAACATATGTGGCAAGCATCTATGAGCAAGGTGATAAAACATTTATATGCCCTAAAATCTATTTGAACCGTAAAGAATAGTAGACCTTTGAAAATCAATCAGCCTCAAATAGGCAATAGGATTTGTCAAAATGCAAAACAACAAAAAAGAAAATCATTATCATTTTAAGTTTTAACTAATTTAAGAGATAATCAGACCAATTCAGTTGGTGGCCTGCAGCTGAGAGGATTACCTGTGATGATTTTACAATTATATATAATCAGACCAATTCACTTGGTGACCAAAATTTAGTCAAACATGAATCTAGGTTAAGCATTAAGAAAATCTCTCTCATTGTGAAGTTTCTACTCGTTCATGTTTGAGGCATAAGCATTTCAAATGATTTTCTTTTCGAGAATAGACAATAGCCACATTACAAGTTTACTTCAACCATACACCATGTTAATTAGAGAATAATATCACTAGTGAAGAATTTCCCCGATTCTCAGACCTTCTTTATTTTCTTTCCCATAACATACTGGACTATCATATTAGCTACCTATAAAGGGAAAGAACTTTAGTATGATGGCTAATTTGCTTTGCCCATATACTTGCTTTAAGTGTTAACAGAAACAAATACAGAGAAAAGAAGCAACATGATTTTGGTACATCATATACTTACATGTATTACATGTACAGGGCACTTGACCTCCTTTATTTTGTTGATGTGCTACATGAGTTGAAATAAAAAATTACAATTAGACCAAATGAAACAATACATGAAACAAAATATTAGTTAATCCAAATAATGACATCTTAAAAAGTAAGTCTTCTTCAATCTTGCTAAAGATTCCATGAAGAGGTTAAATTCAAGTAGATTAAATAGTTTAGCATTATTGTTTTAGTTGATTTCATATTTTGGTCAACATAAAAAAGAACCACTATACATTTAAAAAATTGTAGTCATTATTTTTCCTACATCCGTGACATGCTTCAATTTTTGCAAGTACATTATATCATATTGCCTATATATTAATTGATGCAATCCTACCCCCCAAGGGCATTGGATAGAAGACTCCAAGAAGATTGGGCCAAAAATGCAAGAAAAGGCCCTAGAGTTCTCATGAGCCTTAGGGTAGATTTCGGGCCCATGGGCTAAGTATGAGCCCACTTATCTTGGTACATATTAGATTAAGGTTTCATTAATTTTGGGCCTTGTATTTAGGGCTCCATAATGTAGGTAGGGTACCCTAGAAATATAGGATTTTTCAGCCCTTGTATTTTTGGGCACCTAGACTAGTTTTTGTATTAGGGGTAGTTTTGTAATTTCACATGAACTAAGTGGATATTTGATGTGTGTGGTTGGAAATAAATTTAATTGAATTGGTAGAAGCCCAATCCAATTAAATTTTAGAGGGGGAGGTGAGCATTTGCTTACTACACCCCATTGCCACATCATATAGTCACACTTTGTGCATGTCCTTCATACTTTTCATGCCTCATGACACCTAAGCACACTTAGTGAAGAATCTTGGAATTGATCTTGGATTAGTGGACTGAACCATAACTAAAATTCACTAATCATAATTAGTGAAATTTTGGCTCCAAAGTTTGGCTCCACAAATTCAATTTTAAATTCAAGTGAAATTTGAATTTCTCTCCAATTTTGTGACACTTAGGCTATAAATAGAGGTCATGTGTGTGCATTTTTTTCAACTTTGATCATTTGAATATTAACTTCAGATTTCAGAGCTCTTTTTGAGCACAAAATTTCGTGCTCTTCTCTCCATCTCCCTTCATTCATCTCCTTCTTCCTCCAAGCTCTTATCCATGGCCTCCTATGGTGGTGAGCTTCTTCTAGACTCATCTTCTCCTTGAAGTGGCGTCTCCTCTCTCTCTTCCTTCTCCATTCCGCTGCCATTTATCTTCCAAGAAGCAAAGGAATCCATTGATGAAGAAGATCCTAGGCCTACAAGCTCCAATGGAGCTTGCATCATTAATATATTATTTAGTATTTTGTCCTTGTACTTGAGTGTAAGTTGCATGTTTCTAATTAGTCAATAGCCTTCAATATATTACCTTATAAATGTAAGTTGCATGCCCCCAACAAGTATAGTGTGCATGGATTTATCCAGAACCACTATCAAGCATCTTATTGACATTTACTTCAAACACAAGACAAAGTAATAATAATAATAATAATAATAATAATAATAATAATAATAATAATAATAATAATAATAATAATAATAAACAATTAACCCAAATGAAATTGCAAGGTGCATTGTAGATCAAAGAATAAAAAGTACCCTGCTTAAGGACTACCCTTTAAATTCAACAAAACAGAATTGTGCTTGTGTGTGTTGGTGTGTGTGGTCCATTCAATATAACATAACATATAATGTTGCATTTGCCAAAGAATGGCCTACCTTGCCAGTAGATGCCCCATATCCAAAGTAGTCATATATGCAAACAAGTAAAGAAAGTCCTTATTATTATTATTATGTTTTTTCCTATTTTATAATTTAATTTTGAAACAAAAGGGTAACAATGTTGGAAGTGGTGAGGGGTAAAAAGAAGTAAAACATTGGCATGTTCCAACCCCACTAAACACCAAGAAAAACAACAAGGCTATGTCACCATCCAAGTATATAGGTAAAAACTGGGATACTTTATACAGAGGGAGAAAGAAAATGAAACGAAAAGACAAAGAGAGATCAGCAAAAGATTGCTACGAACTACCAAGAAGAAGCAAGCCATAAATACAAGCCACTTTTTTTTCCCCTTTCACTTTTACTTTTTTTTTCAATTTTTGTTTGTTTGTTTAGAGAAGCCACATTCAGGTGCCCTAAAACTTCAATGTCGTTCACTTTCCACATTGATTGAAAAGATGTTGTAGGAAAAAGGCATTGACATTCATTGGCATGCCATATCTTATACACAAATTCATTCACCACTAGATCTAAAAATCATGCATGACAACAACTCATCAAAATCCAAACCAAACCAAAGCATGCTTAGATTGATTAACTTAATCTCAGATCTACACTAAACAAACCTAATAAAATAAGGTTAAAAATTAAAATAAAAAAAAACATTAGTGGAAGAAAGAGAAAGTGAAAACAAGAGAGAGAAAGAGGGTAAAATTAAAAATTAAAAACATGGAGATAATTACAAAAGAAGGGTCAGTGATAACATGAGGGCCTGAGGCTTCTCGATCTCACAATGAAGAGCACAGGCAACGACGTGTGGTGCTTCCTGTGATGGCGGAGCAGTGAGAACATGGGTGATGCACTCCTGGCGGGGCTCTTGGTACATGACCGCGTTGGCGAGAGGCCGTGAACCACCTCATCTTTGGGCATAGAGAAGAACCCTTGCTTTCGCTCTATTGTGAGTGAGTGAGTTGAAGGGAGCACACATAACACAACTATGCAAAGTGATTAGGATTTAGAAGAAATAAAAATTGTTTGTTGGAAATGAGAGAGAGGGAGAGAGAAAGAAAGAGAAAAAGGAAGAGAGGTGTGAGTGGGCCAAAGAATGAGGGAAAGTTTGTAGTGAGCGACGGTGGGCGACACCGAGGCGGTGCCCGTGTGCGATGGCTTCCAGAAGGTTCTTCATGAGAGAGGCGGCTTGGGACTCCGAGATGGCACCTCCAACCATGCGGTTGAAAACCGTGTAAGGATGGTAGAGAAAAGGTTTAAGGATTTAGGGATTTTGGCACGAGATGAGAGAGTTTCAGAAATGTGAGAGCTAGAGTGCTTTACTCAATATATAAAAATTTCACATATCAACAACGACGATTTTAGGTAAAACCGCCTTAGATTTGAGTGTGTTTACACCACTTATTTACGAAAATACCACCGATAATCTTTTTAACACGGTTTCGATAGAATCATCTTTATTTTAGCGTTTTAAAAGGTTGCTTTTGTGGTAGTGTATTGACCAATAACTTTATTACTTTAGCATATAATAATTTACCATTATGCCACTAATGAAACATCTGACTTCACTAACGGGCTCAATTACCTTCCCTTTTACACTCGTGCTTCAACAAAAAATTGAGGCATCATATCTACAATCCTTTTAATTTGGTGGCATTTTACACTCGCTTGCTTCCCTTTTACACTCTACTCAGTCTATATTTGTGAGTAGAGTTTAATTTGGAAGAAAAGAAAAGGGATTGCAATTTTTTTATTTTAATTAAATAGTTATGTAATATTTATTAAAAAAATAAAACAATATGATTATATTAACCTATCATTTTATTAGTTTTATTTCAGAAAACATTAAAATAGAGTATATTTATTAGAAATAAAAAAATTTCATTGCTTTCTATTTGTCCAAAATCTGACCCCTACATACCTTTAATAACCATGCTCATGCTACGTGTAGGCTCTTTAAAATAAATAAGGGAACAATCATAAATTGTAATTATATTTCAAGATCCAGAATGCATGTCAACCAGTTCATATTATCTTACTGATTAAAAAACTCATAAGTGAAGTCATACCCGGCCCAAGCAGTTTATGTTAAGTGCTCTCTTCTTTATCTCTCTGTTTTTTCTTCTTATAAACTTGTCAAAAAGTATTTTCATGAAGAAAGAAAATGAGATAAAATGAATCAAACTTCACTCAAAACTCAAGCTAAAATTAATTTATACATGTCTAACTACTTTAAAATAAGTTAGATTAGAAAACTTATCAAAATTTGAGACAAATAAATTGATTTTAACTGAAAAATGTTTTTTTATTCTACTTTTTTATTTTTTATTCTATTACAAGTACTTTTTTTATTTAAAAAGGATACAGTTAAAAATAAGTCACATGCATTACTGTAAAAAAAAGTCACATTAAAAAGCAACGGATAAAATGATGATATCATAAGGAATAAACATGATACGTTTAGAAAAGTATTTTCTACTTGATTTTATTTTTTATTTTCATTAATCTTAGAATCTTATCATATATTCTATCAATTAACAATAACAAAAATACCATATATTAAATTTAATTTATATTCTATTTATAAATTTTTTTATATGAAATAATAATAAAAATTGTTAAATAATAAAAATAGGATGTTGTTAATTTTACTGTTGCCTGTATAGATTTTTAAAAATAGAAAATGAAGCCATAATTTTATAATTATTTACAAAAACAGAAATACTAATTTCTCGTAATCACGAAGACTATTAATATTTTGTTATTTATTCATCATTCCTATCGTAGGATTAAAGTTTTAAATTAAACGGACATCTTCAACACGTTAATGATTAGTTTTTTTTAGTAAATATAATAACTTAATTACTGTTTAAAAACTTTCGCTTCAGTAATTTTAGTTTTTAATAGTTCCATTCTATATAAATCAATATTGAACTTGTGTAAAAAAAAATCAATATTGAAAGGAACAGTATAAGATAAACTTGTTACCAAATTAGGGACTAGTTAAAATAAACAAAATCTTTTGAAAACAGAACATAAAAAATGAGGTTAGAAATTTGATAGAAAAAAATCTATCACGAGATATTAACTCTTATAACCATTGATTCTCAGTCAAAGAATTCTTATATTTAAAAACAAAACAACAAAAGTAACATATTTTAGAGATTATATATATTGTATATTTATCCATTATTGTTTATTTGTTTTTCCTCAGTATTTACTGTCATTTTATTTGATGTATGTCTTGGCTACCAAGTAAAGTGAGATAGTACGAAGCACATGCAGATGGCAACATATTTTAGCAGCTGTTATGATGCTCGTCTTTTTCTAATATTTTAATACTACAATAGATTCGGATATAGAAATTAGAATGTTCCATTTGTTTTATCAGGACGGAAGTTGGATCCTAATTTAATGATTTGTTTGTTTCCATATAAGGCAAAAATTTGTTTAGATAAAGCCCATTTCATATTTATATAACGACTCAACTATTTATTTTCCCAGTCAGATTTTATTGACAATAATTATGTTTTTTAGACACGTTGGCGGGAGTTTAATTTCTGATAATGTATATAGAACAATACTTTGTTTGAACATATAAAATTTGTGATTTAGGTTATAGATAGCTTTAATATATAAAAAGACAATACTTTTAATTAGAATCTATTAATAATGTAAATATTATTTATATTATTATGTAATTATATATTATATACTATTACAAGGTGAAGTCGTGATTAATTTTCAGCATATACATCTTGTATATTTCTTTTTTAATATAATTTATTTTATTTAAGATTCAAATCCTGAATTACAAGTTGTTATTAGTGTTAACCTTGTTGGTAATTAGTTAACTATATAAATGAAATTACTTGAAAATTAAACTTAAAAAACTATTTTTTTTTAAAGAGAAAACTTAAGAAAATTGTTGACAATAATAATATTTTGGTAATCTCGGGAAGAAAACACAAACCGTGTTTTCACTTTTCAGGAGTTTTTTCACATGAGGAAACTTGTTGAACAAAAAACGCAAAATCTAAAAAGATTCCATTTTTGTTGTTTCACTTTTTAATTTTGTTGTTCCAAAAAGTTCCCTAGTTGAGACTTGGGCTACTTCACCTTGATTAACCTTTGTCTTTGTGTTCATTGTTACTTTGCGCGTTATTAAAAGCAACATCGTTGCAGTTCACATTACACGGGGAGGCCAGATGCAAATTTTGAAGAGAGAGAAGCTAAGATTCTAGAGAGAGAAGTTGCATTGCTTTGCTTCCCGCGTTTGTGCATTAATTTTCTTATGCGTGCAAGTCATTCACACACCACAAAGCTCCCACATTTGTTGATAAATAGAAGCTCTAATTGTCTTCAAGATCTTGCATTCCCCACCTTTAGCCTCACTCAAGTTCTTTCCCTTTTTTTAGAAAGAGATTCAAAGGGTGAAACCATCATCGGTTGTTAGATCAAGCTATTTATTCTCTTAATCACTGTCTGGGACCTCTTATCTTCTTCAATCACTTTCAAAGGTTTGAACTTCACGAAATTCTCCATCTGGGTCTGCTTGATTCATTCCAATTGTTCATTATTCTTCATAACATGGAGTCTTGTTCTTTTTATGGTTACTGTGATATGAGATAGCAATAGTATTAGTATCCATTGATTGGTTTGTTTGAAATTGATTGTGATATGGTAAAGTTTCTTATGTGTGCAAATCTATGAGATAACAATTAAAGTTGATTGTGATATGGTAAAGTTTCTCGTGTGTGCAATTGGTAATTGGTTTGTTTGAAATTGATTGTATTTGCCCTCAAATTTGTTGGGATTAGGCCACGATTTTTGTTTTCCAAATATTGAACCCATAATCATAAGCTGGGTACTTTTCACTTTATCAATTGGTTAAGGAATCTGTTGGTGGAACTGATGGTTTTTCCCCCCCTCATAAAGTGGTTCTGCTTTTTTCTTTATTAGATCATTTGAATTGAAGAAATGGGGGGCCATATGAGCAAGAAGACCCCTGAAACATCATCTGGTATTAACATCAATGCTGATATGGCAACTGAATTGAGGTCATATGAGGCTGCCTGCAAGCTTGACTCTGATTTGCAGTCCTTTAATACCACCATTCAAGCTCGAGCAAATCAAGTCATTAATACTCTTGCTGTTGGAGTTGAGGTTCGATCCCTTTCGTTTGAGTCTCTCAAACAAGTCACAGAATGCCTTCTCGAGATGAATCAGGAAGTTGTCAAGGTGATCTTAGACTGTAAGAAAGATATATGGAAGAACCCAGAACTGTTTGAGCTTGTTGAGGAATACTTTGATAATAGCCTGCAGACTCTAGATTTCTGTACTGCATTAGAGAAGTGCCTGAAGCGAGCTAGGGATAACCAATTGCTTATTCTCATGGCCCTTCAGCAGTTTGAAGAGGAAACCAGCTTGGGAGAGACACGCTATACGAGGACATTACAGGAACTGAAGAATTTCAAGGCAGCTGGTGACCCTTTCACTGAAGAATTCTTCCAAATGTATCAATCTGTTTACAATCAACAGATACTCATGCTTGAGAAGTTGCGAGTACGACAAAGCAAGCTCGATAAGAAGGTAAAACAAATCCATACCTGGAGGAAGGTCTCAAGTGTGATATTTGCGGCTACAGTTGCTGCTGTGTTGATCTGCTCAGTTGTGGCTGCAGCAATTGCTACTCCACATGTTGCAGCTGCTCTAGCTGCTGTTACTGCAATCCCAATAGGTTCAATGGGAAAGTGGATTGACTCCTTGTTGAAGAACTATGAAAATGCTATGAAAGGACATAAGGAAGTAGCCATCTCTATGCAAGTTGGCGCCTATGTTGCTATAAAGGACTTGGACAACATTCGGGTTCTCATTGATCGGCTGGAAGTTGAAATCGAGTCTCTATTTCAGAATGTGGAATTTGCCCTTGAGGAAGAAGCTGTGAAGGTTGCAATAGAGGAGATCAAGAAGAAGTTGGGAGTTTTTATGAAGAATGTTGAAGATTTAGGATTACAAGCTGATACGTGTAGCCGAGACATTATAAGGGCTAGGACTGTGGTTCTACAAAAAATCATAAAGCTTCCCCACACCTGAAGATGTTATTCGGTGTTGTCAACCAGTTTCATGTAATTGTTGCTTCTAGGAGAATTCATCTGTTCTTTTCCTGTTTCTGATGAAATTTTATGATTCAGTTATCATTGATTCATGAAAACTTGGGTTTATGTTGTAAATAATTGGAAATTACTGACTTATAGTCCTTTGGTATGTGTAAGAAGCTAAAACTTATTCTTTTGAGACAATAGAGTACCAATGTATGCATTTGTTTTTTTTGGTGAGATAGATATATTTGTGTTTAGCATCTTGTTTTTTGGTAGAACTATTATCTGAGTCTTAAAATAACTTGACATGATGATTGATTGTTTTTCATCTGGCTCACTTGGCACATAAAGTAAAGCTACTTACAATCAAAATACACCCAAAAATGATTTTTTCTGCAGAGGCATGCTAATGTCACATTCTCAGACACTTTTTGCCACAATTTTTTATTATTAGTTGAAACTTGTTAAAAATTATAAAATTATGAGTGACTTCATTAAATAAGGAATGAGACCTACATCATTTTCGAAGTTTCAAATATAAATTTAGTTACTGGTATAGGGTGTATTAAAATAGTGTTAGAAGCATGCATTTCTTTTCATCTGCTACCAAATGATTTCCATCACTCTTAATTATGTTAATGGCATTGCTAAAATTAAAGGGGAGGAAGTCTTCCTTTCCGGTTTATGGGAACCTGGCTATTTCTCTAACAGGTTTTGACATGCTATGCCAGTACTAAAATTGTTTTGGATTTTAATTTATTTGATTGACAAAATGTATTAGGAGTATCATCTGAAATCATTGACTATTGCCTAATGTAGATAAATTTTTCCTGTAATGAATTCTTCTGAGAACCAGGATTTTTAAAGCAGTATGTTTCTTCCCTTCCAGGCAATGGTAGTGTTTTTTTTTTTTTCTTTTTTCATGAAACATCCTTGTATGTTCCATCTATTTTTCTAGTTAAGATTTAAAAATAGAGTATATTATGCTGACACTTTTGGAAGTTTTGCCACATTTCCTTAGATATCTCTCATTTTTATTCATTATACTTACTCTCCTTAATTGTTTGAAATATATTATACTGACATCTCGTGAACCTTCACTGACACCCTTGTAAGAAAGATTACAGGAAACTGTTAGAAAAGGCATTCAAATCTTTTCCATTTCCCTTAGAAATGAACATTTCCATTTCAGTCAATATCGACAAAACACATGGCTTAAAAAGTTTGAATGTCTGTCATCTTTATTCTTCTATTTCTTTTCTTTACCAACATACTAGGTCTATTTATTTCCTTAACCAAAACACAAAATCGTAGATCCTGTCCATGTTTACCCACTGCAACAACACTTATTGTTCTGACCACTAATCTCCCTATCTTTGGGGGTTTCAGTTTGGGATTCAGGGGTTGACAAATGTCCAGAGAGACCTTCCAGATCTTCGGGGATGAGGGGGGTTGGATGGATTGAAGGAGGGGGGTGGAGCAGCAGCATTATTATTTAATTAAGAACATTGACGAGGGAGAATTGGATGTTGGAGCATGTGTGTGGGTGTATGGGAAATGGATTTGAGTGAGGAGAACCCGCAAATGATGAGTAAAAAGCCAAAAAGATTTCCAGCATGAATCCTAGTACCCCAAACTAGTGGGATTAGACCTCTTATTCTGAAAATTAGCTTTGTTTCTCTAGTGCCAAATGTGCTCAATTGTGCTGACAAATGATAAACTCCACCTGTTCTCTTGATTGTTGCTACAAATCCAATTGTCTTTGTCTAAGTGAAAGAAATTAGGACCCAGATCTTTCTCACTAATAGCTTGCCATATTGTCTTAGCAACACTGCAATCCCTCAGAGCATGTAAGATGCTTTTGGGCTCAATAAGGCACAAGCTACATTTCTGCTGTCAAGTGTCTCTTGGCTCGAAATAGTTGCGGAAAAATTTCTATTAAATTTCCAAAGCAGAATTCTTCCACGTTGATGACCCCCATCCAATTCCAAATATGACTGAAAATAATGTGATATATAATTATGATGATCCTTGATAAGAGACTGATACACGCTTCCAACTGGAAAATGAACCATCACTCTTTTCTCTCCCAAGCAATAAAGTCTTCTTCATAAGAGGGATTAAAGGGAGGGATAACCTTCATTGGCTGACTAAGAATTCAGTTTTGCGCATTGGAATGAACTTATCACAAATCTTCCAAATACCTTGCAGGTTTTATAGTAGATCATAATGTACTGGTTTCGGACAATTAAACTTCGACTACCAATTTATAGTCAAATGCAGTTATGCAACCCATAACAGAAACATAGCCTCACCACCATAATGCAGCAAATGTACAATTACTTTGATGTTGCATTTTCAATATGATTCACATTCATTTCTCTCAAGTCTAAGCCATCTTCAATCTGGTCTCTCTTAAGATGAAGTTATGCTTAATAAGATTGCCATAAAGGCATGGTGGTTTTATCAGGAAAATGTTGCATAACATTAAATATCATGCAGAGCATTAAATTAAGGTCTTGGTTTTCCTGCTAAGGTGGAAGTCTCAATCTGTCATGTAATGGGCCACACACAAATTCATCCAAGGTGTATAACCGAGTCATTTATTGAAGTTTCTTACTTCATATTATTTCACGCTGATTGCTGCATAACTTAAGTTTTAGAAAAACCCTGAGATGCATTACCAATTTTGTTCTCAAAAAAGGAGTCCAATAAACCAACACCATTATGTTTTTTATCATTTCTCTGTGGAAACTGCTCAAAAATAGAAATTAAAGAAAACTTTTCACAGATCTGTCAAATAGTGGTGAGTTTTCTAACCCCTCTTGTACTCTAGCTACTTCTGCTATTCAAAATTCACAAACAAAACACATTCATCTTTCATCATCTTATGTTCTAAGAAATTATATGAGGAATTACTAAATACAAATATACTAAAAGTTATATAATTTAATACACGCACCGGTTTAAAATCTACTTAATGTTATTCTCTAGTTTACCACATTTAAGTTATGTTTTATATAAAAGACCCAAAAAAAATGAGAAGCCAAATTGGACTCAAAACCGAGCCAAACACAACAAACCAAAAAAAGAGATAACAAGAAAAAGAAAAGAAACACTTGGGCGGTTCCCCCTAAACCCTATTAGCTTCTCTGCTGCCTAAGTGCCGTCGCAGGTATGGTATAAGAGCACGTATACAAAACTGTTCGGCGTTCTGGGTTGGAGCAATAAAACACCGGAGACAGAGGGGCGTTTCCACGACAGTGCAGGTCGCGACTTGACAAACAAAGGGGATTCTAGACGAAATATTAAAATCTAATTTTACTTGGAGATGTTTAAAGTATAATGTCATCTAATTACATATTTTTTATTTTAAAATAATTATTTTAAAAATTAATAAATTTATTAGATAAATTACATGAGATGATTATAAAACTTTTAAAGTATAAAATCATTTTTATCCAAAGTATTTAGACAAATAAAAAAATGTAGACAAAGAAAATAATTAGAATTTATAATTATGCTTTTTTTTTATTATATATTTATATTATATGTAATTCTTTAAATAATTTTAAATATTTATATTATAGGTAAACTTAACTCAAAGTAAGGTCTGGAAAAAAAAACACAAACACTTAAAAAAAATGTTGGGCTAGTGGTCCAATTCCCTCACCCCCTAACTAAAAATCCATGTGAATGCTCTCATCTACTTCTTTTATCTCTAATTATAAGATTTTTTTCAATTAATTCATATTCTTTAAGAAAAATAATTAATTTAATTATTTAATAACATTAAATATGTCAATTAATTTTATTATTATTTCAAAATTATCATTTTCTTATCTTTGTATCCACTTAATGCATTATCATTAATGTTTGGAGAGAGAATAATTACCTAAGAGTATGTAAAAAAAATAATTAGTGTCTAAAAATTAGAAAAAAATCATATAAAAAGGGACAAACCAATTTCTAAAAAGGATATTATAATTAGGAAGGAAGGGAGTGTAACACCCTGATATATATCTACATATTATTAGTAATTATATTTGATGTTTGATTATATTTGTTGTGTTATTTTTATCCGTAATATTATTTTCAAGGAGATTAATTTAGTTAATAGAGGGGTGTGAGTAGATAAGGATCTAGCTTCTCGAAAAGCCTCTTGAGAAAACTTCTCAAAGAAGCCACGAGTAAGCTTCTTGGAGAAGCCTCTTAATGAAGTTTCTCAAGGAAGCTACATGAAGCTGTCTCGGTAAAAATGTTGTCTAACCTTCGTTAACCGTTGGATCTTCTCAAAATTTGGTTTGCAGCTTCACAAGACACTTATCCACGATCTGACCGTTGGGATCTTTGAGAAGATATCTAGAATGTGTGCTATGTTTCCGTTCCCGAGAGCATTGCTCACTTATGCGTTTTGAGCCTTTGCTTTCGTGTAGCTTAGGAAAAACGCAATTTCTTTTCCTTTCTTTCTTCCAAAACCATTTCCAACGTCCCAAGCTCTTTCTCCATCTCCCACAACCATCATTAGCCACCACAAACCGCCATTTTTCTCCGTTGAAACCCTACACCGAGAGGAACCCATCAACCGAAGCGGAACCTTCCAATTTGGCTCGCGGTTTCGGTTGAGAACGAAACCCTAATCTGACCTTTCATTTTCCTTCAAGGTAACCATGGTTCTATGCTTGTTCCTTGTTAGTTTCAGCTTGTCTTTACATCTTTTCTGACTTTGGAACTGCCATTGCATGTCTTATGCTTCCTTTGAAAAACCCTAGAGCAAAGAGACTTTGTAAATGCTATCCTTTCACGAAATGCATGTTATTTTCATAACCTACACTGAACCCCAGTCACATTGGCGTGGTTGGAATTTCCAAATGATGTCCCTTTGTAAAACCCAAAATGCTCTCAGCACTCTTATGTAGTGACGTGGGTGTTTGACCCAAAGCATTGTTATTAGCATTGTTTTCTGAAATCCATATTAAGTTTCCTTTGTTTTGGTATGGTAGAGGATTGCATGGAACCGACAAGCGGAGAAGAAAAAGAAATCTCCAAGTGACGTGACAAGGAACCCGCAGGTAGCTCACAATAAGTGAGGGGAGTTTATTATAAAATTTACCATTTTAACACCATAGTTAGGGTCAGGGAACCTAACTATGAGGATAACTGTATGTCCCTGTTGCATGCTGATTTTTCTTTTATAGAAAATGATGTTTTTAACTAATAGGATGCGATAAAAATTGTTATTGATATGCATGTTGGTTTTTCAGGAAAAACTATGTTTTGACGAATGGGATGGGATATATATATTTTGTGATGAATGGTATTGTTGTCTTTATTTGATTTGTGTTGTTTGAAGACCTGTGAGTGTGAATCTCAGGCATGAAAGAAATATATATGTGTGGAATGCGATTTGTTGTTGATGTCACTATTGAGGATTTTAATTGATGTGTGATGATAATGATAATTATGATGATATTGATTTGAGATGACGTTGTTAATAAAGACCATGTCAACATGAATTGTTGTTGTTGTTGATGAATATGTGAATATGAAATGAAGTTGTTGTTGTTGTTGATAACGTCATTGAGACAAGATGATATTTATGTTGAGAATGACATGAAAATGGAATGTTGATTGATGTTGGAAATGCATTGGCATGTGCATGTTGTGTATGTTCGTGGGGGGCGAAGTGCATTGACCTTCCAGGGTCTTTGGCACTTGCTTTGGGTCATGTTCATACGTTGAATGTTGTGTATGTTCATGGGGGGCGAAGTGCACTGACCTTCCAGGGTCTTTGGCACTTGCTTTGGGCCACGTTCATACGTCGTATGTAGTGTATGTCATGGGGGGTAGAGTGCACTGACCTTGTCGGATGGCCCAAACGTGGGTGACAAGCGTGGTTAGAGAATCTAAGCATTTCTGAGGGGATGCTTAGGCACTTTAATTGGTCCATGGTCTTTGGCACTTACTTTTGGCCATGTTCATAGCTCATACGACACAGGAAATAAAGTAACTGTGGCAGAGTGTACTTTGTACTGAGGGGGCTTGTCACCTGGCAGGGAACTCCTTTGGGCTCCCAGGCTGATCACCTATGGGAGGGGGGCAGTTATGTGCACAATCGGGTGGTCTCGACGAACTCTGCATGGTTCCCTAAGTGAGAGTGTCATGTGGACACACTTAGGCTATTTCCTGAGATTTGGTTGTTGTGGAAGCAAAGCTTCATGATGAATCAACAATGATTCAAAGGTGTTTTGATGATAACAATGATGACAACAAAAGATGATGACAAAGGTGATGAACAAAAAGCTCAAAATATCAAAGAACAACTCAAGTGAATCAAAGAACATCTCAAGTAAATCAAGAACAAGTCAAGAGTTCAAGAATCAAGGAGAATTCAAGACTCAAGAAGAAAGCCTAGAATCAAGAATCAAGACTCAAGAATCAAGATCAAGATTCAAGACTCAAGATTCAAGAATGAAGAAAAGACTCAATCAATATAAGTATTAAAAAGTTTTTTCAAAACTTTGAATAGCACATGAGTTTTTGACAAAACCTTTACCAAAGAGTTTTTACTCTCTGGTAATCAATTACCATATTGTTGTAATCGATTACCAGTAGCAAAATGAGTTTGAAAAAGTTTTCAAACTGAATTTACAACGTTCCAAATATTTTCAAAAGGTAGTAATCGATTACAATGTTTTGGTAATCGATTACCAGTGTCCTTGAACGTTGAAATTCAAATTCAAATGTGAAGAGTCACATTGTTTCACTCAAAAGCTTTGTGTAATCGATTACCAGTGACTGTTTCTGAAAAAATCTAAAGATGTAAATCTTCAAAAAGGTTTTGACTTTTTCAAATGGGTTTTAAGTTTTTCTAAAAGTTATAACTCTTTTGAATGACCTTCTTGACCAGACATGAAGAGTCTATAAAAGCAAGGCTTCATTTTGCATTTTTTTTTTTAAAAAAAAGTCTTTCTAACAATCTTTTACAATCTTTACAAGCCTTCAATCTCTTTGAACCTCTTCTTCTTCTTTGTACCAAAAGCTTTCTAAAGTTTTCTGGTTTTCTAAACCTTGAAAACTTGTGCTATTCATCCTTTTCATTCTCTTCTCCCTTTGCAAAAAAGAATTCGCCAAGGACTAACCGCCTGAATTCTTTTTGTGTCTCTCTTCTCCCTTTTCCAAAAGAACAAAGGACTAACCGTCTGAATTCTTTTGTGTCTCCCTTCTCCCTTGTCAAAGAATTCAAAACGACACAGTCTGAGAATTCTTTTGATTCTTCCCATTCCCTAATACAAAAGCGTTCAAAGGTTTAACTGCTTGAGAATTCTTTTGTATCCCCATTCACAAAGTATCAAAGGTGTAACAGTCTGAGATCTTTGTCTTAACACATTGGAGGGTACATCCTTTGTGGCACAAGTAGAGGGTACATCTACTTGGGTTTGACTGAGAACAAGAGAGGGTACATCTCTTGTGGATCAGTTCTAGTGGAGGGTACGTCCACTAGGTTCAAAGAGAACAAGGGAGGGTACATCCCTTGTGGATCTTTGCTTGTAAAAGGTTTTTTACAAGGTTGAAAGAAATCTCAAGGATCGCAGGTCGCTTAGGGACTGGAGGTAGGCACGGGTTGTTGCCGAACCAGTATAAAAATTCTTGTGTGTTTGTTTCCTTCTTCCCTACTCTTTTACTTTCCGCTGTGCATTTTATTTTCGGTTTTACTTTCTGTTAAGTTTCTCTTCTACTCCATATTCTCTTAACAACAAAAGTAAAAGTCTTAAAAGAGTAATTTTTAATTGGTAAAGTTTTAGGAATAATTTCAACCCCCCTTTCTTAATTATTCTGAGGCCACTCGATCCAACAAGTGGTATCAGAGCAGGTTTCTTGTAGAAAGTCTAACAACTTCAAGCTTAATGGCTTCTTTAGATTCTTTGTCTTTCAAAAGTTTTTTCAGGAATAGATTATTCCAAGATCATGATGAAGACGAAGTCAATTTGTGTCTCATGACAGAATCTGATGAGAATAACAAAGAAGATTCTATAAGGAAGAAATGGTACATAGACAGTGGATGTTCTAAGCACATGACGGGTGATGTATCCAAATTCACAACCATTTCCCCCAAGAAAAGTGGACATGTTACATATGGTGACAACAACAAGGGCAAAATTATTGGAGTAGGTAAAATAGGAACGAGTTCTTCTACTCCTATTGAAAATGTGTTACTTGTAGAAGGTTTGAAACATAGTTTATTAAGTGTTAGTCAATTATGTGATAAAGGATATAAAGTATCTTTTGATTCTGAAAAATGTGTTATTAAGCATGAGCTTGACAAAGATATTGAACATATAGGTTTTAGAGAAAATAATGTCTACATGATTGATCTAAAACAAAAATCTATAAATGATAGATGTTTTTTAAGTAAAGATTGTGATCCATGGTTATGGCTTAAGAGAATTGCTCATATTAACATGGATCATCTAAATAGGTTAATTTCAAAAGATCTAGTTAATTGATTGCCTAGATTAAAATTTGAAAAAGATAAGTTATGTGATGCATGCCAAAAAGGTAAACAAACAAAAGTATCCTTTAAATCTAAAAATATTGTTTCTACCACTCAACCATTGCAATTATTACACATAGATTTGTTTGGACCATCTAGGGTCATGAGTTTTGGTGAAAGTTACTATGCATTAGTAATTGTTGATGATTATTCTAGATATACTTGGACTTTATTTCTTACTCATAAGAATGATGCATTTCATGCATTTAGAAGACTTGCCAAAGTTATTCAAAACAAAAAGAATCTCAAAATCATCTCCATCAGAAGTGATAATGGAGGTGAATTTGAAAACAATGATTTTGAAATGTTTTGTGATGAGTATGGTATAGAACACAATTTTTCTGCACCCAGGACACCCCAACAAAATGGAGTAGTAGAAAGGAAAAATAGAGCCCTAGTAGAAATTGCTAGAACTCTTTTAAATGACACACCTCTTCCAAAATACTTTTGAGCAGAAGCGGTTAACAAAGCATGTCATATTATGAACAAAGCCTTAATTAGACATATTCTTAAGAAAACCCCATATGAACTTTTTAACAATAGAAAACCAAATATTGCACATTTGCATGTTTTTGGATGTAAATGTTTTGTTCTAAACAATGGTAAAGAAAGTCTAGGAAAGTTTGATGCCAAGGCAGATGAGGGTATCTTCCTTGGGTATTCCTTACATAGTAAAGCATTTAGAATATACAACAAAAGAACTATGACAATTGAGGAATCAATACATGTTACTTTTGATGAAACTAACATTACCTCCTCGAGAAAGGAGTTTGTTGATGATATTATAGATACTTTGGAAGATACTCAAAATGAAGAAAGAAATCTGAAAAGAAAGAAAGATGATGAAGACAAGGATGATCAAGATGAGACAGCACAAGAAAATGATAATCTTCCTAAAGAATGGAAAACTTCGAGAAATCATCCTCTTGATAGCATCATTGGTGATATCTCAAAAGGGGTAACAACTAGACATTCTCTTAAAGATTTATGCAATAATATGTCATTTGTTTCATTAATAGAACCTAAAAACTTTAAAGAAGCTATTATAGATGACCATTGGATAGTAGCTATGCAAGAAGAATTAAATCAATTTGAAAGAAATGATGTATGGGAATTAGTAGAAAAACCTTCAGATTATCCAATCATAGGAACTAAATGGGTATTTAGAAATAAATTGGATGAAAATGGTATAGTAATTAGGAATAAAGCTAGACTTGTAGCAAAAGGATATAACCAAGAAGAAGGTATAGACTATGAAGAAACTTTTGCACCTGTAGCTAGATTAGAAGCAATTAGGATGTTATTAGCATATGCATCTATTATGAATTTTAAACTATATCAAATGGATGTCAAAAGTGATTTCTTAAATGGTCTGATTCAGGAGGAGGTATATGTGGAACAACCTCCTGGGTTTGAAGATTCACAAAAACTAGACCATGTCTATAGATTAAAGAAGGCACTTTATGGCCTAAAACAAGCACCTAGGGCTTGGTATGAAAGATTAAGTAAATTCCTATTAGAAAAGAATTTTACTAGAGGAAAAGTAGATACTACCTTATTCATAAAAAAGAAGGATAATGATATCTTGTTAGTACGAATTTATGTTGATGATATAATTTTTGGATCTACTAATGAATCTTTGTGCAAGGAGTTTTCTATTGATATGCAAAGTGAGTTTGAGATGTCCATGATGGGTGAGTTAAATTACTTTCTTGGATTACAAATCAAACAAACAAATGATGGGATCTTCGTCAGTCAAGCAAAGTATTGCAAAGAACTCATTAAGAGATTTGGAATGGAAAACTCAAAACACTTGGCTACTCCTATGAATACAAGTTGTTATCTTGATAAAGATGAATCTGGACAACCTGTTGATCCGAAGAAATACAAAGGTATGATTGGATCTCTACTTTACTTATCTGCAAGTAGGCCAGATATTATGTTTAGTGTATGCATGTGTGCCAGATTTCAATCAAATCCAAAGTTTTCACATTTATTGGCAGTAAAAAGAATCATAAGATATCTATTAGGAACAATTAGTTTAGGATTATGGTATCCTAAGAATTCTTTATGTAACCTAGTAGGATACTCAGATTCATGCTTTGCTGGATCAAAAACAGATAGGAAGAGTACTAGTGGTACATGTCAATTCATAGGGTCTGCACTTGTTTCTTGGAATAGCTAGAAACAAAATAGTGTAGCTTTATCCACAGCAGAAGCATAATATATTTCTGCTGGTAGTTGTTGTGCACAAATTTTGTGGATGAAACAACAACTATCTGACTATGGAATAGTATTAGATCACATTCCCATAAAATGTGACAAAACAAGTGCCATAAACATATCTAAGAATCCAGTTCTTCATTCCAGAACCAAGCATATAGAAATTAGGCATCATTTTATTAGAGATCATGTTTTAAAAGGTGATGTTGTTTTAGAACTTGTAGATACTAAAAATCAACTTGCAGACATCTTTACAAAACCACTAAGTAAAGATACCTTCTATAACATAAGAAGAGAATTAGGACTAATAGATGTTAGTGACTTATCAAAATAAATCTCTATATTACTATGGTATTTGAACAATTTATTATTTCCTTATTTGCATGGTTTGGTTGAACAAGTATGTTATTTGATTATGTGGATTTTATAAGTTAATCTATTTATGATTGTTACTTCATGGTTTTTACTTCATGTTGTGGTTAATATTTTTTATGAATGCTGTATGAATGTTTAAGATATATTTGCATACTTTAAGTTTGATACGCATTTTGGCTTTTTGTTGATGCCAAAGGGGGAGAGAAATAGGGATAAATCAAGAACTCACATGAGCAAATAATTTAATTTTAAGATAAGCATAAATTCAAAAACAAAGGGGGAGCATTTATAAGAGTGATCGACTAGGAAAAAATGTGTGTGTGTTTCTTGATTTCAGAAGTTGTCATCATCAAAAAGAGGGAGATTGTGGAAGCAAAGCTTCATGATGAATCAACAATGATTCAAAGGTGTTTTGATGATAACAATGATGACAACAAAAGATGATGACAAAGGTGATGAACAAAAAGCTCAAAAGATCAAAGAACAACTCAAGTGAATCAAAGAACATCTCAAGTAAATCAAGAACAAGTCAAGAGTTCAAGAATCAAGGAGAATTCAAGACTCAAGAAGAAAGCCTAGAATCAAGAATCAAGACTCAAGACCTCAAGAATCAAGATCAAGATTCAAGACTCAAGATTCAAGAATGAAGAAAAGACTCAATCAAGATAAGTATTAAAAAGTTTTTTCAAAACTTTGAATAGCACATGAGTTTTTGACAAAACCTTTACCAAAGAGTTTTTACTCTCTGGTAATCGATTACCATATTGTTGTAATCGATTACCAGTAGCAAAATGAGTTTGAAAAAGTTTTCAAACTGAATTTACAACATTCCAAATATTTTCAAAAGGTAGTAATCGATTACAATGTTTTGGTAATCGATTACCAGTGTCCTTGAACGTTGAAATTCAAATTCAAATGTGAAGAGTCACATTGTTTCACTCAAAAGCTTTGTGTAATCGATTACACTTATTTGGTAATCGATTACCAGTGACTGTTTCTGAAAAAATCTAAAGATGTAACTCTTCAAAAAGGTTTTGACTTTTTCAAATGGGTTTTAAGTTTTTCTAAAAGTTATAACTCTTCTGAATGACCTTCTTGACCAGACATGAAGAGTCTATAAAAGCAAGGCTTTGTTTTGCATTTTTTTTAAAAAAAAAGTCTTTCTAACAATCTTTTACAATCTTTACAAGCCTTTAATCTCTTTGAACTTCTTCTTCTTCTTTGTACCAAAAGCTTTCTGAAGTTTTCTGGTTTTCTAAACCTTGAAAACTTGTGCTATTCATTCTTTTCATTCTCTTCTCCCTTTGCAAAAAAGAATTCGCCAAGGACTAACCGCCTGAATTCTTTTTGTGTCTCTCTTCTCCCTTTTCCTAAAGAACAAAGGACTAACCGCCTGAATTCTTTTGTGTCTCCCTTCTCCCTTGTCAAAGAATTCAAAACGACACAGTCTGAGAATTCTTTTGATTCTTCCCATTCCCTAATACAAAAGCGTTCAAAGGTTTAACTGCTTGAGAATTCTTTTGTATCCCCATTCACAAAGTATCAAAGGTGTAACAGCCTGAGATCTTTGTCTTAACACATTGGAGGGTACATCCTTTGTGGCACAAGTAGAGGGTACATCTACTTGGGTTTGACTGAGAACAAGAGAGGGTACATCTCTTGTGGATCAGTTCTAGTGGAGGGTACATCCACTAGGTTCAAAGAGAACAAGGGAGGGTACATCCCTTGTGGATCTATGCTTGTAAATGGTTTTTTACAAGGTTGAAAGAAATCTCAAGGATCGCAGGTCGCTTGGGGACTGGAGGTAGGCATGGGTTGTTGCCGAACCAGTATAAAAATTCTTGTGTGTTTGTTTCCTTCTTCCCTACTCTTTTACTTTTCGTTGTGCATTTTATTTTCGCTTTTACTTTCTGTTAAGTTTCTCTTCTACTCCATATTCTCTTAACAACAAAAGTAAAAGCCTTAAAAGAGTAATTTTTAATTGGTAAAGTTTTGGGAATAATTAATTCAACCCCCCCCTTCTTAATTATTCTGAGGCCACTCGATCCAACAGTTGTTGGTACATACCACATTGCATCTGAGTGTGAGTCAGGTGCATGCATCATTCTGTGCAGTCTTGATTGAATCCACGGATGGATGATGAGTAATTGTTGAATGTGGGTGATGAATAATTGTTGGATGTGAGTGTTGAATAATGAATGTTGTGTACGCTCATCATGTTTGTTTATGTTTCTTGCTAATTGTGGTTATTTGGAATTGGTATTGGTTCTTTTTATAATGAACTCACCTTTGCAATTTTGTATCGTGTGGTTGATACCAGTGATGATCACGAACATTGTTCGTGGGAGCAGAATGACAGCAGCAGGGTGCAGGGAGTAAGATTCTGGTGAAGAGCCGCCGAGCCGACGTGATGACGTTGGCATTATTTTGGGAGAAAGTTGCATTTTGTAATCAACTCCTCCGTAGTTGGTTTTATGTTTTATTTTGTTGAGTTAAAGATGTAAAACTTGGATTTTACTTATATGCATGAACAGATTTTAATTTTCGTTATGTGTATGACGTGTACCGAGTTACTGTTCCTATATAATTATGTATATTCACCTAAGTAAATGTGTATGTTTTAGCGAATGTATGTTGGGACAAAATTACTTCTATTTTCATAAGTAAATTAAGGGAGTTCTTTTTTATAAAAATTGAAATTATCGCATATTAGAGTATTGATATCGTAGCGACGAGGCGGGTCGTTACAAGGAGGATTATGAAATAATTTATTTTGCAAACTTGAAGAGCAAATGTTGGACGTAACCTTGCAAGTCATATCAAAATCACATCGTTATGGAGAGATCCTTGTCGACCATGCAACAGATCATGGTGGCAATATGGCTTCAATAGAATGAAAGGAGTTTTCTTTTAATCTCTTGACCTTTACATTCAAATTTTTGGGTTACATAATGACGAAAGATGAAGATGAAGTAGAATTAGATTGTTGTAGAGTCTGTCATACACAAGCACACCCTTTTTTAAGACAAGTTGATTCTTGCCAAGTTCTATCTGCCAATTGATGACAAGGAGAAGCCATGGTTTCAAGGTCTCAACAAGGTTGCAAAAACCAAGGCAAAGAAAGATACCAAGGAGAATATCACAAGTCTCAAAGGTACCATTTTGAACCTGACAAACCCTCTCAAGGAAAGCTTCGAAAAACAGAAGGTGGATGATAGTGATGAAGAGTAGGGTGTCGTCGCGGTTAAGCCTCTTCCTGTTTCTAGGTCTATGACTTATGTAGAGCTACAACAAAGGCTTTATTGTAGACTTGAAGAGTTTCGCACATGCTGTAATGGTGGGAATTCAGATAGCAAGAGGAGGGATGAAAGAAATGCTAAGAGAGGTGATGACGATGTCGAATCATCTAAAAACAAACTAGGATTCCAACAAATCTGCAATATAGGAATAACCTATTTCGACTTAGAGACACAATCCAATTAGGTTCCAACTTCAATCCATTTATACATCAGAGCAAGGGATCTCATTGAACAATTTGCAAACAATTAAAATTTAGAAACAGAATCACAAGATTAACAGGATTATGAAACATATTTAAGGAGCACCAATCCAATTCACCAAATCCAAGCAATTCGAATTATCACAATTTTCTAAAGATGATGATCCTATTATGAAGGTTCAGTTAATCTAATTAAAGGTAATTCAATCAAACTAATCCCTAATTAAATTGAAATCACAAATCAAATTGAAGTACCATCCAATTAATCTATAATTAGGATTCGAATTAGGAAATTAATCAATTACCTAATTCATTTCTAATCCTAAATACATTCATAACCGTGAATAAGAAAATAGAATTGGAGAAGAGGATGAACATTCACAACAAAATTCAAAATTGTTAACCAAAACTCAAATTTGTCATACTGGATCCTTGGATTGATTAGTTGTTTAGCCTTCCATAGCCATCACCAATGGAAGAACAATGAGAATTGAAAAAGACAAGAGAAGAACAAAGTTGAAGAGATGAAGAAATATGAGGAACAAGTGAGACATAAAAAAGAGAGAAGAGTTTGATCTAAAACTTGTAATAGAAGTTTTTTTAACTAACTACTAAAAAATACACTAAGTAAACTAATATATAATCTAACTAATCAGAAGTAATGGACATGCCTTGGTTAGGCCCACCTAATCTATCTAATTAAGCTAATTACAAAATATAAAGGCTCAAAATTCGTAGCCCAAAATCTAAGTGCAGAGAGTGACTTCCAAACCCAAAATGAACCTCAAAATGGAAGATTGGCCCAAACTCATCTTTGACCAAAATGTAGTTATTTTCCTTAGCTTCCCAAGGACTAGTCATGCCCCATTTGGAGTTTTGTAGCATCTTGTAGGTCTTGCACAAGATAGATATGTCAAGTAATCACAAATTCCAAAAAATAAGCAGCAATTATCAATTAAGCCCAATTATTTGCCTAAGACTAAAACTGAATTAAGGTGAGAAAATAAGAGTCAAATAAAGGTCAAATAAGTTAAGAAGAATAGAAAAATAATAAACTAAAAATGCTCTATCAAGAGGATTTAAGGACAAGAAACACAAGAGGGATGATGATTTTACAAATAATACACTAATCTATGGCCCAATAGAGTATAATAGTCCTGTATGTTTTTAGGTCCATTGTTAGTATTAATATCCTTTATTTGTCTTCTAATAATAGTAGATACATGTATGCAGGTTCTAGAATAGAGTTTGTTTGTTTGGAATCTATTTGGTGTGCTTGTTATAAATACATTGCATCCTTCTATTAATGGTATCAATGAAGAATTCAGAATTTTATATGTATCTCTTTTAGATGTAGGATTAGGAATTCAAGTAGAATAGTTTTTCCTTCACCTATCAATGGTGCTCATCATTCTACTATCTCCTCACACATACTCCACCGCCTCCTATGGATGTCGGTGTCTAACAATTGGTCCAACTTGTCGAGTTCAAACTATCGTATTATTTGAACCAATTGTTAGACACTGTAACATCCATGGGAGGTGGTGAAGTGTGTGTGAGAGGATAATAAGATGATAAAGCACCATGGGAGGTGGTGAAGTGTGTGCGAGAGGAGAATAGGATGATAAAGTACAATTGATTGGTGAAGGAAAAACTATTCTACTTCTAATCCTAATTCTACATCTAAAAGAGATAAACATAAACTAAATTATTCATTGATACTATTGATAGAAAGATACAATGCCTTTATAACAAACTCACTCAAAAAGATTCTTAACAAATTCTAATCTAGAACCTACCACTACTAAAAATTGAGCCTTTTACGTCACTGATTCTAAGGTGGTTATAAAGGACCGTCTTAGAAAGCGCAACAATAGCATTTTTGTAATTAACTCGAATGCAACAAAGACGTCTCTGCAAACCCATTGATGACATTTTTTATTTTGATACAAAGACGGTCTTGCCCTGATGACCGTCTTTATATTGTTGGTGCTGGGTATGGCACCCCCAAAATAATGACTGGTTTAATAGTAATGATTTAATTAACAAAAACCATGGTAAATTTTTTTTTCTTCTTTTTCTTTTTCATTTCTTTCTCTTTTCACCATAACAAGGTTTAGAAGGAAAATCCTCACTACAGAGTCCTGAATGGCCAGTTCACAACTCTATTCGGAGTCATTTCTTTCTTACCGCTCATCATCTCTAAACTATTTTGCTGTTTCAAAAGGAAGAATGTACCAGCCATTACTTTAGGTCGTCACGTGAAAATAAAAGAATAAAATACGATCGATAAACTCTTTTACAAATAATTTTGCTAATGCTTTCTTTTCAAATAACAAGATTGATCATAAATGCATTCATCATTTAAAGCTGTCCAAAATATGGGAGTTTTACAAAATACATAGTGTCATCCAGAGCAAAGGTGTCCACAGTGGTGGCTTCAGCCACATGTATACAATCATCAAATTCCTATACATCAGGTCTACCCATACAAAAACAAAAGAGTAAACCTAACAGTCAGTCCTAGATACACCCACCCTCAAAAGTATACAAAACGAATCCAAAGAGCTGTCCACTAGGATGAAGAGCCTCCGCTGATCGCCATCTCCCCCGGGCCACTATCCTCCGTAGAGTCTGCCTCAGATGCCGACATGACTTCCTCGGGAGAATCCACCTCAAGAAGTGGATCCTCATCACCCTCTAGAAAATCAAGGGCATCCACAGCAGGCTCAGGAGGTAGCTCCTCCAGATCCTCCTCAGGGTCTTCCTCGGATGACGTTACCTCGATCACTTGGACGGGCTCCACTAGACGATATGGTGTAGGCGTGGGTAGTATCCACTCCACCGTGCGCTGAAGCGTCCGTGCAGGTTCATCTGGATGCACCAAAGAAGTAGCCGTGAACCGAATAGTGCCCCAAAATCGGTACCTCGTGTTGCCTTCGAGGGTCTCCCAAGCTCCCTCTAGGCACTCCATCTCTACTCGATCATGGATTTGCTGTGCCGCCATCACGATCTACAAGAAGGAAAAGAAAGGGGTAGACTCTTTCACAAGAATCTAACTATGCCGCAACATAATGCGTCTCATAACCACTACATGCAATTAAAAGGGGTATCTTAAGGCTTTTCATCTCTGGTAATCGATTACACAGCCTTGGTAATCGATTACCAGAGGCTAAACTCGAATTACACAGCCTTAGGACATGAAATATGCAAAAATGCACTGTGTAATCGATTACACATACCTGGTAATCGATTACCAGTGACCCAGTCCTCTGTGTAATTGATTACACAGGCTGGTAATCGATTACCAGAGGCCTCCATCATCTCCCAGTTCCCTTTTTAAGCCTGGTAATCGATTACACCCCTTGGTAATCGATTACCAGATGCTTCCCTAGCTTCCTGACCTCGTTTTCAAGCCTGGTAATCGATTACACCCCGTGGTAATCGATTACCAGAGATCATCTTAGCCTCCTGTCTTCATTTTTAAGTCTTGTAATCGATTACCCACCCTTGGTAATCGATTACCAGAGACCACAAACCATATATCACACAAAATTCACAGCTGGCCAGCCACCACAAGCCTCCTTGCTTTGTGGTCTTTGTTCCTTTTATCTGTTGACTGCCAGGAGCTCGCCTGTTTAGGTACATCACAGGTTCTCACTGACCGACTATGCCCGGGTTGGGTCGGGATTGGTCAAGCTTGGTTTTGGGCAATAGCACCCCACCTGACGTCCCCAAGGTCTCCTGACCCCTGTGACATATCTCCAGGTACCACTCTGTGGTCAACGAATAAAAGCAGGAAGTTTCACCCTTCTACACTTCCTCATCTCAAGCTTGTAGGATTATGGGGTACCCATCACATGTGGTACTAGGTGGCGGTCGGGCGATGGTGCACAACAAGTTTTCCACATCCACAATGCGCGCATAAACCCACCATCCCCTGTTGCCCACCTCCAACTGAGCTCACGTACTCCCACGTAGCCCATATCCTCATTTCTCTCAACACCGGGTCCCCATCAATCCTCCCAAGCTTCCACAACATCCAAGTAAAACAACATTCAAACATCACAAGCTATCACAGCCAAGCAAAACAGGGCAAAGGCAGAAAACTCTGCCCAAAACACCAACCAAATCACAGCTTTTCTCACTTAAAGACCCCAGTAACAATTCCTTCATTCCGGTTCATTAACCGTTGGATCGACTCGAAAATTTTACGGAAGTCTCTAGTACATAAGCCTACATTTTGACCGTTGGGATCCACTAGCAAACATCCAGAACTCATTCTGCACTACTCCTTCCACAGCCAATCACACACAAGCATTTTTCTGCACAAAGCCAAAATCCTGCTGCACCTATTTTGACAGCAAAATTCTACATAAGTGCAGATTTCGAAAATCACACTTCCTCTCATCCAATCTTGCCCAAATCAAATCCTACAAGTCCCAAATCATGTATCAATCATGTCTAAACCAAAGTCAAGCTTTAAAGCACAGCAACACAGAATCTAGGTGTCCAAAACCCCTCAATTTAATGGATTTTCTAGGCTTTAGAAGTGAAATTGAGAATGGGACAAATTTGAGGCAAACTCTCACCTCACACAAGTCTATAACATCAATTTAAACTTGTTTAAACTGGATTTACGCTTAGAATCTCACCGAATCAAAATTTGACTCTTCAACACCCAAATTTGCCCTAGAAATGGCTCTTTGTTCACTTTGGTCATTTGTTTTTCTCTCTAGCACAGCCTAACCTTTCTCATAAGTCCTAAATGGCATTTCAAGCTAAGATTAACTCACTCTAACCTCTAATTACTACCAATTCCAGATTTGGCCTTCCAGCCCTCAAAAATTCACTCTTTTTCCACTCACAACACCACATTCTCACTTTTTAACCCTAGGTTAATTCTACCCTTAAGCTCTAACAGTTTTCCATAAGCAATTTCAGCACATGAACATCACAAGCATCATCATAAAAACCCTAAAACAGAATGGGTATGTTTAACTCATCCAAACATGGCAATTTCAACATGCTTTCAACAAGTTTATTCACAAATAACTATCATGAAGCAGAAAACTAGCAAGACTACCCATCATATCTCCCAAAACCCCATACCCACGAAAATCAAAGGAGAAAGAAGTCCACCCAAACCTGAAGTTTCGAAGTCCCACTCGTAGACACGCACTTCACGACTCCGGAAATGCCCTCCTTTTGCGATTTGGAGCGGAAATGGGCACCAAAGGTTGAAGCTTTGTGTGGAGCTTCAATGGTGGAGGAAGAAGAGAGAAAGCTACGTGAGAGAGGGAGAGAAAAGGCTTCTGAATTTCTTTCTTTTGGCTGAGTGAGGAGAGAGAACAGCTTTTTGGTTTTAAATAAAAGGGTTTTCTCTTTTTCTATTATTTTATTTAAGCTATGCCACATGTCCCCATTTGAGTGGAGCAAAAAGGGCCCACTTTCCCTTTTTGATTGTGACCCATACTCAGCCACAAAAAGGGAGAAAAATCTGACCTTTGAAACGCTAAAATCCTGCCTCGGTTTGCGTGCCGTTTCTCTGGTTCCAGTTTCTCGCGTTTCTCTGCGTCCGTCGGGGCCAGTTTTCGAAAGTACGCAATATATATATCAAAACGCTCAGAATAAAACCCCGAGCGTGGTTCAGAGGTTGGTTTCGTTAAATTCTAAGTCGCACGCAAAACGATGATTTTTAAACTAATTAATTAAGAATTAACCCATAACCTCCCAGTTATGGATTTCTCTTCCTTAATTAGCCTAACCCGCGTATCTTGCCCCCACTACTCCTATTTCTACCAAGAACATATATGCATATACACTGAATAATACTTATATATATATAATCATTCAAAATACATCATTTTCAAAAATTCCGGGTAGAAATTTCCAGAATGTTACACTGGGTTTCTCTCACTCGCGCCCCTCTTTCGCGTCCCTCCTTATTAGGTTTAATTTAAACCTCTAGCGCGGTGCCGTCATCTCGTGTCCCCTCATCTCCTTCCTCATTCTGCTTTCTCTCTCTTCCATTGCTTCTCCATAAGCAGTGCCATAGAGGTCAATTGCGCAATCACCATGACTGTGATGACTCCTGCTCCCATTGACGTAACGTTCC
This sequence comes from Glycine max, assembly GCF_000004515.6. Taxonomy (NCBI): domain Eukaryota; kingdom Viridiplantae; phylum Streptophyta; class Magnoliopsida; order Fabales; family Fabaceae; genus Glycine; species Glycine max. The sequence continues at coordinate 20,895,474 of NC_038243.2, forward strand.
CTTACCTCTCATTCTACAACTCCCCCCATGCTGCCATTAATGACTCACGCGTTTTCGATTTCGCGAGTAATTTTTTGCTTTCTCTTATTTGCTTGCTTGATTTTTGTTCCTTTTTTCTATTTTGGAGAATGGTGTCAATTTTGATTGTCGTTTTGGTGGGGAGGGTTGGGTTGCCGCCGAGTGGATGGGGGTTTCATGTTAGGGGTTCTGGTTTTGATCTGCACGAGTGGAATTTGCTTCAATTACGATGCATTCCATGCTCAGAATTTGGGGATTTGGTTGGGGTTGGTTCTTCGATGGATCCGAAGTAGGGTGATAGTGATGATTTCTTTTTGGTTTGTGTGTTTTGGTTTTTGCAGTAGCAGCAGGAGGACGAGGAGATGCTTGTCCCACACATGGATTTGGCTGAGAATAAACACAACCCATGGAAGGTACCTGTTTCTTTCTCACGCTTTTGATCCGTGGAGAAACCCCCTTTTTCTTTATTTCCTCTGTTTTTTTAGCAATTAGGAGCTATGACTACAAATGATCAAGTCACAGTCTTTTTTTTTCTTCATTTTTACCTCTAACACAACACTCATTGTTCCGAATAAAAATACCAAACATAGGGCCAGGTGCTGTAAACTTTATCATAGATCATGGAGAGCTGGATTTTGTGTTTGTCAAAGATAGGAAGGTTATCCATGTAAGGGTCATTTTCTTGAGATAAAGCATTTTTAGTTCTGGGTGAATTTATATTTATATATCAAACACTTGAGAGGAAAATAGAGGTACTTATAAGGTACATGTACTATTTTCAGCTTTTGAATCCTGATTGTAAATCTGCTCAATGAATCAAAGGTAAATTTGGCTACTTTAATGTTTCTGTACTGCAGCCTACAACAGAAGGAGTTTTTAACTGAGTTTGGTTTTGATACAGCAATGGTGTCCTTCACTTCATTAACAGAGGAAGAGAAAGATAAGGCCATCAGCATTGGAGTTAAGCCATATTCATGGGTAACATATTCATAACTTTTATTTATATAAGAGTGAAAGAAATAAATAAGGATCTTAAATTATATATAGATGGTTAAGATTTAATGTTACTGGCCACTTAAAATATTATGTGATTTTTCTAAAAATTTACATGACTTAATTCTTTTAATCTTCATCATTCTTCTAAAAATTTACCTTCTCCCTATTTGCTCTATATTCCTCCTGCTATATTTTCTTTCTCCAACAGTCAATCTGTGGTATAGTAGTGGCTGACTGGCTACTCCATAGTTCTATTGCAAAGACATTAAGCCTTAAAAGTTAATATTTCTTTGTGAACTTCCTTGCAATGCCATAGGTTATGGTATGTGATTTGAGGGCCTGCTTGTTTATAATTTTCACTTAATTTGCCCCCTATGCGTATATATAGGCCATACAATCATACATAAATGATCAATTTACAAGTTAGCTAGTCATCACGTAATCACTTAAAAAGCTACATACATTTATGGTTTAATGGTTTAAATACATAGTTCTTATTATATTTTTTTTAATTAAAAAGACATTTTCTTAGAAACACTCAAACCAACAGCCCCGAGTAAGAAGTTCCATTTTGTACACAGTTTCTTTTTTCTGTGACATAACAATATTATATAATTTAAGGCTTAACGTCTCTGCATTAGAGGATTGAGAAAATACTAGCTACTTAATAAAAATTAACAATAACTACTTAAATAATATTTATTGTAGTGATTATTTTATGTTAAAAGCGTAATAAACTATGCATCAATCCTCTACTTTTATTAATTGTAATCACAATAATAATGTTTTTTCAATACCAAAATTTAAATACTTGATGAAATAACTTGTTGCAACTGTCAAGAGCATTTAACTTGTTGCAGCTTATGAAATCCCTTAAAGCCAATGAAAATAGTCTAGAGCTCGACTTGAGAAATTGTGCATTTACCAATTTCATAAGCATACAGTAAGAAAATTTCTATTTATATTAACCTATAATAATAATATATTAAAAAACTAATTTAACTATAATAATTTAATTGTTATTATAGTTTTAGGTAAGTTGTTCATTTCTATGAGTGAAGTGTAAATTGTCATTATTAATTTAATAAAAAATATTTTTCCGAGAGTTTGATTTTATACATTATATGTATAATATGATTTATATGTTACTAAACTTACATATATATGTTACTATACTTGAAGTTTTACAACCTTGTTATTGCCTAATTTAGTGAAGAGACATTTTAAACTAAGTTAGAACTAAGATGGCTGTCACTTTTAAACTTAAGTTAAGACTAAGATGCCTGTGACTTTTAAACTTCACTATGCATCATAAACTGTACGTGACTACTTATTTGTTGTAATAGTATACTACCTCAATTCCCTGCCACAACCTTTTTAAATATTTTAATTTGTATAAATCTATCAATTAATTCTTTGTTTTAAATATTTTAATTTGTATAAATCTATCAATTAATTCTGTTTTTAAATATTTTAATTTGTATAAATCTATCAACCTTTTTAAAGGTGTATATATCTTCTCATCTCTCTTGATTTATAAAATTTGTTGTATACGTTTCGTGTATGAGTATCGTTACCCATTTAATATATAATAGGTTGTGAGATTGGCCTGTGGTTTGCGGTCAACTTGAGTAGTGAAATGGAGGGGTTATTATTTGGTAGAATCTGTTGGGGGTGTGAAGGTTTGGGATTCTGGTTTTTATTGTTTTAAAGCGGTGGGCATTTTGATATTATTATTATAAGATAGGACACAATTATTATATCATATTATGTTATATATGTCATAACTGAATTAATTTTATTTTTTAGGAGTTTAAGTCTTTAAGTTCATATGTGTGAAAAAAAAATATATTAAAAGGAGTTTCAGTTTTTAAGTCCAATTCCTAGTACTCGGTCATATACACAACTCACACCAACAAGGTTGAAAAATTATTTATATTTTTTTTGCTTGTGTAGTTTAATTATGAGTCATCCTGCCCTTTGTGAACTTCTGAACGTAGAGGATCAAAAGGTTTGGCTTCTTTCCTCATGCTTGTTGAAGTTTTGCAATTATGTTAAGTTTAGTTATATTCAATTTATTTATTTACTTATGGTGTTTTGTGAGGTTTACATGAGAGAGTGCATTCATTCAATGTTTTTATTCCTTTGATTACTGATAATACCTATTGATGAAGTTTAATTCATTGTCGGCATCCACTGTTTAGTAGATATTTAAGTTTAAGTATTTGGGTTCTCTTGATGTTGAAGATAATAAAGATGTCAAATCAGGCTACTCAATCACCTTTGTAAGTTTTCCTTGCTCTCTTTCTCACCCTCCCCGAAAATAAAAATTTCCTTGTCTTTACTTAAGTGGTGCTTTTCTTTGTAGAAGTGATTTAGAAATCACTTTTAGATCATCCTAAAAGTTTATGGTTTGTGTGAAGTCAATGCTTGTTTTATTCATTGAAGAATAACCAGATGTTAATTTTCTACTGACAAATGACCAGTTTTTTAATTATTTCTTGTTCAGAATTTCAATCCCAATCCCTATTTTCAGAATACAAAGCTTACAAAGACTTTTACCTTTCTTGAAGAAGGAACAACAAAGATAACTGCTACCCCCATAAAATGGAAAGAGGGCAAGGTAAGGCTATGCATTCACTTTTTCTCCCCTATCAGCATCTACAACTTTTATTTTGCTTTTTTTTTAACTTTGAAACATCATCCTAAAATGTACAGGGATTACCCAATGGACTTGATCATGACAAGAATGGGAACAAGCAGGCTCGTATTGATATAGGTTGCCTAAATTTTTATTTTCAATATTTTAGCACATTAATATTATAAACAAAGAAAGTTGTGGTCATGCATACATTGTAGTTTTGTAAATGAGGCCACTTGAGCCTTTTCTTTTTGACATAGTTGATGAAAGTCATGGTCATGCTACATTAGGTTTCCTTTTATTTGACATAGTTGATGTGCCATTGTCTTGTCTTCTGCTCTCATGTTTGCTTTGTTGTATGGTAACTTTTAACTATAAATAATTACATTTCCATGAAGCAAATTTTTAAAGTTTCTTACTGCTATATTCACTGTTAGTGGTTCATGAGGGATGGGCATTGATAGTGGTATATATGGGTTTCTTATATTTATGAAAATATTCTTTAATAATTGAATAATAAAAGTATCTTTAACTAAAAAAATAAAAAAAAATGCATTATATATCGGTTATGAGAAGACCAATGTAGAATGATAACAATTCTAAGACGGTCATGTGCCAAAGACCGTCTTAGAATGTTGGACATTCTATATCAGTTCTCAAACGATTGATGTTGAATGTTCAACATTCTAAGACGGTCGTTCACAACCGTCGTAGAAAAGGTTTTTCCCTTTTACATCGTCCACTACGACGACGGTTGAAAACCGATGTAGAATGACTCGAATAACCGATGTGGAAAACCTTTTTTGTAGTAGTGTATCTATATTAATCTATCATTATTAAAAGACAAATAAAGGATATTAATACTAACAATGGACCCAAAAATACATAGTACTATTAATAATCTATTGGACCACATAATAGTGTATATTATTCATAGCATATGATGAAACCGAGGAAGGTAGCCCTGTTCATGGTAGAGAAAGTGAAGAAGGATGTTGCAGAGGCCTTCAAGGATCTTGTGTTTGAACATGTTAAACTTCAAAATGAGGAAATGTTAGATAAAATATTAGGAAGCCACAAACAACAAACATAACAACGATATTATTTCCACAGAATTGTAACACATAAATTGTTTATAATAATAATTAATATAAAGAGAAAAATATAATAGAGGAGAGTTTAGAAAAGTCTAGGTTGAAGTGCACTATACTCTGTGATGAAAGAAAAAACATCGTACTGCATTGGTAAAAATTAGAATGCACTTTGAAGGATCTCCAAACCAAAGAATTCCAATGCTCCAAAACTTATTTTAAATAGTAATAGAATTTGTATAAAGAAAGATAACTTTATCGGTGTATGTATTTCTAGTATATTGTCTCTTATCTTTTCTGAACAGGAAGCTAAATATATATATAGGAAACCCAACCACAACATGCAACCACAAACCCACAACAACAATGTTAAAACATGAACTTTAAGAAAATAAAAACTGAATAACAAACTTCTAAGTTGCAAGACAACTTTCAACGGATAGAAAAAAAAAACATTGAAGTAAAACTAAAATTTCCTAAAAGATAAGAGTTGAGGAGATAAAAAACGGGTAGTTTTATTTTCTTATGAAAAACTAAATCTGAAAAAGATATTTCATATTTAAATTTTAAATTATAAAAAAATATTTTTCCAAAACAGAAAATGCAAGCTAAAAAGAAGAGGAAGGTTTCGAAGCATAAGGAACTTGAAAGTGTTGGCATTATCAATTAAGATTCACTTTATCTTATATTGTGATAGTATTTAAATTCAAATTTCTAGATCCTATTTTCATGCTACTGTTGGTGATGGTTGTTATGTACCTTCACTCTATATAATAAGTGTATCACAAGCATTGCATGAATAAGTTTGAATTGTTGTTCTCTATATATCTATAGAAATGGCTAAGAAATTGGACCAAGTGAAGAAGAAAGATCCTAAGAAGGTCCATGATGACCCCAAATTGTTGCATAAAAGCATTCATAAAGAGAAGAAACAACAGAAGAACGCGAAGAAATGAAAGGATAGAATTCAAACGAGGAACCAGCTGAAGGTAGAGAAGCAGTAGAAAAAGGTCAACGAATATAGATGCGAGGAATCATGAGAAGAAAATGCGGAAAATTGGCAAAAGGGAGAAAAAAAGTTGTTAAAGTAAGAAACTAAAAACTAAACATAAGTGGGAGAAGAAAACATAAAAGAAAGATCACAACCAGCAAAAAAAATGGTGGAAGATAGAATTGTATTTTCGTTCTGGTTTTTCCAACATACATAAGTAACTTGTAGTTGGTGAAAATACAAAGTTACAAGCAACACAACACCCCCGACTTAGCTTACCCACTTCCATAAAACAAGGTCTTTCATTCAATTTCACCTATTACAAATTGACCAATGCTAACTTATATTAGAAACATAACAACAACATATTTTAATATCAAAATAACAAGAAAAGTGTCAATTCTAACAAAAACTTATGCCTTGAAGGTCGCAAAGAAGGTTTTATGAATGATGGTGGTTATTATGTTGCTTTTGAAGAGTTAGTACGCTAGAGAATGACAATTCAAGGGTTTAAAAGATGCACCTATTCATTTCTCTCTGATTCACTATATTCCAATTTATGATCTCAACCATCTCAATCTCTATATTAGTCAGGAAGAAAACATGCATAACAATAAAAAAAATTAAAATCTTACAAAATAGAGACAAATAGTAACGAAACAAACATGCATAACAACAAAGGGAAAAAAAACTTGCATGTTGGATGCTTCTTCGCGGTGACATTGCACAACCACCAAGCTAAAGAAGAACTGAAGAAGGAAGAGCTAAACGATGATAAAAATGAAGAAACGGATTTTCTCGACGGGACATTTGGATGGAGACCAGAGGAAGCAAGCGTGCTGTAGAGTGCAACCACCATTACGTCCACACCAACATGACCGGAGACGGCTGGAGAGTGAGACACCTGACCTTGCCCACAGAAGGAAACAAAGTAAAAAATTGGAGGGACAATAAGATCAAAAAATTGAGAAAAGTGCCATGTGTCAACATTTCAGGTATGGGTATAATAGGCTTTTCATTGGACTACTCTTTTATTAAATATATATATATATATATATATATATATATATATATATATATATTTCAGTGTCATGTAGTTGACTTTCTTATGCATCTTTTTGCTTCAACGTGTCTTTCTTTTTGACCTTGCTACATCTCAAGAGCAATTTGTCTCATAGAATCTTCTATGGTAGATTGTGTGAATTGACCATATTATGGATTCAAGTTGGAATGGAAGATAACTAGAATTTTTTTTTTACTCAGAATAAGGACTGTATGCAAGGAAGTTGTAAGGTTTCAAATTACTTTCTATTCATTCTGATGCAGAGTTTTTTGTGTATACATCTTAAAAGCAGTCTAATTTTTTGTTTATAAAGTATGCAAGGATATGCTACGGAAACTTCTATTTGGATCGTTTATAGCTAAATGTCTATTTTATATTGTGCTACTCTATGTTATGTTTGATTTCAGAGATATGCAAATTGTCATATATCTCTTGGCTTTTTTTCATTTTTTTTTGTTACATCTCAGTTTTTCATATTTAAAATATAATAAAGAATATGAATTTAGAATATATATATATATATATATATATATATATATATATATATATATATATATATATATTTGGAAAATAATAACATTAGTAAAAAAGATTTCATTTGATTTTTTAATTCTAAATTTTATTATTTTTTAATGTTTGAAAAAGTGAATTAGGAAATTAAAATTGTTAAATAGTTGAGATTAAATAAATAATCAGTTGATTTCCTATTGATAGTAATCTATCAAAAATATTCGACGACACCAGTACGACGACAGTTGTTGGGGGACTGCCGTCAAATACAATGCGGTGGTAGTATTGTAAATAAACGATTTAAAAACCACGATGTTTTTTTGCCAAAACTGTTGTCGTATTTGACGTGGTGGCAGGATTATAAATAATCCCTCCTAAAAACAACGACATTTCACTAAGAAACATCGTCGTATTTGACGCATGACAGTATCGTAATTACAAGCAACAAAGACAACGACGTGTTTTAAGAGAAAACCGTCGTCGTTGCAATTTTACAAATTAAAGTACCTTTCATCTCAGCTCGTGCCCACCATTACCTTTCCATGTGCCCTCTCTCTCGTGCCATCCCTTGTGCCCGCCATTAACATTTTTGCTTATTTTTGTTACCTCCGCTGCCGTGCCCTCCCTCGTTTCCTCCGCCATGCCTTCATCCGGTAACTTCTCCATCCTATGCTATGGATCCAAGTTTGGTGAGGTAAGTAAAGTTTGTTAATTACTTCTCAGTTTTGCTGATTTAGCAGTTGCTTATGTTTGAAGATCTCTCATTTGGGTTGGTTTTTATGGATTCGTTCTTGCTATTTAGAGTTGACCTCAAACTTTAGGCTCTCTTGGACTAACTTTTGCATAAGCAAGAGAAAAATATAAAAAAAGTAAAATGAATCGAGCTTCTCTATAAGTTAAAGGGTGCTGCTAAGTAGTGCACATGAATACAAATAGTTTTTATAATTGGAGTTGTATTGGAAATCCTAGAGAAATACACTATTACATTTTCCAATGGATTTCCATTTTTGATTCTTAACCAGTGCCCCAAGTTAAATCAACTTATCACATGGAAAAGTTAAATGAGAAAACTTCTATAAGACACACACACACACACACACACACACACACACACACAGATATATATATATATATATATATATATATATATATATATTATCAAAATTTTGACATGGAACTTGGAAGTCATAGCATAATAGCATTTGATTTCGTTGGTTCAATGTTGGTTGAAGTAATAGAAGGACAACTTAGCACCTGAACGGCAAGAAGGAACCCCTCTGGGGGAAGTGATTGGTTCGACTTCTGGTCTTATCTTTGGGAAAGGAGAGGTAAGAGAAAAGTTTGGTTTTTCTGATTATTTTTATTTATTTATTAAAATGTTGCTTGTCAATTACGCTGCAAATTCGATTTGAGGGACATTGTGTTGGATAAGTGTTTACATGGAATTAGTGGCATCATTTAATGTTCTTGCTCGGATGGCTTAGAAATGCATCTTGAACCTTAAGAAAAGTTGTCAAATGTTGTCTTAAATGGGTTCTGATGCTAGTTATCTCCAAAATACATGCATTTTTGTTAAACTGTAGAATGTTTTGTTTCTTTTACACTTCAACAATTTAGTTGATTATGCATTGTGATATGCACAATATGGATCTAATTGAAATAGTGAGGGTAGGTTGACTCAGACAAACAGATTCAGTAGATGGCCATAGATAGTTGTAATACGTCGGACTCTAGGAATGGGGATGTGTGTTTGATTAAGTGGGGGAGAAACCCTTGCAACAACCTATCATGTGGTTCACAAAAGCTATTGTTATCTATGTTACTATTCTTTGACTTTCACATGGAACATACTAATTTTGTGTATATATGTATTAAGCCTTGGAGGTTAGGGGGATCTGAGGTTGAATTATATAATGTATTCATGAAAGCACCCAATAAACATTTAATATGCTTCTAAATCTTAAATTTTATAACTAAAAAGCCAGTTATTTTGCACAATCCCTTGAGAGATGAACCATGAGATATATAACAAAATTTAAGTTTGACAGAGGGAGTATATAAGTAGAGCACCAACTTTTACATCTGTCATGTGATTGGCTCTTGTGATTAATTAAATCTTTGGCCAATTACCAATGCTGTAAAATTATGTCTTTCCTTGCCATTGATAGTTATATCAACTTGTGAAGGGCTATCTTATTTATCAATAATCATTCTAATTCATATATTTTCAGGGTATTATTGAACTGGAAACTGAATATTGAACTTTTCATATTAAAGTAAGTGCCTAGGTTCTCAGGACCTCTAAAATATCAATGCTTTGATGTTGCAGTTACAGATGACATGTTGTCTGTGAAAAGTTAGGTATTTGTATATTATTTATAGAAGCACAAGGGTACATTTCAATAAAAAGAGTTCTAGAGGCAAATAGAATTCTTGCCAATAGTCTAGTGCATGGTCAGGATGCAACCTACATTTGTGTTAGAGTTTGTAAAATCTATATTTGTTTGACCTCCTTGTCGTATGGAACCACCAAATATCTTGTTTTATGTGTCTTTATTTTCAATAGTAGAACATGAAAATATTACTTGAATACAAAATATTGATGAGAAATATGCACTATGAAGATACACCAGAATTATTAGATATATAATAAATTCTTCAGTCTTGTTCAACGTTGCATTTTTGTTGGTTATGAAAATATTTTGGTGTGGCTTTTGCATTCCTTTGACTCATACTTTTTATGTTCTAAACAAATATGATCAGATGAGCTGAACCTTTACTTGATAATTATGGAGAACTTCACAATTTTAATAGATCATAGAGAAGATGGAGTGTTCCGAGTAAAATAAGAAAGATGTCTTTCTTGTTTGATATATTTAAATAATTATGCAGAGGGTTCATTGATTATGAAATGAGATGCTCATTGTTTCTAACATTATGTGACTTCTGTCAAGCTTTGATGTCAGCTCTACTTACTGCATTTTATTTTTCTGTTAATACCTGATGCATCTTGTTTCTACTTACACTAAGAATTGTTTTACTTTGTATTTTGAAATTGCATATAGTTATGAGTGAGGACTATGTGTGCCCCACACTCTGTTTCCTACATTCTAGAATTGTTAGCTTTGCATCATTGTGTTGGCTATCGATTTTATCGTGCAAAGAGTCGAGGCCAATCATGAGATTCAGAAGGAAACCATATAGAAATGTAAGATTTATTTTACATTTGTATCAATATGCAGTTATCTGTGCAAATTTTGGTTGCATTGAAATGAGGTTGTGATTGCCAATTGTATCAACCACAATTAACCCATGTCAAATGGCAATGGTTGTAACACAACTGCCACCACAATCTAAAACCTTGGCTATATAAGAGACTTGTTAAATGACATGAAAGTTATTTAGTAGTGTGGAGTACCAAATTGTGTGGGGGTTAGTAACAAAGTCGTTGTGCGCTTTTCCTGTGTTTGCAGCAATAAAAACATCACTTCCAATTTTCCTGTTGATTTGTAGTAACATTTGTCTATTTCTACCACTTAAGCTTTTTCAAGCAAGTCTCCAAAGGTCATATCCGAACCTCACTTAAGCTTTTGTGTGCACCTCTCCAAAGGTTGTAATCAAACCTTACTTAAGCCTTTTCAAGCAACTCTCCAAAGGTCATATCCGAACCTTAAGCTTTTTCAAAACTTGTTAATTTAGACTTGTTCCTTTCCATTGATTTGTTTCCAATATATTTAGATTTATATTTCATTTTTCCACAATCTATTGTTGCCATATAATAACTCAATAAAATTAAGAGATAGTATACAATAACTCATAATTTAATTCATAGATAAACTTATACATCAACTCTAATTAGTAGTGTTGGTTACATCAACATTAAATCCACCCTACACTTAGATTCCAAACCCATTCCATACTTAACAAAATAGTAGTGTTGGTTACATGAACGTTAAATCTAACCTACACTTAGATTCCAAACCCATTCCATACTTAACAAAATACAAAACATAAAACATAATAGAAAACATGAACAACAAACTAAATAGCTGCATTTGATTCTACTTCATTCTTTTGTTCTTCCTCCTCCTCATCATAACAGAGTTGAGAATCTCTAACAATCTCACCATCAACCACATCACAATTAACATCCAGTATTTTGCAATCAAAATCTAGAAGCAACACGACCACTTGACGTTGAGCCTTTTTTAAGCCTTCACAATGGTTTGTAACAATCAATTTTTTACTTCCTCCAACTTAGAAACCAAATCAGATTGAACTTTATCTTTGACATGTAATTCACCTTCCAATCTTGCAATAATCTTCTTTAAGTTGACAACGTCTTCATTGGCAGATGTCAATTTGTGTTTAGCTATTTTCTTTTCTTCATCAGCAGTTTTGCTCAGCAACAAATTGTGAAGACAAACATGCAAATTTGGCTTCAACATCTGCCACAGATTTCACCAAAGCAAAAACTAGGATATTCAAAGTGTTATTGTCTTTAGACGTAGTAGATAATGAAGCAACTATATTTAATTTTGCGCACTAAATTTGACTCTAGTTGCATAGAATTGAGTAGCTGGCCTAGGGTTTCACAATTACAAAATCATTCTCTGTTGCATTTTCAAATAAGAGGATACAATTATTTCAGACAAATAATACAGGAACAAATTGCATTAAAAATTGATGCAAATCACAGATGCAACTTTTTATTGAAATGACATATTTATATTTACAAGATACAAAAGGCAATAGTGATTTACATTGTTAGTTATATTCACCTCGTGCATATAGAAGCACAAGGGAACCAACCATGCAAAAGGATGAAAGCACAAAACACTTATGCAAAAATTACATCAAAATTATTTTATACATGTCAATTATGAAAGACACTTCTCTCCATAAAGATTAAGCCTCTAAAATTGGAGGTGCTTGTAGATCTTGAAAAATTGAAGGACTTTATGCTTTCTTATTTCCTACATTAGCAGTAGTTACAAAAAAACATGCACAAACAAAAGAGTCACCGAATTACCTCAGGTGTCCATGATATGTATTAGAAGATTTAACCATTGTTTCCCACTTAGGACACAATGATGATGTTGTGTCGGGAGTTTTACTTCTTGCACAAATGTTTGCAGTAAGGTTAGACTGTGAAGTTATGTTCTTTTTGCAAATTGTAGGTAAAGTGCGCTTAAGCCAAGACTCTGATGGAGCTTTTAGAGAAGGAAGAACAATAGGAAGTCCAAAAAAGCTTGCACCAAATATTTCTTGATGGCCTAACTTTGTAAGACATTGGCTTTCTAAGTCAATCTTCCCATTATATCTCACCTTAGAGCTAGCCAAAGTGCATTCTTCATCAACCCATTTGGTAGCTAGTTGTCTCTTCAAGTCAAGTTCTGAATACTGAGTTAGGATACTTGAATTTTTGTCCCTGTAATACACTTAACTTTCTGAATTTATCTTGTTACATCCAACCACTTTAGGACTTGAATCTATTGAAGGATTATTATAAATGCCACTACCTCTTCTAAAAGTCCCCCCTATGTCATTGGTTTGAGACTTAACCTTGTGTACTGAATCAACATAGTTTTCTCATGTACATGGCTTTCATAACTAGAATCATGTTGAGTGCAACCTCATTGATGTGGATCAATGCCATGCTTAGATTTTACAAGAATATCCAAAATCTCTTTTTCTTCTTTAAAGCCAGACTGTGAATCTATTAAATTTTCCCATAAGGAGTTCTACCTTGTTGTAGAATAAGGGTAAAATAAAGATAACAACACCTGAAGTGAAATAATGACTAACAAGAAAGAAAAGTAGATAGAGACAAATTAACACCTCTTTTGAAGATGCAATGAGAGAAGCAGCTGATTTAGCTTGCATTCTATGAGTTGCATGTCTTTGAACCTTATCCACCATTCTTAATCTAGACATTGGATTCAAAAGACAAAATCGAGGAAATAGGCCACAAGTTGTAGTTGTGTAGTTTTCATATTCACTGTAACCATTACTTTCACCTTCACTTTCGTCCCTTTTGATATCATGAGTGTAATGTGGCAAAGCTTTTGGCCTAAGCTGGTTAATGGGACATGAACATTTTATATTGACTTCATTCTTTTTCTACTTTTGATGTTCTTGTCCAATAAGTGCTTTCTTGGAAGCATATTGAGATGCTTCAAATGTCATTGCCTTTGCTGCAAGCAAAAACCTATGAATCATGAAATCACGTCCTTGTTGATGGTCACTCGAGAAACTTCCAAATGTTTGGACCTCTTGTTTATCCCATCCACTCAAGCCACTCACACTAAAACTCACGAAGAATGATTCAATCCTGGAAAGCAGGTCACGAGCATCTTCACATGCCTCATCTCCATCATTTGAAATAGAACTTCCCCTCTCCTTAGTTTTCCCTTTTGAATGTTTTGTTACTTTTTTGTCCAAAGATGCAAAAATTTAAGAGTTGTAAAGGGTGCTTCCACTTCTCATCTCAGCAAGTGATTGTTGCTTAATTTGCTCAATAGCTTGTGTCTATAATTGATGTAGCTCTATGTGGAGCTTGTAAGCCTTGGATCTTCTTCATCAGTGAAGTCCTTTGCTTCTTGAAGATCAAGGGCAGCGGAATGGAAAAGGAGGGGAGATGCCACTTCAAGGAGAAGATGAGTCAAAAACAAGCTCACCACCATAGGAAGCCATGGATAAGAGCTTGAAGGTAGGAGAAGATGAGTGACGGGAGAAGGAGAGAAGGGGCACGAAATTTATGCCTCAAATGAGGTCTGAACTTTGAAGTGCAATTTCTCAAATGATCCAAGTTGAAAAAATGCACACACAAGGCCTCTATTTATTGCCAAAGTGTCACACAAAATTGGAGGGAAATTTGAATTTCTATTCAAATTTCACTTGAATTTGAATTTGAATTTGTGGAGCCAAATTAGGAGCCAAAATTTCACCAATTATGATTAGTGAATTTTAGCTATGGTTCAACACACTAATCCAAGATCAAGTCCAAGATTCTCCATTAAGTGTGCTTAGGTGTCATAAGGCATGTAAAGCATGAAGGACATGCACAAAGTATGACTATATGATGTGGTAATGAGGTGTAGCAAGCAAATGCTTACCTCCCCCTTAGGATGGTCCAAAATTTAATTGGATTGGGCTTCTCCCAATTCAATTAAATTTCTCTCCCAACACACACATCAAATAGTGCACTTAATGCATGTGAAATTACAAAACTACCCCTAATACAAAAACTAGTCTAGGTGCATTAAAATACAAGGACTGAAAAATCCTACATTGCTAAACCATACACTATGGAGCCCTAAATACAAGGCCCAAAAATAATGAAACCCTAATATAATATGTACAAAGATAAGTGGGCTCACACTTAGCCCATGGACCCAAAATCTACCCTAAGGTTCATGAGAACCCTAGAGCCTCCTCCTGCATCTCTGGCCCAATCTTCTTGGAGTCTCCTAGCCATGGCTTTGGGGATGGGTCCCTTCCTTGTGAGGATTGCATCAGTAATTTGCTTTCATCTTTGGGACTTCCTGGTGCCTTCTCCCATACAAAAGGAACATTTCCAGCATTCCTCTTTGCCACTAAATTTAACTCTAATTTGTATGCAAGAGGAAGTGGAAGTCTGACTAATGGATTATCAATTTTGCTTTTGTGGTCTATTTCAAAAGCCAATGTTGATGAGAACCTTGTCATTGACAGAAGTGGCTGATTCAAATTTAACTTCTTTTGTTTCATTAGATCTTTAAGTATCATGGAATTAGCTTTTGTGAAACACCAAAATCAAATTACACTCAAATTTGACATTTTCAGCAACATGTTCATGAAAAAGACACTCGCATAATTATTACAGTGAAAGAATCTCCTCAAGGAAAAAATTGTATGAAAAGTAGGGAATAAAACCACTAAGCAAAAAATGACCTACATATAATTAGTATTAACCCTTTGTTTCATTAATAGGGTGTTACCTGTAAAAGCTTTTGGTACTTAGAGATGACATACTTGACATATTGAGGTAATGGGTATTGGCGAGACCTTGCTGAATTAGCCACCAAGAAGTAGTTGTTTTTAAAATCATTGCCACCTACAGTGATGAGAAGTAGTGCTTGTTTCACCAAATTCTTCGCCTCTGAAGCTCCAATTAGAGCACTCACTTTATTTTGATACTCCTTATAAGATTCTAGCTATCTATACATTCTGAGGTATCCTTTGCAATTTCTATGCTCATATTCTCTAGGGAATGCATTGCAGCACAACCACCATAACCAACATCATAATCTTCATTGTCATGTTTCCTATCATTTCCCTGCTAAGGTTCATAACGATCAAATTCTATAACAAGACAATTCCCATTGTCAACTAATGGGTCATGAATTGCCCTACCTTATCCACCATAATCCTTGTTGTTAGGAACAACTCCACCACCTTCATTGGGAAAGTCTCTGCCAAAATTCTTTTGTTCCACAATATAATCTTTAAAATCATCATGGATTTGATCTTCCAAAAAATGATGACAACAATTTAACAATTGACCATGGATCTTTTAAAGATCCATGCTTCAACCTTTATTTTGGATAATCAATTGCCTAAATTGTGAGAAAACTAAAAATAGTTGGTCCTTCATGTATGTTGTCCAGTTTATTTAAAAATATGTCAACCTATACTTATTGTTTCTTGGAAGAAGTTGGATGCAAGTTTCTATTTCCCTACAAATGCTTCGTTTACCATTTTGTGCATATATCATATTATTGTTGCTGAAACAACCATTATCTTTATCACCTATAATTGCAAATTTCATGCAAGTTAGTAGTGGATTCTTCTCTTATTGATTATGTGATTTTAATTTGTCTATCAATTTATTGTCTTGTGAATCAATTAATTGTGCTCGAGTCGTTATTGTTTTACTCATGTTCTGATTTTTTCCCACATTGTCCTTATAGATAATATCTGCATTTTGATACAAGTTATGGCTTCTTTTAATACCAGTATAATCAATTTGGTTCGTAGTTTATTATAGCACTACATCAGTGCACTTGTTGTTAGTTAGCATCCTCTGAGGTAAGTACTTATTTGTGAAACTCTTGTGCTTATTACATGATTTTTCATATATGAGTAATGTTTTATATTACCAATTATGTGCATTGTGAGTGAACCTTAGTTTTTCGTTTGAGATTCAATACAATGATTAATACAGACAGTTTGGATTAATAATTATATTGAATCTTGAATTGTCCGTTTGGATAGTTTGGGAATAGTTATTTTTATAATAGATTCATACACATAGGTAAATTCTCTTTTCTCAAATTTGAACAACTTTCGGTATACTGCATTTCACTTTGTTCTTTGGGTGCATACTTGAATGCAGTGGATGTGTAACATATCACTGCTTTCATGTTGTGTACTTGGAGATAAATGTGAAATGTTGCCAAAATTTCGTCAAATCTTTGAAAAGAGAATTAACCTTTGCATGTGAATCTACTATAAAAATAACTATTCCTGAATGGGATATGGCCATACCTTTAATGAAAAAAGTGAGGTTTTCATGCATGTCAGATAACATAATGAAGTGTGACAACAAATGGAAAACATGGATCGAAGTTGGATGAAAGCATTACGCATCAATGATGAGTACGAGAATGAGGTTGGACATTTCCTACAATTTACCGAATAGAATGCACAAAGTATTGGGGGAAATTTTTTTTTTGTCCATGTGTAAAATGTGTGAACGGGAGAAGACACTCAGTAAATGAAATTAGATCACATCTTATATGTCACAATATCATTCCGAATTACACAAAATGCATATGGCATATGGAATTTTTGGACACATCGACAATATCTCACACTAAGCAAGTTGATGAAGACATCAAGGATCGTATGGAAGACATGATTCGAATCTTGGACAACATTGTTTTCAACAAGCACATGCACCTTCATATGAGAAAATAGAAAGTGGTTCAAAGAAGCCATTGTATTTGACTTGCACAACTTTCACAAGGTTATCAATGGTGTTAGCTTTGGTCAGCTTGAAGGCAAGATTTGGATGGAGTGACAAGAGCTTTACTGAATTGCTTGTGTTATTAAAAAAGATGCTTCCTAAAGATAACATATTGCCGAAGAATCACTATGAGCCAAAGAATATTTTATATCGACTTGGAATGGAGTACAAGAAAATCCATGCATTCCCTAAGATTGCATTTTGTATAGAAATGAATTTGCAAAAATGCTTAAATGCCCCACATGTGGGATATCACGTTACAAAGCTAAGGATAACGAATGCAGTGATGATGGAACCAAAAACATCAGTCATCCAACAAAGATCTGTTGGTATCTTCCAATAATACCAAGGTTTAAGTGATTTTTTGCTAATGTAGATGACGCAAAAACCTTACATGGCATGCATATGGCAGAGAAATTGATGGATTGCTCTGACATCTAGATGATTCATCGCAATGGAAGACAATCAATCGTTTGTATCCTAATTTTGGTGGTGTGCCAAAAAACCTTTGGCTTAGTCTTGCTTCAGATGGAATGAACGCTTTTGGTAGCTTAAGCACAAACCACAATTCATGGCCTGTTTTGCTGATGATTTAAAACCTCCATCCTTGGTTGTGCATCAAGCAAAAATACATTATGTTATGTTTGATGATAGCGAGTCGAAGGCAGCCAGAGAATGATATTGATGTGTATCTTACTCCGTTGATTGAAGACTTGAGACATATGTGGGAACACGGGGTTGATGTGTGGGATAAGAATCTTTAAGCAGACCTTTAGGTTACGTGCAATGGTGTTTTGTACCATTAATTACTTTCCAACTTATGGGAATTTGAGTGGATATATTGTCAAAGGATATCACGCATGTCCTATATGTGAGAGAAACAAAAGCTTCATCCAACTCAAACATGGCAAGAAGATAATATATACTAGGCACCAAAGATTTCTCAAACGTTATCACCCATACCGGCGATTGAAGAAAAATTTAATGATAGCTAGGAGAATGAAAGTGTTCATAGACCATTAGATGGAAATGAAGTTTATGATCAGTTGAAGGACATCATAAGTATCTTTGGGAAGACCCAAAAGAAGCCATCGTATGAGACTAACATATGGAAGAAAAGTTCAATATTCTTTGATCTTTCGTACTAGTTTGATATACCTGTGTGTCATTGTCTAGTCGTAATACATGTCGAGAAAAATGTTTGTGATAGTTTAATTGGAACCCTTCTTAACATTAAAGGCAAGACAAATGATGGTTTGAAATGTCATCAAGATTTACTTGACATGAGAATACGAGAGCAGTTGCATCCGATATAACAAGGTCGACGAACATTTCTGCCCCCAGCATGTCACACCATGTCAACAATAGAGAAAATAAGTTTTTGTGAATGTCTACGGAGTCTAAAATTCCCATAAGGATACTCTTCAAATATCAAGAGCCTTGTATCCCTCAACGATCTCAAATTGGTTGGCTTGAAGTCTTATGATTGTCATGTCTTAATGCAATAACTATTACCTGTAACGATTTGTGATATCTTGCCTGAAAAAGTTAGGGTTGCCATAACTCGTTTGTGCTTTGTTATTAATGCTATCTATAGCATAGTAACCATCAACAATTGGATGATTTGGAGAATGAGGCTGCCACTATCATTTGTCAATTGGAGATGTATTTTCTTCCATCATTTTTTGACATAATGGTTCACCTAATTGTTCATCTCGTGAGGGAGATCTGGTTGTGTGGTCTTGTTTTTTTATGGTGGATGTATCTAGTTGAGTGGTACATGAAGGTGTTAAAGGGTTATATGAAGAATCAATACTGACCAGAAGCTTCCATTGTTGAAACATATGTTACTAAAGAAGCTATTGAGTTTTGTTTGTAGTACATTGAAATAGTTCAATTTATTGGATCAAGTGGCCTCAGAATAATTAAGAAGGGGGGGGGTTGAAATAATTATGAACATGTCTTGACTAATTAAAAATTTATCCTTCTTAATGTTTACTAGATTCAATTAGGCTTTACTACTAAGTTATGAGAAAGTAAAGAACATAAACAATAACTTAGACAAAAGTAAAGCGGAAATAAAAAAGTACATAGCAGAAATTAAAGAGTGTAGGGAAGAAGAAGACAAACACAAGATTTATATTGGTTCGGCCACAACCCGTGCCTAAATCCAGTTCCCAAGCAACCACTGGTTCTTGAGATTTCCAATAACCTTGTAAAATCATTTACAAGCAAAGATCCATAAGGGATGTACCCTCCCTTGTTCTCTTTGAACAACCAAGTGGATGTACGCTCCACTTGAACTGATCCATAAGAGATGTACTCTCTCTTTTTCTCAGTATCACAACCTAAGTAGATGTACGCTCTACTTGTACCACAAAGGATGTACGCTCCAATGTGTTAAGACAAAGAATTCTTAGGCGGTTAGTCCCTTGGATCTTTGTAAGGGGAAACAAAAGATATCTCAGGTGGTTAGTCCTTTGAAATCTTTTGTTTAAAGGGAAAGGGAAAAAGATATCTTAGGCGGTTAGTCCTTTGAAATCTTTTGTAAGAAACAAAAGATATCTCAAGCTATTAGTCCTTTGAAATCTTTTGTCAAGAGGGATAAGGGAAGAAACAAAAGAATTCTTAGGCAGTTAGTCCTTTGAATCTTTTGACAAGAGAGAAGGAATGAAGAAAAATAATAGCACAAGTTTTTGGTCAATGAACTTTTCTTGAAAGAGAAAGTATTGAACAAAAACTTTTAGAAAGATGAAGGAAATCTGTTATGCATAAAAAGGAAAATCAGTCTCTTAAATTCGTGCCATGATCACATATTTATAATCATTTGATGACTCAAGTTAAAGTTTGTGACTCTTGGCAATTTCTTAAAAACTAGTCACTTTTTAAAAGTTGTGACTCTTTTGAAAAACTAGTCACTTTAAAAGTTGTGACTTTTGAAAAACTCTTCAGAAACAAGTCACTTTAAGAATTGTGACTTTTGGTAATTTATTTTTCGAAATCAGTCATTGGTAATTGATTACCATCATGGTGTAATCGATTACACATCAACAGATGTGACTCTTCATGTTTAAATTTAAAAATCAAAATGTTTAGAAACACTGGTAATCAGTTACAAGTATTGTGTAATCGATTACACAAGATTGAAATGATTTGAAAAAGTTTTATCACAAGTTGTGACTCTTGAAATTTGAAATCTAACGTTTTAAAACATTGGTAATCGATTACATGATTATGGTAATCGATTACAACTTTGTAAATCAGTTTTCAAAAGAATGCTGGCTACTGGTAATCGATTACTGCCTTCTGGTAATCGATTACCAGAGAGTGAAAATCTTTGGTAAAATATTTTTCTTTTTGAAAAATTCTTGTGCTATTCAATGTTTTGAAAAACTCTTTTAATACTTATTTTGATCGAGTCTTCTCTTGATTCTTTACTTGAATCTTGAATCTTGATCTTGATTATTCTTGAATCTTGAATCTTGATCTTGATTCTTGAAACTTGATTGACTCTTGATTCTTTGGCATCATCAAAATAATCTTCGAAGGCGTTGCTTCCACACAATTTTTTGGGCTTCCTAAAACTCGTCATGATCTAACACGGGGAGTAAGGGTACCCGAGGATACAATGTTGTAACAATGACTCGACAGGAGGTGATGTAGCTCCGTTGGAGCTTGTAGGCCTTGGATCTTCATCAATGGAGTCCTTTGCTTCTTGAATTTTAATGGCAGCGGAATGGAGAACAAGAAGAGTTGAGAGGAGACACCACTTCAAGGAGAAGATGAGTCAAGAAGAAGCTCACCACCATAGGAAGCCATGGATAAGAGCTTAGAGGTAGGAGAAGAAGAATGGAGGGAGAAGGAAAGGAAACACGGAATTTTGTGCCTCAAAAGAGGTCTGAAATTTGAAATTTAATTCTCAAATGATCAAAGTTGAAAAAATGTACACAAATGACCTCTATTTATAGCCTAAGTATCACACAAAATTGGAGGAAAATTTGAATTTCTATTCAAATTTCACTTGAATTTGAAATTGAATTTGTGGAGCCAAAATTTCACTAATTATGATTAGTGAATTTTAGCTATGGCTTAGCCCATTAATCCAAGATCAAGTCCAAGATTCTCCAATAAGTGTGCTTAGGTGTCATGAGGCATGTAAAGCATGAAGGACATGCACAAAGTATGACTATAAGATGTGGCAATGGGGTGTAGCAAACAAATGCTCACCTCCCCCTCTAAAATTTAACTGGATTGGGCTTTTCCCAATTCAATTAAATTTTTTCCAACCACACACATCAAATATTCACTTACTGCATGTGAAATTACAAAACTACCCCTAAGACAAAAACTAGTCTAGGTGCCATAAAATACAAGGGCTGAAAAATCCTACAGTTCTAGGGTACCTTCCCTATATTATGAAGCTCTAAATACAAGGCCCAAAAAATAATGAAACCTTAATCTATTATGTACAAAGATAAGCCGGCTCATACTTAGCCCATAGGCTCGAAATCTACCCTAAGGCTCATGAGAACCCTAAGGCTTTCTCTTGCATCTCTTGCCCAATCTTCTTGGAGTCTTCTATCCAATGCCCTTGCGGGGTAGGATTGCATCATTCCCTCCCCCTTGAAAAGGATTTGACCTCAAATCCCGAGGTTTTTGAATCTTTGGACTTTTTTCCTCAACACTTGTAAAAAGAACAAAAACATATGTATTAGTGGTGTTTGGTATGTTGAAGTAAGGTAAGGTCTGAAAACCCATTTCCTGGGCCTCTTCCCATAAAGGAACATGGTTCCTCACCAACTCAATGAGTGGTGCTACAAGTATAGAAAAATATGGGACAAACCTTTTGTAAAAGTTTGTTAAGTCATGGAAGCCCCAAATTTTTCTTATACTTGGTGGAGTGGGCCACTCAGGAATGACCTTTATTCTTTTAGGGTTCATGGGAAACCCTTGATCACTATTTAAAAAATTAAAAAAAGTAATGCAATAAAACATACCTTTTTCTGTATTTTTATGTTGATTATTCCTACCAAAAAGTATGACAAACCTAAGGTGTCCCATATGAGTACCTACGTTTGTATTGAAACTAAAAATAAGAACAAACCTACCTAATGAGTCCCTATGTACACAAATCATGAAGATGTTGGGTGCACGAGTGATTTTACAAAAGAGGATTGCACCACTCAAAACATTCATCATCACACCTATTTTAGGGATTTCGAGCCTAATAATACCTATTTTGGGCACCCACAAAACACAAGGATTTAAGCTCTTGCGAACCAAACCCTCATCCAACAACTCCTTTACTTGAGGAATAAACTCAAGCCTATAAGGTGTGGCAATGCTAACAAGTGTCTTTTTACAAAGGAGAAAATGTGGAGGTTGTCTAAGAGGGGAAATTTCTTTAATATTTGTCTTTATTTCAAAATGTCTTTCCTTCTTAGCTAACCTCTTGGAGGAGACACTTACCTCCTTACACTCCTCCTCAACCATTAAAGGTTGTCCTTTTCTTGGGGGTAGATCTCTTCACTGGATTCTTCCCCTTTTGCTTCTTCACTTTCACTAGAGGAAGGTGAAGTAGTAGCCTCATCTTGGCTACTATAAATGTCTTGGCCCATCATAATCATGGTTTTCTTGGTGGGGCATTGAGAAGTAATGTGTCCTCTTCCAAGACATTTAAAGCACTTCATGGAGCTAGTCTTCTCTTGCATACTAGCCTTAAGGGGTTGTTTTTCTATTGTCTTCCCCTTATCATCTTTGGGCTTAGAAGGGGTCACCCCTAAGATGCCTTGACCTTTGTCTTTCTTTGGATATGAGTGAGACCCATAAGATTTTGAAGTAGACTTCCTTTTAAGTTGTTGCTCTATCCTTATTTCCCAATTTAAGTTAACCTCTACATTGTCCTTCCCATGGAAGTATGGGAGGTTAATGTTAGCCTCTTGAGGCTTTCTTTCCTTTTCTCTCCTATGGGAGTGAGGTCTAAGATGTGACCTATACCTTCCTTCATAATAGTCACGAAGTTCTTCACTTAGGCTCTTGCAAGAGTTATGATACTATAGGAGGTATGCTTTTCTTTTCTTAACTCTTTTAGTAGTTTCCTTCTTTCTTCCTCTCTTATTTTCTCTCTTTCATCTTGACTTATTTCTTCCACTTTTTTTTTTTCCTTTTTTTTCTCTTGTTTTTCTTTCCACAACTTAAGGAATCTCAACTCATCTAATATCTTATACAAGGGGTCCTTAGGAGTAGAACCCTCACCATTAACACTAGATGAAGAATGAAGACTCATGTTGGTTCCTAAGTTGTGGTTTTTTTGTTGTTGGGGGTTTGGAAAAAAAAGGTAAAAGAAACTATGGTTGAAACTAGCCAAAATAAACACTAAAAAAGGTGTGAAAGATAAGGTAAAAACTAATTAGTAAAAGGCAAGCTATCTAGGCGGTTTGACAATGGAAGGTATAGGAAAAAAGTTATGAAAGTAAGCATGAAATGTAAACTAGGCGAATCCTAAGAGTGTTTGGATGACCACATTTAAGGTTCCCAACAAAACACTCACTATCCTAAGGCAAAATTGCCTAAAATTATTACACACAAGTGGAAGTAGGGTGGCCTATTGGAGGCTCCCAACTTACTTCCAATGAAAGACCTTTTTGTTACAAAATTTGAAAGCAATGAAAGTAAGTAAATTGTCAATTACAAAATTACAGAAAGATCCTCAATTTTGGTGGTTGTTCTCTCTTTGGTGATTCAATCAATTTGGAGTGCTTCTTAGTCCAATAGCTCTTAAGGTGGTTTTCCCCTTGCTTCTTGACTCAAATTCTTCAAGGGATAGCACCAATCCTCCTTTCCAATTTCCTATATGGCAACTCACAAACAAGGAAACAAAGAGAGAAACAATAACCAAAGACCAAAAAAATGAAATGAAAGCTAAACCAATATAGTTTTAACAAGACAAATTTTCAAGGATTATTCAACAATTAAAGCAACGAAAAGGACATAGAAGCAAGCTAGGACTCAAAGAGAAACTTAGAATGACTCTAGAGTAGAGTAAAAAAACTTTAAAAAAAAGACTCAAGAAACCTATAGTTTTGGAACTTGTTTTCACACTAATTTTCAATTGAAATTTCAGAACTATGATTGGTAATAAATGACTCTAGAGTAGAGTAAAAAAACTTTTTAAAAAAAGACTCAAGAAACCTATAGTTTTGGAACTTGTTTTCACACTAATTTTCAATTGAAATTTCAGAACTATGATTGGTAATAAAATAGGCACCAATTATAGAACAAATTTTGAGCCAAAACAACAAGCACACTTCCCTTTCACTTTTTTTTCCTGGACACTGATTTTTCTGCCAACTTGTGTGATTTTTATTATTTTTTAGTTTAATCCAAATCACTTGATTCTTTTTTTATAATTTTGGTACAGATGTCTAGAAAATTCATTAAAAAATTTAGTTCAAAATTCAAAGTTACCAATTCCCAGTAATTTATACAAGTTCGTATGTCCAAGCTGTCAGCACCAGTTATTTCAACCTATAAATCAAGAATAGTGTTTATGTTGCTTAAGGCTTGGATAGTTACAATTTGTGTTTGCTTATGCTCAACTATCTTGAATAACACAATTCAAGAGTGCTTAAGACTTATTTTGATTCACAAATCCAGCCACAACTCAACTTCATCTAGGCATCATGTAGGAAACTTAGAAAACAAAAAAAAGTTTAACAACAAGAATACTTCTAGGAATTGATTTAGAACATGTTATGAACTAAATAACATGCATGAATTAGACTCAAAATTCAAAATATAGGCTAAGAATGACAAGAATACATGAAAAAATGTATCTTTAATTCAATCACCAAAATAAAAATTCAACACAAACTTAGAACATAATGTGACAATTATTATGACTAAACATGACTCTAAGACAACATGGATTAAATGATTTACACTTAGATTTTTGTGTTTTCTTTTATAATCAATATTTTGGAAGAAAATTTATATCTAAGGTTCAGCACAAGAATATTATGAATGAAAAATGATAGAACCTAAAATCAACACAAAAACATGATTCAAGAGTAGATCTACAAAATTTGAACCATAGAAATGCAAGAACAAGTGTAGATCTAAGATTTAATCGGTTTATTTTTTTTAATCTACTCTAAACAGAACCAAAACACAAGACAATGGAGGATATACATGGAGAATAATATGAAGAACAAGGAATTAAAGAGAATTCACCGAACAAAAAGATAGAGGAAGCAAAAGAACATCACCTAGATGAAGATGCTCTTGATACCACATGATGTAGCTCCATTGGAGCTTGTAGGCCTTGGATCTTCTTCATCAATGGAGTCCATTGCTTCTTGAATTTTAATGGCAGCAGAATGGAGAACAAGAAGAGTTGAGAGGAAATGCCACTTCAAGGAGAAGATGAGTCAAGAAGAAGCTCACCACCATAGGAAGCCATGGATAAGAGCTTAGAGGTAGGAGAAGAAGAATGGAGGGAGAAGGACAGGGAGCCCGAAATTTTGTGCCTCAAAAGAGGTATGAACTTTGAAATTTAATTCTCAAATGATCAAAGTTGAAAAATGCACACACATGGCCTCTATTTATAGCCTAAGTGTCACACAAAATTGGAGGGAAATTTGAATTTCTATTCAAATTTCACTTGAATTTGAAATTGAATTTGTGGAGCCAAAATTTCACTAATTATGATTAGTGAATTTTAGCTATGGTTTAGCCCACTAATCCAAGATCAAGTCCAAGATTCTCCACTAAGTGTGCTTAGGTGTCATGAGGCATGTAAAGCATGAAAGACATGCACAAAGTGTGACTATATGATGTGGCAATGGGGTGTAGCAAGAAAATGCTCACCTCCCCCTCTAAAATTTAATTGGATTAGGCTTCTCCCAATTTAATTAAATTTTTTTCCAACCACACACATCAAATATTCACTTAATTCATGTGAAATTACAAAACTACTCCTAATACAAAAACTAGTCTAGGTGCCCTAAAATACATGGGCTGAAAAATCCTACATTTCTAGGGTACCTTACCTATATTGTGGAGCTCTAAATACAAGGCCCAAAAATAATGAAATCTTAATCTAATATGTACAAAGATAAGCGGGCTCATACTTAGCCCATGGGCTCGAAACCTACCCTAAGGCCTTCTCTTGCATCTCTGGCCCAATCTTCTTGGAGTTTACTATCCAATGTCCTTGCGGGGTAGGATTGCATCAGGAGGTCTTATAAGTGCATCTGTATATCTTGAATAACACACAAGAGGCTCTTCCCTACATAATTACTCACAAAGAACATGTTGCAGCTATTCACCCGAAAATGAATATGATGAAAGTGTTGCAAGAGCATAATAGAGCTTTCATCAACTGATTTAAAGAAATAATCTTCAGTGATGATAGTGCTTCCAAAACATTAAGACTATTGGCTGTTGGCCCAAATCTTAATGTCCCCACTTGGAAGGGATATGATATAAACAATTGTTCATTCTATACAAAGTCACAAGATAATAAAAGTAGTGTGCAGAATTGTGGGGTGAGTCTTAAGGCTGATTCTGAACACTTTTGTAGTGCATCAGATAACAACTTGATTCAAGCCTCAATGCCCTACTTTGGAGTGATTGATGAAATCTGGGAGCTTGATTATAGTCAATTTAGAGTGCCTATTTTTAAATGTCAGTGGGTTAATGGAAATACAGGTGTGCATCGAGATCCATTGGGTTTACTTTAGTAGACCTAAGTAATGTGGCTTACAAGGACGAACCTTTCATTATGGCTGAACAAGCCAGACAGGTGTTTTACGCCCAATATTTGTGTGATTAAAGATTGTCAATGGTTTTACAAGGAAGACCAATTGGAATCAATCACCAAAATGATGATTCAACACTTGAAATTTGTGAGACGCCAACTTTTTCCTCAAAAATTCCTTAAATAATGGAAGAAAACAAGGTGGATGACGTACATGCAAATCCTAATGATCATGATGAAGGCTTATGGGAGAACATTCCTATGTAATTGTGCAACAAGCAAAGTAATGTTTATCATATTATGTTATTTGTAAAAAAATTATTTAATGTGCATATTTAGAATTTTTAACCAATGTATGCTATTTGTAATCGATTTACATTAATGAATTTGTTTTATTTACACAGATTCATGGGAACACCGCCAAGGTCCCCTCCGTATTCAGATGGTTATTCATAGGCTACATTTAGGAAGAGTATACAAGCCACACGGCCAAGAAGTTTGACTTTAGGAATCGTAAATCAAGCTCGACCAATGATTAACGTTGATCCTGCAACTGGGAGAGGATCAGGCCTACATAAAGACAACTTCCGTAGCTATTTTAGGGTCATAGCTTGAGAAAAGATTCCTATTGTGCATAACAATTGGAAAGATGTACCGGAATCTCTAAAGGACCTAGTATGGGATGACATTTTGGTAAGTCCACTTAACGTGGAGGTGTATTTAATTTTTTGGTATGAACACTTGAAAATGTTGACATAATGTTAAATGTTACACAACAATCTCTTTTGCAAGCCAAATTTGATATCCTAGAAGCATCGAATGTTGACATAATGTTAATTGTTACACAATAATCTCATTGATTGAGGACCCTCCATCTCTCATTGAAAGGCATGTTAAGTGGAAGATGGCCCACACAAAGCGATATGGGCAGTCAAAAGTTCAGTCAAACTTGATTACACTTTCTGGATAACCATGGTTTGTTTCATTGACAGCCTTCCAGAAACCTCTTTTTAAGTTCACCAAGAGAAGTACTTACAAATTCAATGTGTCCTGTAAATACTTGTTATTGGCCTAATTAAATGTGGGCATTATGAACTTTGTCTCCATTATTGTCATTTTTCTCTCCACTATATGAATGTATCCATGACAATATGAAGTGTTTTACCATGTTTCTTGTGTCTTTCCATCTGTGATAGCCAACTCCACCCGATGAGAAAAGGTTTGGCTTTTGTACTTTATTATTGTACACTGATGCATTTGACTTCATGGACATCAAACGTGTGAGTGTATGTTACACTTGATCCAAAATAGTCAAGAAAATGAGTTTCACCTGAGATTCAAATAACCAATATTTATTCTCTCTCTCTCTCAAACACACACACACACACACGCACACACACACACATTCATGCTCACATGTGGCTAAACACTCCCAGACTTGTTCACCTAATAAAATACAGTATTTCATGTCCCAGACTAGCAAGGAAAAAAGATAATAGATAGCAAATCCATCAACCTTATTAAAAAGGTATACATCCTTCTTTCTCTAAAGATGATCTCTTATGTCAATGATGCCACAAACCAAGCTGCGGATGATCCAAAAAGATTATCTCTTATGGAGGAGCAATTCAACATCTTACGTGGATGTGATGGTGAGAAAGTAGCTAGGACTAGTTTCTCCATGGGTTCCAAATGGTGGGAATAGGATTCTTCCTTCATCTCTGATGCTTGGAAAGGCTATATCTCTTCAGTTTTCTACTTCTAGTGAATTTGTGTATCATGCTAGAGTAGGTGCTGAAAAGGCTGCTAAAAGTGATGAGAGACTAATTTATGAGGCATCATTACAGGTATTACATCTTTCTCTTTTCCTTAACTTATGTGGATGTGTTACTCAACTTTACAACTTTAATTAAGTATTAGTTGTTCTTTATGTTCGCCATCTAATGTACCCCATCTTGTTCTCCCAGAAGAACTCTTTGTGAACATTGCAATTATGGTTAGTGGTAAGGTTAACATGGGCTTGCGGTTTCTTCAAGATGTTGCTTGTGTAGGAAACTTGAAGTAGTTTCTTGTTGTATGTTTGCGTTTATGTTTAATATTGTCATTTATCATTCAAACGCAAGCCCAAAATTCTTTAGTTTTTGACTTTCGTGTTTGTGTCAGTGATTTTTTTCAATTAATTCCTTTTAATTTTAAGTTTTCTACATACTTTTTAAATAGTTAGATTATTTATAGTTAGGACTTTGCAGTGTAGTACACCCTTTTTTAAGGCATAAAATTTATAGGCATTCAGAATTAACAAGAACTCTGAATAACTGATGCCTTATTGAAAAAGATAAGTTGCTTGAGGTTGTGAGTACTTTCATGTAAACTAAACCTTATGCAACAATAGTCATTTCTCTTAAGCTGTCTATAATTGTGTGTTATGTGGTAATGCCTCATTACGTCATATTGTTGTCAACAGAGATGTGAGCATTTATTTTGCTAGGAGACTGGAGTTGGAACCAAATACAAGGAATGGTATACAATGAATTTGGGAGGGGGGGGGGGGGGGGGAGGGGGGATTTAACAAATAAATAAATAAATTTGGTTTTTCTTGATTCAGCGTATCATATTTATATAACAAATTAACAATATCAATGGTTAAGTATCTTGCATTCACAACCATAATAGAGCACCCTCTACCATTTGCAGCTTGTTTTTAACCATTTCCATACCTTAACAAATTTATTTCTACATGCAGCAAAGAAAAGTTACATCTATTTTTCAATGAATTTTTGTGATCAATGGTGAAAACTTCCCCAGGTTGTTGGATGTTTGTTTGCTGGTGCTATGATCAAGAGCTGGTTCAATTTTATTAATGTCATCTATATTGGTGAGAGACCTGCTTCCTTTGTTTTTTTGATACATCCACAAGCATCTTTTGATTCATACATTCTCCCACATTTATGCTTGTATTATTAAGATTATTGCGTTGTGATTTATGTGTCATGGGTTCTAGTTGTTGAAATGGCCTCACCACTTATAGGGGCAAGGTTTTATATATAATACATTTGAGCTTCCCTAGACCCCACAACAATGGTCTGCAAGTTTGAAAAAGTATACTTTTATGTTTCAACTAACCCTATGAAATCTTTCATCCACAAAACATCAGTAGTTGAAATTGTATAACACTAAAAGACAACCTTAATTTCATGATGCAAAGTAAGGCTGGTCTATTGCTGAAAGGAGAAAGGAAGGGATGAGAGGTTGCAGGTTCGAATCCCTCTGCTAAAAAAACTCACAATACTAACAATTACTATTTGCCGACAAACAAAAAGTAGGGAAGATTGAAACAACTACCATAAACAGTAAAATGAATCTGCATCACCACTGTGTGTAATGGGAAACAGGTTGAGATACATTTGAGGTAAGATGCATGGGTGTGGAGAAATTTTGATGTTAGCAACATGGCAGACTACAAAAGCTCACCTAGTTAAGTTAGTGCTTTCTTATAATATGCCATTTCAAGACAAGAACTGAATTTGATTTATAAACAAATATGGGCCAAAGCTAAAGTTCATGTATATTGCTTTGTGGATCTAGTTTTGCATAACATTTCCATGCAACTTTTTTCAATTTATTTATGAGACTATAGTGTATGAATAATATTACAATGTCAGCCTGTTGTTATTTTGCTATTTTTTGGGTTTAATTTTCATGTTTAAGTGATGGATCGTTGCTTATTTTTAGTGAACTCATCCCTAATTTCTTT
The DNA here is from genome assembly GCF_000004515.6 of Glycine max. NCBI lineage: Eukaryota > Viridiplantae > Streptophyta > Magnoliopsida > Fabales > Fabaceae > Glycine > Glycine max. Next base: position 20,926,310 of record NC_038243.2, read on the forward strand.
TACCATACCATTATGTAGAATGTAATGAATTGTAATTATATTGATCCCTACATTGTTTGGTTAAGTGAGTAGACTGAACATTTTAGCCATCTAGGTTTTGATTCATGTACTTGAGGAGGTTTTTCCTTCGATTTGGATTTTAGAGTAAGATATAGGATGAGTTAAACAATTTCCTACATTTGTCTAGGAACTTTGCTTCATGGGAAGCCAATAATCAATTTTCCTCCCAATATAATTGAGCTAAGTAAGGTGGATTTCTCGACTGAGGAGCGAGTATTCTACACCAATTTGGAATCAAACTCGCATCTGCAATTTTAGGTGTACTTCCTTCAAATTTGTTTACATTAACCTAGACAATTTGTAATCATACTTTTTTGTTTCTCCTAAATAGAGAATCCATGAATGTCTTTTTGCTAAAGAGATTTTAAAGCTAGTGATTAGAAACACATTATGATAGTGGTATAAGTAATTATGTATTTGTTGGCATAATGGATAAACACTAATATGGGCAGCCTCTAGGATAATTTTGTTGAGCTGATAGGGATTTGGTAGGGAATGAGGACAAAAGAGCAACAAAGCTCTCTTATCTATAGCTAAGTTTAATTTGTTCAAGCACACAGGTATCCACCTCTGAAAAATTTCCCACCCAATACCAACAGTAATTCTACTTTCTCTGTTGTGAGTGGTCCTGTTTCCATTTAGTGGCCTTTCTCCTGTAGTGTTAGAAACTAAGACTCTTATCATCAAGAAAATGAATATTAAATATTAAAAAAAATGAATATAAAATATTTCCTTCCTTTCATATTATGATATAATTAATATCAATTGGCAATCCATAATGTATAACACAATTTAGTGGATATTTTTGGGCGTTTAAATTAAGCACAAATGTCAATCTAGTGATATGATACTATATTGGTGCAGTGTTTGAAATACAAATCAATTATCACTTATTTATAATAAGAATAAGAATATATTATTTGGTATATATAAGTCCTGTTGTTTTGTTCTAATGGATATGCTTACAGTGGCCATGTTTTAGGAGTGTGGTATATTTACACTCCCCATGGATGTTTACTAAATTGACTGAAGTTGAACATTGAACATCTTCCTTAGAAAAAAAGGATGTGGTGGTTATGATAGGAATGAGTTTTAAACCATTAGGAGTTCTAGTTGTGATTTTTGCAAAAATAGACACATTTATTATCCTAGAATAATAGGAAATATTTTATGGGGGATGCTTTTGAATGGGAAAGTTTCTAGTAGTGTAGGTAAATATCCAAAACCATCATTTGCAACTGAATGCATTTCATGTAGATGCAATTGCCTTTGATGTTTTGATGATGATCATGATGATGTGTTGCAATTGATGCAAATGGGCTTTCCAAGATTAAATTCAAGACAATACTTCAAGATTACAAGTCACAACATCAAGATGATCACTAGAATATTAGGAAAGGAATTCCTAATTGAATTAGCAAAGGTTTGGCCAAGTGATTTAAATTAAAAAAGTGTTTCTCAAAGGTTTTACTCTCTGGTAATCGATTACCAGAGGATGTAATCGATTACCAATGGCCAATTACGTTTTTATAACAGCTACAAAAATTTGAATTCGAAATTTTAGACTGTGTAATCGATTACACAATTTTGGTAAGCGATTACCAGCAGTTAATAAACGTTTTAATTCAAATTTTAAAAGCTGTAATCGATTACACAATTCCTGTAATCGATTACCAGACAGGATTTTCAGAAAATATTTCTAAGAGTCACAACTTTTCAAAGGCTTTATTCATGACCACCAATGGTCTATATATATGTGACTTAAACACGAAACTGCTCAGAGATTTTCAGAACAACAAGTGTTTATCCTCTCAAAGAGCAAATTCATTTTATCCTCTTAAGAATTCCTTGGCCAATTCAATTGCAATTCATTAAGGAATTATTTGAGTGCTCAATCTGTAAAATCCATCTCTTTCTAGAGAGATTTGTTGTTCTTCTTCTTCTCATTCTCTAAGGGATTAAGAGACTGTGAGTCTCTTATTGTAAAGGAATTCTAAACACAAAGGAAGGATTGTCCTTGTGTGTTTAGAACTTGTAAAAGGAATTTACAAGATAGTGGAACTCTCGAGCGGGTTGCTTGGGGACTGGACGTAGGCACAAGGGTGTGGCTGAACCAGTATAAAACTGAGTTTGCATTTTCTCTTCCCTTAATCTCCTTTATTTATTATTGCTTTATATTCATATTCAAATTGTTTCATTTGAATTAATATTTAAGAAGATTGTCATTAAGGGAATTCATAACTTGAGTAAAAAGTGAAATAGATTTTTAATTAGGGGAAATAGTTTGGAATATCTTAATTCAACCCCCCCCCCCTTCTTAAGATATCTGAGGCCACTTGTCTAACAAGTGGTATCAGAGCTTCATTCTTGTATAAAGTTTAGAAGCTTCAAGAAAAAGATGGCCTCAGCAAATTCCTTATTTCCAGAAGGGAATTCTATCAATAGACCTCCAATTTTTAATGGAGAGGGTTACCACTACTGGAAAACCCGAATGCAAATTTTTATTGAGGCAATAGATCTAAATATCTGGGAAGCCATAGAAATAGGGCCTTATATACCCACCACAGTAGAAAGAGTTTCAATAGATGGTAGTTCATCAAGTGAAAGCATAACCATAGAAAAACCTAGAGATAGATGGTCTGAAGAGGATAGAAAACGAGTACAATACAACTTAAAAGCCAAAAACATAATAACATCTGCCCTAGGAATGGATGAATATTTCAGGGTTTCAAATTGTAAGAGTGCTAAGGAAATGTGGGACACTCTTCGATTAACACATGAAGGAACTACAGATGTTAAAAGATCTAGGATAAATGCATTAACTCATGAGTATGAATTATTAGAATGAATGCAAATGAAAATATTCAGAGTATGCAAAAGAGATTTACACATATAGTAAATCATCTAGAAGCCTTAGGCAAAGAATTTCAAAATGAGGATCTTATAAACAAGGTGTTAAGATGTTTAAGTAGAGAATGGCAACCCAAAGTAACGGCCATTTCTGAATCAAGAGATTTGTCTAACATGTCTCTTGCCACTTTATTCGGAAAGTTGCAGGAACACGAGATGGAACTATTGAGATTGCACCAAAATGAAGAAAATGACAAGAAAAAGAAAGGAATTGCTCTTAAAGCATCATCCTCAATTCAAGAAGAAAGTGATCAGGATAATGATCCAGATGATGATGATGATCTAAGTCTTTTTGTAAAAAGATTCAACAAGTTTCTTAAAGTAAGAGGAAATCAGAGGCGACCAAATTTTAAATCAAAGAGAAGGACAGAAAATTCATCCTCTACTCTAAAATGCTTTGAATGCAATCAACCTGGACATCTAAGGGTTGATTGTCCCATCTTCAAGAAAAAGATGGAAAAATCTGAAAAGAAAAATCATAGTGAAAAGAAACTAAAGAAAGCATACATCACATGGGATGAAAATGATTTGGAATCCTCTGAAGATTCTGAAAATGAAGAGATAAATCTCTGCCTTATGGCCAAAAGTTACGAAAATGATGAAGAGGTAACATCTTCAAACAACTTATCTATTTCTTTTGATGAATTGCAAGATGCATTTGCTGATTTGCATAAAGAATCAATTAAACTTGCAAAATTAGTTTCATCATCAAAGAAAACAATTTCAAATTTAGAAAATGAAATTTCGAAATTAAACAAAGAATTAGATCTTCTTAGAAATGAAGTCTCAATCTCTAAAACAAATGAAAAAGTTAATATCTCCACTATTAATGACAAGAAAATAACAGATTCTTGTAGTTGTTGTGATAAATATGTAAAGAAATTAAAGAGTTGAAAAATTCACTTGCAAAATTTTCATATAGTAGAAATAATTTAGATGTTATATTAAGTAAACAAAGATATGTGTCTAATAAAAATGGACTAGGGTATAAATCTGAAAAACAACAAAAGGTTCATAAAAACCTTTCCTCTTCCACACAAAAATGTAATTCTAATTCTATCACTTGTTTTTACTGTGGAAGAAGAGGACATGGCATATCAACTTGCTACTTCAAGAAAAATTACAGTAACATTAAAATGATATGGGTCCCAAAAGGATACTCAGTTTATACTAACATGCAAGGACCCAATAAAATTTGGGTACCTAAGTCAAAAACTTGATTATGCAGGTATCTTTGAGAAAGAAGTGGTACATAGATAGCGGATGCTCAAAACATATGACTGGAGATGCATCAAATTTTACACATATATCTCCAAAGAAAAGCGGGCATGTAACATATGGTGACAACAACAAAGGTAGAATTCTTGGAGTGGGTAAAATAGGTACAAATTCTTCAAACTCCATTGAAAATGTTCTACTTGTTGAAGGCCTTAAGCACAGCCTGCTTAGCATTAGTCAACTATGTGACAAAGGCTATCTAGTATCATTTGATTCTCAGAAATGTCTTATAGAACATAAGCATGACATTAATATAAAGCATGTAGGACATAGAATCAATAATGTTTACATGATAGACTTAAGCATAAAACAAGAAAACAATCATTGCTTTCTTAGTAAAGATGATGATCCATGGTTATGGCATAAAAGAATTGCTCACATAAACATGGATCACTTAAATAAATTAATTTCAAAAGATTTAGTAGTTGGTTTGCCTAAATTGAAATTTGAAAAAGATAAACTATGCGATGCATGTCAAAAGGGCAAACAAACAAGAGTCTCATTCAAACCTAAAAATGTTGTTTCAACCACTCGACCATTACAGTTATTGCATATGGATCTATTTGGTCCATCTAGAACCATGAGTTTTGGAGGAAATTACTATGCTCTAGTTATAGTTGATGATTTCTCTAGATATACTTGGACATTATTTATTACACATAAAAGTGATTCATTCCAAGCATTTAGGAAACTTGCTAAAGTCATACAAAACAAGAAAAATCTCAAGATTGCATCCATTAGAAGTGATCATGGGGGTGAATTTGAAAATAAAGATTTTGAATTATTTTGTGATGAACATGGTATTGAACATAATTTTTCTGCACCAAGAACCCCTCAACAAAATGGAGTTGTTGAGAGGAAAAATAGGTCATTGGAAGAAATTGCAAGAACTTTATTAAATGATACTTCTCTTCCAAAGTATTTTTGGGCTGAAGCTGTCAATACTGCATGTTACATCATGAATAGGGCCTTAATAAGACCTATTTTAAAGAAAACCCCATATGAGTTATTTAATGGTAGAAAACCTAATATCTCTCATCTACATGTTTTTGGTTGCAAGTGCTTTGTACTTAATAATGGTAAAGATAATCTAGGAAAATTCGATGCAAAATCTGATGAAGGCATTTTTCTTGGATATTCATTACAAAGCAAAGCATATAGGATATATAATAAGAGAACTATGAATATCGAGGAATCCATTCATGTTACCTTTGATGAATCTAATGCTATATTGTCAAGAAAGAATATGCTAGATGACATTGCAGATTCTTTAGAACATATGAAAATTCATGAACAAAATTCCAAAGGAAATGATAAAGGAAACAATGAAGATCCTCCAGAAGAAGTCAAATCCAATGATGAACTTCCAAGAGAATGGAAAGCTTCAAGAGATCATCCCCTCGACAACATTATTGGTGATATCTCAAAAGGGGTAACAACTAGACACTCTCTTAAAGATTTATGCAATAATATGGCTTTTGTATCCATGATTGAACCTAAAAATATAAAAGAAGCCATAATAGATCATAATTGGATCATTGCCATGCAAGAAGAACTAAACCAATTTGAAAGAAACAATGTGTGGAAATTAGTAGAAAAACCTGAAAATTATCCTGTCATAGGAACAAAATGGGTTTTTAGAAATAAATTAGATGAACATGGTATAATTATTAGAAATAAAGCAAGGTTAGTAGCAAAAGGGTATAATCAAGAAGAGGGAATAGACTATGAAGAAACATATGCTCCTGTTGCAAGATTAGAAGCCATTAGAATGCTTTTGGCATATGCATCCATAATGGACTTTAAACTTTATCAAATGGATGTTAAGAGTGCCTTTCTAAATGGTTTAATTCAAGAAGAGGTATATGTTGAACAACCCCCTGGTTTTGAAATTCCTGATAAACCAAACCATGTTTATAAATTACAAAAGGCTCTTTATGGTTTGAAACAAGCCCCTAGGGCATGGTATGAACGCTTAAGCAATTTTCTTCTAGAAAAAGATTTCTCCAGAGGTAAAGTGGATACCATATTGTTCATAAAGAGAAAGCATAATGATATTTTGTTGGTTCAAATATATGTTGATGATATAATTTTTGGATCCACTAATGATTCATTGTGCAAGGAGTTTTCCCTTGATATGCAAAGTGAATTTGAAATGTCAATGATGGGAGAACTAAAGTACTTTCTGGGATTACAAATCAAGCAAACTCAAGAAGGTATATTCATCAATCAATCCAAGTACTGCAAGGAATTGATCAAAAGATTTGGGATGGATAGTGCAAAACACATGTCTACACCGATGAGCACTAATTGTTACTTAGATAAAGATGAATCTGGTCAGTCTATAGACATAAAACAATATCGAGGTATGATCGGATCTCTTCTTTATTTATCTGCTAGTAGACCTGATATTATGTTTAGTGTATGCATGTGTGCTAGGTTTCAATCCAACCCCAAACAATCACATTTAAGTGCAGTAAAGAGAATCATGAGATATCTATTAGGAACAATCAATTTAGGATTATGGTATCCTAAGAATTCAACATGCAACTTAATAGGATATTCTGATTCTGATTTTGCCGGATCTAAAACTGATAGAAAAAGTACAAGTGGAACTTGTCAATTTATTGGATCGGCTCTTGTCTCATGGCATAGTAAGAAACAAAACAGTGTTGCTTTATCCACTGCTGAAGTGGAGTATATCTCTGCCGGTAGTTGTTGTGCACAGATTTTATGGATGAAGCAACAATTATCTGACTATGGCATCATTCTTGATCGCATACCTATTAAGTGTGATAATACTAGTGCCATAAATCTATCCAAAAACCCAGTTCAACACTCTAGAACTAAACATATAGAGATTAGACACCATTTTCTTAGAGATCATGTCCTAAAGGGAGATTGTGTATTAGAATTTGTTGATACTAAGAATCAACTTGCTGATATTTTCACTAAACCTCTCCCCAAGGAAGTGTTCTTCTCTATTAGAAGAGAACTAGGTCTCTTATATGTAAGAGATTTAGAAAAATAGGGATTGATTGGTTGATTGATTGGTTGATTTACTCTTACTTATTGATTGTAGATTATTTTGTTTGTTTGATCATGTTTGAATTCTTGTTTTTATGATAGAATTTATGATTTCTTGTGTATATAATAATTGAATGATTGAATTTAGTGTATTAGTAGTGAAAATTAGTTATATAGGATGTATTTGAGCATAAACATGGATATTCTCTTAAGAAACTAGCCTAGGATAGGCTCTGGTAATCGATTACCATCCAGTGTAATCGATTACACATGAACAGGCAACCTGTAATCGATTACAACATCTTGTAATCGATTACCAGAAGGCTTATTGGGCCTGTAATCGATTACCAATACCTGTAATCGATTACAATGCGTCATCTTCTATAAATACTCACGAAATCAGAGCTGTTGCGCAGCCAAAGCCTCCTCCACGTTTTCCTCCATACCTAGAACTTCAAACCTTCGATTCTCACTCAATTCTTCACCAAATCACGTCCCGTAAAGCCCAATCTTCCTCTTTTTCACTTCTCTTTCACTTCCACCGATCAAAATCTATAAAAACTTCATCAAATGGCAGAGCCATCAAAGAAGAGAAAGGGATCATCCTTCACCGCTACCGCCGCTGCCCATCGCCGCCACGGCCCATCCGGAGCACCCACAACACCTATTCCTCCTTCTTTGTCATCTCCAAGATCATCAACATTGTTTTCATCCGATGATCAACGTCTACGGTACCTTTCTCAGTTTTCTTCTAGAATAATCTTAGACCCTAAGTACCTAGACGTAGAGTTCTTTAATGATGAAACATTTGATTGCTATCAAGTGTTTCAAAATTCTGGTCTTGTTGATTTCATGTCATTAAAATTGCCATATTATCCTGAACTTGTAAAAGTCTTCTACTGCAATTTAAAAATTCAGGATGGTATTATTATGTCTGAGGTGCATGGTACTTCTATGATCATTGATCAGTCACTTTTCTTTTCTTTGACTCATTTACCCAGTCAAGGTGCACCTTTTGAGGGCACCATTGTTGATGACTGGAAATTCGATTATTCGAGTCATGATGCTCGTCGCATGGTCTGCAATGATCAAGCTGAAATGACCGGTAGATTGCTGGCCGGGTCATTAACATTTGATAATCGCATCATGCATTATATCATTGTTAGAATTTTGCTTCCTCGGTCTTCAAATTTAGCACAAGCCTCTGAGGAGGATTTGATTCTTATGTGGGCTTTTCTTACCGATCGTCAGATCGACTGGGCCCATTTGGTTCGGTACCGAATGCATAAGGCATTACGGGCCAATGCACCTCTTCCTTATCCACAATTGATTACTCTATTTTTGCGTCATTTTCAAATTTCGCTTGATGATGAACCCTTTGTTCAAGTCAAGCGTTCTTTTGTAATTGGTGCTGGTGCAGTGACCTCCTTTGGGTATCGTAAAGATCGGAATGGACAATGGCTGAAGAAGGATGCACTCCCTCCTCAAGATGAACGTACTCCTTCACCTCCCCCTCAACGTGAAGATTCTGCACTCATGAATGAAGTCCTCTCCGAATTACGGGGTCTTCGTTCTTATGTTGGTGACCGCTTCGACTCGTTAGATTCACGCTTTGCCGGTATGGACATTCGCCTTACATAGCTTGAAGAGGATGTCGGATACATTCGTCAGAGTTTTGATCTTCCTCCACCACCTCCGTCTTCTTAGATTTTAGTTTCTGATTATATGTCTTTTTATAAGCCGTGTATTTTGGCTTTTAGTTTCTTAGAATTTACATTATTATGCTAAGTACTTTGCTTATTTATCTTTTGGTTTTTAAATTTCAGTCTTGGATATTTTGTGGTTGTTGACATTTTATGTTATTTGAATTCTGGTTTGATTATTTCTTGTTTGTGAGTTTGGCTTATTGTGTTTTATACTCTGATATTTATATCTTGCTACTCCATTGTTATATCTGTGTTGATTTCCGAGTTCTTTGGCTTTTTGATGTTGCCAAAGGGGGAGAAAAGGTTGTAGAAAAAGCTTAAGAAAAAGCTTAACAAACTTAGAAATCAAGTGATCATGAATTCCGAAATATAGGGGGAGTAAACGCATGCACATTTTATCTATATACAATTGTTTGTTGCTTGCTTGAATCTTGATTTCAGGTATTGTATTGTCATCATCAAAAAGGGGGAGATTGTAGATGCAATTTCCTTTGATGTTTTGATGATGATCATGATGATGTGTTGCAATTGATGCAAATGGGCTTTCCAAGATTAAATTCAAGACAATACTTCAAGATTACAAGTCACAACATCAAGATGATCACAAGAATATTAGGAAAGGAATTCCTAATTGAATTAGCAAAGGTTTGGCCAAGTGATTTAAATTAAAAAAGTGTTTCTCAAAGGTTTTACTCTCTGGTAATCGATTACCAGAGGATGTAATCGATTACCAATGGCCAATTACGTTTTATAACAGCTACAAAAATTTGAATTCGAAATTTTAGACTGTGTAATCGATTACACAATTTTGGTAAGCGATTACCAGCAGTTAATAAACGTTTTAATTCAAATTTTAAAAGCTGTAATCGATTACACAATTCCTGTAATCGATTACCAGACAGGATTTTCAGAAAATATTTCTAAGAGTCACAACTTTTCAAAGGCTTTATTCATGACCACCAATGGTCTATATATATGTGACTTAAACACGAAACTGCTCAGAGATTTTCAGAACAACAAGTGTTTATCCTCTCAAAGAGCAAATTCATTTTATCCTCTTAAGAATTCCTTGGCCAATTCAATTGCAATTCATTAAGGAATTATTTGAGTGCTCAATCTGTAAAATCCATCTCTTTCTAGAGAGATTTGTTGTTCTTCTTCTTCTCATTCTCTAAGGGATTAAGAGACTGTGAGTCTCTTATTGTAAAGGAATTCTAAACACAAAGGAAGGATTGTCCTTGTGTGTTTAGAACTTGTAAAAGGAATTTACAAGATAGTGGAACTCTCGAGCGGGTTGCTTGGGGACTGGACGTAGGCACAAGGGTGTGGCTGAACCAGTATAAAACTGAGTTTGCATTTTCTCTTCCCTTAATCTCCTTTATTTATTATTGCTTTATATTCATATTCAAATTGTTTCATTTGAATTAATATTTAAGAAGATTGTCATTAAGGGAATTCATAACTTGAGTAAAAAGTGAAATAGATTTTTAATTAGGGGAAATAGTTTGGAATATCTTAATTCAACCCCCCCCCTTCTTAAGATATCTGAGGCCACTTGTCTAACATTTCACACCTAACTTCTATTTTTATTTAATCTACAGTTCACTATTGTTTTCCTGCTAGTAAATATTATTTTTTTCAAGTATGTGTTTTTTTTTTTGTTGTGAAAGGAAAATTTTTATTGGGATGAAGAGAAAATATTACAAGGACACGAGATCCTCTTTACTGATATTGTGAAACTGAAAGTACTGCTATATATATATATATATACGACCATTTTAAGACAGTTCTTAGCTAAGTACAATCTTTGAATGATCGTGTTTCTAAGATGGTTTTCAAAGAACCGTTGTCGAAATTGAAGCTAAGAACCATCTTAGAATGGTCATTTTTCTAAGACGGTTTTCAAAGAATCGTCATCGAAATTGAAGACTTTCTAAGGTGTTGCCTTCAAAGACGGTACCGTTTTTGTATGTCACTAAGAACCATCGCGGAATGACCTTTCTCCAATAGTGACTCCAATTTAATATAAGATATTATTAATTTATAAAAGGATTAAATTTTAAGGATTAATTGACATGAAATTAAAATTTAAGTGTCAAAATGTAAAAGAGGCATAATTTATGGATTGATTGAAATAAATTTAAAACTTATGGTGTCTATTTATAAAAGAGATAAAGTTTAAGAATCAATTGAAATAAAATTATAGTTTAAAGTATCTATTACAAAAGAGATAAAGTCTAGGAGAACTGAATGTTTTTTTCCCTTAAAATTATTACAAAAGAAGTAAGTTCTTGCTAATCATATCTTCATGGTAAATTAAAGGAGTTTAACTTAATTGGTTGAGCAGGTGCATGAATTATTTTAAATCGATACTGTTTTTTATTCCCATGAATAAAAAAACACCTGTCGTGTCAAGTGAGAACAGGAATTGACTCGATGATATCAAGAGAGCTTGGAAAGTTGTGATAAAAGAAGAGAGAAAATTCTTATTATCAAGAAAATTCATTTCCAAAATTATATTAGTATTACACCGTAACTGTATTTATAATAGAGAGAGCATGAAAGAAGCTATTTTGGTTAAATTGTAACCAAATGATAACTCCTAACTATGTACAATTATTCTTCAAAAAGAAAAGTTGTGTACACAAACAATATGCATATACACATTTTATTATAGGTAAGAGTCAATGTAACTAAAGTGTACATTCATTCTTCAAAATTCACCATGTTGCTGCTTCTTATTCTTCTAATACTTGTGGGCTGGAATCTGATGTGATACCGAAGTTCTCCTTTCCATGCTCACTGTAACATCCCAATTTACGTAAACTAGATTAAAAAGAATTGTTATTTATAAATAAATAAAATTTTAAAAATAATGATGAGATTTTATAAATAAATAAATAAGGAGATATAATTATTAATTAAAATAATGATTTGAGAGAAAATAAAAAGGGTATTTCATTTATTTGTTGATAGGGAATAAAATAAAGTTTGTTTTTATAAAATAATAAATAATAAATAAATAAATAGAGTAAATAATAGGTCGAAAATGCCCCTAACTATAAATAGCAACATGATAGGTCAGTTTTCAGACTGACTCCTCAGCCTCCTCTGCCTCACAATTTCGTTTTTTTCTCTTCTCCCAAAACCCTCTCTTTTTCCCGTAGGCCACCTAACCTATCTCAGAAAAATGACGATCTTGGACTCATTCATCGTTGGATCATTGTGAAATTTGAGCACCATGTTTGCAACCCAATTCCGAGAATTCTCAGTGTTGGGAATTTAGATATTATGTCTGAGATAAGAGAAATACCCCTCACATTGTAGCATTTTCCTTTCCCACAGAAACCCAGAGCTGTCTCGGAAAAATTACAATACCGGTTTCGTTAACCGTTGGATTTTCATGAAATTTGGATATGTTGTTCGAAATTCAGATTAGGGATTTGGGAGATAATACTTGTGGAGGGAGAAAAGTAAATCGCATGATGACAGTACAAGTGGAGGCTTCAATCCCTTCCCTGTCTCTTTGACGTTTGGAAACTCTATCGGAACAGTTAGAGGAAAAAAATTGGAGGAATCTCAGGGAACCGCTAGAGATGCTGCTATCGCTGGCTGAAGACACGTGAGCCCGCTTAGAGGTAAGGAATGAGTTATTCACAATTGGGAACTAGTGAGAACATGTGTAGGGATCCTTAGAGATATCAATTGGAATGGGTTTTGGGGTGTTTTTGCAATTTCATTTTATCTTTATAATTATTACAGTGAATTATATATGTTTGACAGACCAATTGTTGTGAAATTGATATGCCATTGTGTTGAGCGTGAACCCTATAAATTGAGTACTTTTTCTAATTAATATGAATTGATGAAATAAAGTAAGGAGAAATTTAGAGAGAGATATTGATTTTGTATTTTCTCTTTTTCTTGCTGTTTATGTTTTTATATATAATTTAAAAAATTAATATCATAATTGAAATTGACAAAAGTGTTCATATAATTATTTAGAATATGTGCATTGAAAGCTTACTTTGAAATTTGTGATTCAATATGATGTATGCTAGTTTATAGATATAGAGGTAGCTATTTATATTAATAATTTATGTAAATAATATTGTAGAGTGTTATAGTATGATTCCAAAAATTATTAAGTGTTGGAGTTTGAGAATATTATGGTTAAGTTTCATGAACATGTGTATGTTGTACCTTATGAATATCATTGGGAATGTTATGAGATGGTTGATGTGATGTTATGAGATGTTAAAGTGTGGACATGATATTCGATTGTGAATAAGTGGATGTGTTAACACTTGATGTTACATTAATTATATCGTGAGCTATGAATTATACAATAACCCGACCAGTGTTTATGCGCAGTGTTAAAGAGAAAGTGTAGGTTTCCTATTTAGGAACCAGTGTTAAAGAGAAAGTGTAGGTTCCTATTTAGGAACCAGTGTTAAATTGTAGCGCAATATGTTGTACGTGCTTAAGACATGAGTATGAGGTCGTGGGTATTGTATAATTCACTAGCAGTGTCTGTGTGCTAAAATGATTTTAGGGGTTGGACCTGAATCAGGAAGGAGAGGCCCTGACGGACTCTTCGGAGTGTAGGCCTTGGGGGTCACCGGGTTTGAGTGCTACTTTAAGCCTATGCCGATCCCATATGGTTGGAGCATTCTCGCAAAACATCGTGACCCTGACTGGTCTCCCTATGATCTTACTTAGTGAGAGTGACCTGACAAACCCATTGTGTGGTGTGTCTTGTTATGTACTCCTAAGCGCCCCAGGGTGGTTTTTCACTGACATGGTACCACATTGCATGTAGGCTTGATTCTTAGCATAATTGTCTCATGCGCTTGCTAATTGTTTATTATGAAATTGAGGTGTTATTATGTCTTGATCAGAACGTGTGATTCTTGTGTAATGTGATTGATGATTGAAAAGTGTGATTGATGGATGAAAAGTGAATTTTGAATGACAAAGTGATGAAATAATGTGAGATATGCTAAGTAAATTGTATTTGGCTACTATATGTTGTTTTGTTTCTCTCTAGTAGTTAGGAATGTGATAACTCACTCCTGGGTTGCTGTTTGTGTTTGGATCCTGTGATGATCTTGAACCTTGTGTTCGGGGGAGCAGATGGCTAGGTGAAGTGCTTAAAGGAACCTTGTGTTGAAGGACGTCGGAACACAATGCTCTGATAGGATGTGACAGTGGGGCATAAGTTTTATATTAATTGCATAATGTTAGTCTATTTTATTTTATCTCACTGATTTAACAAAATATTTTTGTAAATTTTGACGGCCTTGTTTCAAGCCGAATATATTTTTAATAAGTTTTAATTAATAATAGTGAAGTGAATGTGAACCTTTTACCCGTGTGAATTTGGTTACCGATATTTTTTATATATTTTATTTATTTATATGTCGGGGTAGAGGGTGTCACACTCACCACTTTTCTAATGCCCTTTGGTAGGCTGCCATACTATTTCTCTCGTTGTGAAAAACTTTGCTCCAGAGACAGAGATAGTATGTTGCAACCACAAAACCAGCTAAAACCATGGGAACTACTTTTGTTTTCTTATATGAACCATGATCATTATGGGTATTTTACATTGGAGACAATTTTGTTCAAACTGAATAGAATCACACTATAGCAGAAAACTTATTTCTAATACAATTGTATATGCAAGACTCAAACGCTTAGGACCCCTAGCTAAGTTAGAACAATTCACGTTAGTTGATCTATAAGCTTGATGTTAAAACCATGGCAATTACTATGACTATCATGAACAATGTTTGAAAATTAATAGCAATGGATGAGAGAGATGTAGTAATGAATATTTTAAGTGAGACCAAGACTTAAAAAAGAAACTAAAACCGGCTTAGCTTCAATGTCAATCATCTTGTTTAAAACAGTGAATACCAAGGAGCCTTATTATTTAATGTCCATCGTCTAGGTTTCGATGTAAGCATTTTATATATTTAATTTTTTTGGGCTTATTTTCGTTTTGTCCTCAAACGCTTTCAGATTTATGCTTTTTATTTTTAATCTAAATTTTGAAAAGTCAAATTGTATGAATTTTTTTCATTGCCACTTTTAATCTTGCTATCAAGTAATAATAACTTTAGAGAAATGTAAAAGTATATAGTTAACTAGAAATGAAAATGTAATTAGTCTGATTGTATAGCAAAAACCAATTCAAATGTGCTTAATGCTCCCATATTCATGACATTGCCACCTTTAGGTGGTATCATTCCTTATACTTGTACTCACACTTTAGCCAAAAACCTTAAGACTAAGGTTTATTGGTCTTGCCTTCACTTATATGGTGTTCAACCTTCTCATTCTTACATAATGTGGGACTTCACCTTATACTTGTACTCCAATAATTTCTCTCTCAAATGTGTGTCTCTTCCACATGATAGTCTCTCCCTTGAGTGGAAGTCATTATCATCCATGAGTATTTCATGGTGGTCATTAGAGTCCACATGCTCTAAATACTTGCACCACTGCTCCGCCCACAGGATACGTCACTTGAATCCACCACCAGAAAAACTTTCGATACAAGAGATTCTCAAGCCAAGGATCCACTGTCGCCATCTCATCATCCGAATCAGTCACCAAGTTAAACCATCGAATTTGATATTAATTGTTGGAAAATCGAAGGAAGTAAACATTGGAGAGACTTACATCAATGGGCCATGAGAATTTACAAGTGAACTTAACATCACACTTTAGCTCAAAACCTTAAGGCTCAAGTTTATGCGTCATGTCTTCACTTATATGATGTTCAACCTTCTCATTCCTATACAATGTGAGATTTCACCTCACACTTATACTCATGTACCATTGAAGATTAAGGCCACCATGATGCATGGCCATGAAAGGAAGAATAGAATAATGACTTGTTGCCTCCAATTTGGAACTCAATAGGCACCATCATTGGTATGATCCTAAGGTAGGTTTGTGCCATTTGGTGCTATGGGAATAAGATTTAACTCTTGCCCTTTCTTGTTTAGTAGTGCCCTATTGGAGGAAAAACCAATCCACAGAAGATGGCAAGTATTCTTCATCAGGATGCAAGCACATAGTTGGAGTTAGAGAGTAAACTTGCATCATTCCCTTGATTTGTTGTAAGATTATGCATGTATTTTGGTATAGCATTGGTGTTTTTTCAGACAAGCAATGGATGGAGGTTTGGTGCCACCATTTTGAGCAACAAAGGTGCCTACTCTAAAAGGTTGCCCCTAGTATGTGTTGTACAAGGAAAATAATTTTGGTTACGTAGACAAGCTTCTAATCATTGTTCAACATCACTTATACACCCAATTAATTGTACATTAAACAAACAATTTCCTTTTCATATATAAAGGAAATGCCAATTTTCATGTGTCTCTGATGTGGGGTAAACATATATGGATAGAGAGGAGGAACTATAGTGCAGAACAATATACTCTTTTACGGATGATTATGTGCATAGTTATGTTCATTATAGTAACAATTAATAAATTAACCAAACCTTATCCAATAATTATGGAAGAAATGGATATATATTGAATTGATGTCAAATTGGTTCATCAGGAAGTGAGAATGAAAGTTAACAGACTACTACTGTGTTAACCGTTTTCTAACTGAAATAATGGATTGCCTTAACAGTTTTCTAACTAAATTAATGTAATAAACTGGTATGGTAACTAATGATTACAATTTACAAGCTTTAATATAACTTGCGCTAAATCCTAAATATCAATTTCATAAATAACGGTTGAAGGTAAAATCTGTGGCATGGTAGGTAATTATCAAGCAAATTTGGATTGTGTGGAGTGTGCACACGTTTTTAATGAAAAAAACATGATGTTTTATAGAATTGAATCTCTACAAATTCAAATCATTACGGATAATCAAAATGGTTATGGAGAAGTATATACAAATACATTAAAAAAAACTATTCAGTAAAAATATACATAAAAAAATGTGTCTTTTTCTCATAGAGCTACAAGTTCATTTCATATGAAACTAAACGAACAGTTCAAGTTAGCTGCACCATCAAATGTGCAACCAAGATCTCATAAAATACAATTTAACAAGAAATTAAACTATATTTAGCAAAATGGATTTTGAGTGTATATTTTCTTACATGGCTTCATTTTTATCCTTTTTGTTTAGTTTCTTTACCTACAAGCTAACTTTGCATTATAGATTCCCAGATGTGGGAATATTCCACAAAATATATTCCAAAAATTTGGGAAACAAATTATGTGACTATTTCCGGTTAAAGTGTTTTTACTTAATAATTGGAAAATGCCATATATTTTTTTTTCTATTTTCAAGAACGTCAATAATAGAAAAATCAAACAAATCTTTGCTTATATTTTTTTTACAATTAAAAAATTACGATTCATGAAAAAAAATTAAAATGAAGATTATCTACATATACATGTAGTGCTAATTTTGATTATGATTATATAAATAATGACATCTCGACACGTTATTATTCTGCTTTTAGAATATTTGTTAGAACACATATTAGTGGAAGACAAATTTATTGATAACTTCATCAGCAACATCAAACGAATCTAATGGAGTATATTTGATAATGTTTCAGACATGATAATAATGAAAAATAAATTTTGTATTTATCAAATACATAAAGGGAAAAACAAATGTGGTAGTTGACGCCCTCTCTAGGAGGCACACATTGTTTTGCTCCCTAGGAGCTCAAATTTTAGGATTTGATAATATTAGAGAATTGTATGCTTCAGATGAACATTTCTCTCTCATTTATGAGAGTGATGGGCAAATTGCCCAAGATGAATTCTATTTGGATGATGGGTATTTGTTCAAAGAGTGAAAGCTTTGCATACCCTAAGGATCCATCAAGAAATTACTTGTGAAAGAGAACCATGAGGGTGGGCTCATGGGCCACTTTGGGATAAACAAGACCCTTGTCTTACTCAAAGAAAAGTTCCATTGGCCCCATATGAAGAAAATTTCTAGGTTTGTGGCTTGTTTACAAGCCAAGTCTAGGGTGATGCCTCATGGGCTATACACACCCATACCCATCCCATTTGCACCCTAGGTAGACATTAGTATGGACTTTGTCCTTGAGCTTCCTAGAACCAAAAGAGGTGTAGACTCTATCTTTGTGGTGGATTGGTTTAGCAAGATGACACACTTTATACCATGCCATAAGATAGATGATGCTTCTCACATCTCAAAATTCTTCTTCAGGGAATTTGTGAGACTCCATGGTTTTCCTAGGACCATTGTGTCAGATAGAGATGCTAAGTTCCTTAGCCATTTCTGGAAAACCTTATGGGCTAAGCTAGGAACTAAGCTACTTTTCTCTACCACTTGCCATCCACAAACTCATGGGTAGACAGAGGTGGTGAATACGTCTCTATCCACACTTTTAAGGGCTCTTCTGAAAGGCAACCATAAGTCTTGGGATGAGTATCTTCTTCATGTCGAATTTGCCTACAACAAGGTGGTTCATAGAACCACCAAGCAATCCCCTTTTGAGGTTGTCTATGCGTTCAATCCTTTAACACCCTTAGACCTAATTACCTTCCCACTTGACACTTCTTTTATACATAAAGAAGGGGAATCTAGGTCAAATTTTGTAAAGAAGTTGCATGAGAGGGTTAGGAACCAAATAGAGAACCAAACAAAGGTGTATACAACTAAAGGCAATAGAGGAAGAAAGAAGCTAGTTCTTAATGAGGGGGACTAGGTTTGGCTCCATCTTAGGAAGGATAGATTCCCTACTAAGAGGAAATGCAAGCTTAGTCTTAGAGGTGATGGACCTTTTCAGGTCTTGGAGAGGATCAATCACAATACCTATAGGTTGGACCTCCTACAAGAGTATGGAGTCAGCACCACTTTTAACATTTTTGATTTATTTTTTTTTTTTTGCAAGTGGAGCTAATACTAAGGAGGAGGAGCCAACAAATTTGAGGTCAAACCCTCTTCAAGGGGGAGAAGATGATGCAATCCTCCCTAAGAAGAGACTAGTCACCAGAGCCATTAGCAAGAGGCTCCAAGAGGATTGGGCTAGAGCTGCTGAAGAAGGCCCTAGGGTTCTTATGAACCTCAGGGTAGATTTCTGAGCCCATGGGCCAAGGTTGGGTCCATTTTTCTTTGTAAATATTAGAATATGTTTTCCTTCTTTTGGGCCTTGTATTTTGGCCATTTTAGGTTTGTAGGGTACCCTACAAATTAAGAGTACCCTAATAGTGTTGGGTTTTAGCCTTGTATTTCAAGGCATTTTGAGTAGTCTTTGTTGTAGGGACTTTTCTGCATTTTCATGTATTTTTCCATGGGGGTGAGCTTAGCTATTGGAGGGTTGAGAGTAGCCCCCCTCTAGCTTCTCAAGGAAGCTTTTTTCCTTGCTTCCCAAGGAAGCTACCTTCCTTGTTTCTCAAGGAAGCTTCCCATTGTATTTTCATGTATTTTGGCATGGGGGTGAGCTTAGTTGTTTAAGGGGTATGAGTAGCCCCCCTCTAGCTTCTCAAGGAAGCTTTCTTCCTCTAGCTTCCCAAGGAAGCTACCTTCCTTTTCTTCTCAAGGAAGCTTCCCATGTGCTAGGCTATAAATAGAAGTATGTGTAACACTTGTCATAACTTTGATGAATGAGAAACTTGTGAGACACACTTAAAAGTTCAACTTCTCTCCCTAATCTCCTTTAATTTCCATGCCCCCCCCCCCCCCTCTCTCTCATTCTCTTCCTCCATTGAAGCTTCCTCTCTAAGCTTCTTATCCAAGACATTCTCTTGGTGGGGAAGCTTCTCCTTCCATGGCTTATTCTCTAGTGGATGGCGTCATCTCTCACCTCTTATCCTTTATCTTCCGCTGCAACTCTATAGATGAAAATCACCATTGAAGGACCTTATTGAAGCTCAAATATCCAACCTTCATAGAAGCTTCTCAAGCAAGCTTCCATCACACCTCATATGTTATTTCCCTTAAATCATCATTGCTAAGCTTCACTTTCAATGAACCAATGTTATTGTCAAGATTTTTTTTTATTTTTGTTGTTTCTACAAGACATAAGGTTCGGGAAAAATGTTATCCATATTCCATACAGTGGGCAGAGTGCCTGTCACACCCACTATAAACTTTTATGCCAAAAATTCATCAACAAAGTCAAATAACCTATCTTTGTCCTCTCTTCGGTTGTCTTAGACTTCAAGTTTCTAGTGTTGCATAAGGTTCACCTTTTATACACTCTACCCACTGAACAGTCTCTTCTAGCAATATGTTTTACAAAGATAAATCTCAATGAACAAAGTATTTCTGAATACTCCTTGGCTGGAATTTATGCTACTGAAACTTGATGGGGATAATGTGAAGGATTTTAAAGTTGATGCATGAAAATTGACATGGGAAAAATTTGTGAATAAGTTTCACGAGTATAAATATGATGCATGTGACAAAAATGGAAAACTCACTTACCAGGGATGTGTACCACATCATTCCCTTGATGAAGAAGCCATGCAGGAGCAAGTTGTGATGTTGTACATCCATGTGTTTCTCTATTGAGTTTTCTATCTTGAAATATAAGATCTTGTTCTTGTCAAAGTTCTTCCCTCGTAACCTTGGTTAAATTGCCTGATGGAAAAGATGTTATAAAAAATAAGGAAAATAAAATTGCACTACATTTCCAAAAGTATGACTCATTTTATATCTTAATATGTTAAAAACCAGAAAATATCAATTGCATACCAGAAAATTATTTATCGGTGTACTTTCTATGACTGCCTTACCACCAAAAAATCCATGGTTAAGGGGACTGAATAGTACTATTCCAATTTTGAGTTCCCTCAAAATGTTCTCACCATTCACCAAAGTCAATTTAAATTATTAATGAAATTTATTAAGGACAAGGGAAGGTATTAAGAAAAGAATGAAAAATTTACTAAGTGCACATTCTATTAAAGCTATCAGAAACAAACCAGACTTAACTAACTCCAAAAAAAACTAGCTCAATCCCTATTCCTACCCAATGTGAGTTAGCCCAAGATTGGAAATTGGTGCATGAAATTCACAAGATTGAACATTTGCTGGTGATCCAGCATTAAGACTACATGAGCTCTTATATCATAGGCCCAATCAATTCCAAAAGGAAGTAAAGAGAGATTTCTTTACTTCATTTTATCCATCCAAATAGCATATTTTTTTATAGTTTATTTCTCTTTTATTTTTATCCTTCTTATTTCTTTTCTTTGTATTATAATTCTAATCCAAATGGAGTATAAAAGTGGTAATCAAGAAGCAAAATACTAGTGAAGAACATAACAGCAAACCTTGTCCAGGAGTAGCAAGAGCAAGAATCTCATTAGCAGCTATATCAATGGCTTTTCATACAAAATCTAAGTCCTAATGCATAAACACAAATGGGGTCATAGATTATTAAAAAAATTCTGACACTAATGTAGATTGATAGATAGTCATAGTCAACACTCGAGCAAGGAAAATATCACATGGATCATTTCCACCATATGTATATAAGCTCAACAATTTGAGGCATTTGGGAAAGTAGGGAAATGGCAATAATGGAATGAAAAACAATTTCCACTTTCTTAGCAACACAAAAATGTGAGAAGGTAAAAAAAAAAGTATTCGTTTTCACTAGTGAATAGCTTTGGTTGAAAATGATTTTCATTTCGGCCTATATTTTCCACCTTCCCACTTGTCATTGTCACCATGTTATGCACAGATCTATGAATAGCATGTGACATAAGTTCTACGTAAGGATATTTATATTACTTTACTGTAGACATTCCAGGATTGATAATTAAGGCACCAATTCTCGCTCATCATTAATAATGGTCATTTAAGGGTAGTTAGAATTATTATACAATGGTTGAACTTGAAAGCATGCTGAAATTTTGGTTCAATTCTCTTTCATTACAAGGGGCCTTTAGAATCACCCACAACACAATAGGGAACTGCTAGGGGCACCCAGTAATTTTGCTAGTACACCCTACATTATGTGTGAAATGTTGATTTTGCCTTTTCGTGAGACATACGGATTAGCAATCCGTATTGGGCCTATGGATTGCCAATCTGTAAGAGGCCCATAGGATTTTTTTATTTTTTTTTAAATATAATTTTAGAATTAATTTAAAATTAATGGTCTAAGCAAGAATCAAACCTATAACTTTCGTATTATTAGCACAATACTCTAATC
Organism: Glycine max; assembly: GCF_000004515.6. Lineage (NCBI taxonomy): Eukaryota > Viridiplantae > Streptophyta > Magnoliopsida > Fabales > Fabaceae > Glycine > Glycine max. Next base: position 20,948,483 of record NC_038243.2, read on the forward strand.
AACTGAGCTAATAGACCAATTATGTTATAAAATAATTAATGTTGCTATACATAATACTAAGATTTTTAATGTATATTTAATGCACATGTAAATTTATATAATGTGATAATTAATTTTTATCTAATAATTAATTTGTTTACATATATAAATTGTTAATAAAAATCATAGGTTTAATAAAAATTTACATATGTAAAAAAAATACCAAATTTATTTATTCATCAATTGTTATAATAAACATATAAATACATCATTCAATTAAATATCATATTGGTTTAATTTTCAATCATTGTAATAAACATCCAAATACATCATTCAATTAAATATCAAATCTATTTAACTATTAATTACTGTAATAAACATCTAAATACAACATCCAGTTAAATATCTAATTTTGTAAATAAAATAATGTATAAAAAATTATAATTTTTAAAAAAATTCAAAACATACAAATTGTCAATCTGTATGTTTTGAATTTTTTTAATACGCATTTCTTCTTCTCCAGCGACGAAAAACCACCGAACTTCACCGTATATCTATAAACAACGCATGTGCACTGCTGACGACAACAAACACTCAAAAAAGGACACTAACGGAAGCAAGTTACAATAAGGGAGTTCGATTTTATGAAAAAAAGACACTACAAAAATGAAAAAACTAATATGTTATTTGTAAGGGTATTTTTGGTATTTTGGAAAACTGTTGGGTGTACCAACAAAAATGTTGGGTGCAGTTACCAACACAATATTACCTTTGAATGGTAGGAGCAGTTGCCACAAGGCTGAACGAAGACCCCAACAACTCGAGATCCAACTAGAAGCCCGAATCACAAAGAAGAAAAATTGTCATTCCTACAACTCATTATCTAGAATAAATTATGTTTCCATTGAGTAGAACATCATGACACAAAAAATGTAGTAGCAAAATAGTTTCACATTGCCAATAACTTTTACCTTTCTATTGGTTTTGCTGTTAGTGAGTGCTCCATGTTCAACAAACTCAACAATAATCTCGTGCTCCATTGAGTAGGAGCATTGTCAATGCATCATTCAATACTTATTAATATGTACAAAACACAAAAAATAAAAAAAGACAATACTTACTACTACCATACATAGCAAATAAGAGGACCAATAAGGGGATGTTGTAGGAGAATGCAAAACTATTTGAAATCTGACACAGAATTTTTAATTTTTCTCCTGGCTACACCAATTATTTAATGAAGATAATTAAGGTTGTACCTAGTTTGCTTTGTAACAATTTCAGCAACATCAACTGAGTCACTACTACACTTGCCACAATTTGTGGTTATACAGTCAATACATGATCGATTATTGATAGAAATAAAAATTTACCACAACCACCATGACCCAAACCATTTATGAAATACCAATACATGCATATATGCTCTTGGAATTGTCAATAACTCAACAAAATTGTTTATAATGTTTGCATGAAACCTTTCTAAATCATCTAAATCTTTCTAAATCGCATTTTTTTAACTTCTAAAAAGTGTGCTGCCCATTTCTTGCAAATGTTTTTTATGGTCTTCATGTCTAACGGTGTTCCATCTCCAAATCACTACAAAATTGAAAAAAAATATATAATTTTTTTCACTAACATGTAAAAATATTAAACAAGTGCTAGTAAACTGCTAGTTATACTTACAATTTAGAAATTAAAAATACCTTGGTCCATTCATTCTTGAAACCACTCATCACTATGTTCCACATCCAATGCATTACATAATAGTCATACTCATAGCCTCTGCTTTGTGCATGACTCTAAAATCAATTTATCATTTATTTAAATGACGTAATTACATACTTAACGAAATATCACCAGTGACATACATCCGTTTATTAAACAACTAACCTTTACTTTAATCCAATGAGGTGCAACTTGATTACATTTACCATCCAAAGTAGCCTTCAATTTTTTTCATTGCACTGGTTGACAAAAAAAACATCAATCTAAATGGGAGGATAATATAAGTTACGCATCCATGCTTGACTGAAAAGTAAATGAGTTATAATTTGAAACTTAACTTGTTAATTATGGTTTTGATGTGAATATCAGGCTTCTTACGCAATGAATAGAACCACACAACAACATCATTCCTAGGGCACACAATGATAAGCTGCCAATAGCCTCTAAATTCCAACAAATATTAGCTACTTACTCAACTAAACATTTATTTAATGCATTTTATGGAATTTTGCTTACTGATTCATGTAAGGTCCTAGGTAGACCTCTCTATGTGATTCCTTGACCCATGTTTGAATGTAATTATGGGCTTCATCGCATCTATCCTTTGCATTGTGTATGAGCTGAGGCTCAAAGAATCCATAAAGCTGACCATAACCCAACCTAGTACTACACTCCTCCATAAGACCTATTTTTAAGGTTACAAGTGAAAATTGTTAATGACATATAACATAAGAAATATTAATTAATAGTTAATGAAAGTACACTTTGAAATACAATTTACTTACATCATCCATAATTGTAGTATAGATATATTCAAACATTTGTCACCTAATATTATTTCATTTACATCAAAATATGTAATGAAAAACAATGCTTATACATTCGGGATCCTAAATTAAGTCCCATTCCACAGCATTTCAAGAAGCTTCTCGTTAAGATCATGCATATTTTGAATCAAATCAACTAATAGATCAGTTCCACCAACAACAGTCGACCTATGAATAAGTTCATCCTGTTTTTGTGGATGAATCTATGAATGAAATTTTGTAAATAAACATAATAATTGACCTAATGGGAGTCATGTGATATTAACATTAATACAATGTCTAAATTATATTTACCATAAATAAATACCTCAAGTGAAACAAGTTTCACTAGATATCTCGTCCATGCAATGAAAGTGTGAAGTGTTTGCCTAACATACTAAACCTCTGACATAGGAAAAGGGATTTGAGCATCACCATCATAAACTTTTTCAACACTCACTCTTATGACATCATTTGCATAAGGGATGTTGTGTATGGTGGACGCGCCTTCATATACTTTTCCCAACGCCACTAGGCGGGTAGAATTATCATGTACAACGTGCAACCCCATCGTTGGCTTGACATCCATGACATTTTCTTCCCCTGATGGATTTGCAGCAGCTTCACCATAACTCCCCTTTGTGCTTACACGAGCAGCTAATACTAGTAAATCCTCCTCAATCAGGGGTGGCTGATGTGATTCCTTTTGGGATCACTCCATTTTGATTTGCTCCTTTAACTCTTCTTTCATTTTCTCAAGACTTTGTCTGTTTTCCTCTTCAAATTCTCTCCTCCATTGTTCTTTAAGATTTCCTATTATCTCATCCGACTGTTGCAGATTGATCGAGGCAGATGAATTGTTCATGGAACGTGGTGCTTGTCCAAAGAACTGGCTTATTGTCACACCACTTCCCGCAGCTCGAACACGACTTGGGTGTTCTAGTCGCCCAATGACAGTATCGAGAATATCCTCATAACCATGGGGGACAAAGCTTCCCTGTGTCATCTCTTCTTGCAAGGAGTCCTACAACAAACACAAAATGAAATTTATAGATAAAATGATATTCATGTTCATAAAAAAGGTGAATTTGTAACTTACAATTTTATCAGATATTTCTTGTGCCATCTTAGAGGTCATATGCCACCTTAGAGGTCATCTGCCCATATCACTTTGTCCAGGCCAACTTTCACTTCAAATGTCGAGCAATGGGAGATGGAGGGTTGATTATCATTGGTGTATTCTCAGTCAGTAATTCTTCCTTTTGTCTTTTCTTCATTTTCTCCTCCATCAACTTCTTCTCAAGCAAATTGTAGCCACCACGAGACAGTACATATGGATAGTCATTGTTTTTTTTTTTGGATTTCCTGGGCCTTTTTTCTGATTTCCTATCAGAAATCACATTCAAATTAATCATAAGTAATAAAGTAAAATTTTATCTTCAATTTTCAATTTATATTTAAATTAATCCATATTGACTAACCTGTTAAGTCAGGGTTGTGCGCCTAGCCACAAATTCCTCCCAAGTTTATGGATCCAGACTATACTTTTTAGTAGGATCATGATTAGCTTCAGGTTAATTGTCTGCATATACGTAATTGGTGGTTAGAGATGACTTAAATTGTCTCCATCTAGTGGCCACTGATGACATGACCTTCTTTTTGCCATTGGAGGCCTCTAGGATATCAAATTTCGCTTGCATTATATATTATGGTGGAGCAGTTAGTGTATCACAAAATTTTGAACTAAAATGAAACAAATTCAAAAACAAACGTAGTTAAGTGAAAATACCATAATGTCATCCCACATTAGATTCTTTAAAGAATCTGATACAACTTTCCAATTGGAATGGAGAATAGGAATCTTTTCTCGAGTCACAACCCCCAAATAGTTATGGAACTTCTCTTTATGTGGGCTAGATCCTCTTCCAGTGGCAGGATTGACATTAATTGTTGGCTTGGGCTGATCCAAGTTCCTTACAGTCAAGCTTCTCAGTCATGTGGATTGTCTAATCATCCTAAATGTTGACTCGGAAGGATCTATTAACTAGGGAGGGGACCTTGGGGGTGTTGCCATTACTTAGTGCAAATAAAACAAATTTAAACTAAACATCAACTACAAAGTTACAAAAGTAATATGCTGTCAATTTACACATTCAAAATTTGAATACAAATATTGTTATGTCATAAACATTACTTTCATATAACGCAATTACATTAGCATGTTCTTCTATAAACCTTCATCATGATCAGTACGATTTGCAACCACATCATCAACCACTTGTTCTTTAATTGTAGAAGGCATTTGTGTGAAGAAAGAAGGCATCTCACAAATATCAAGTGGTGAATCATGATTTTGGAGACTAAAATTATTTTTTCTTCCTTGTAGAACCACTGACCATCTTGAGTCACGCGGATCTTGGACGTAAAACACCTATGTTGCTTATTGTGCCATGATGAAAGGCTCGTCCTTGTAACCCAGCTTCTAAAGATCTACCAAAGTAAATCCCTTTCATCTACATTAACACTGGTATTTCCATTAACCTAGTTACACATAAAAATAGGCACTCTAAATTTACTATAATGAAGCTCCCAGAATTATTCAATCACTCCAAAGTAAGGCATGAACACTCAGATCGGGTTGTTATCTGATGCCCTGCAAAAGTGATCAGAATCTGGCTCAAGGTTGACACCATTGTTCTGCATGCTACTTTTATCATCTTGTGACTTTACGTAGAAGAAATAGTTGTTGATATCATATCCCTTCCATGTGGGGACATTGAGATTTGGTCCAATAGCTAACAATCTTAATGTTTTAGAAGTACTGTCATCACAAAAGGTTGTTTCTTTAAACCAATTTATGAAACTTCTATTATGCTCTTGCAACACCTTCATCATGTTCATTTTTGTGTGAGCAACCATCAAAAAATCTTTGTGAGTATCTATGAAGGGAGCAACCTCTTGTGTTTTATTCAATACGTAAAGATGTGATTGATTGATCTCACATCAAGTCATGGTTACAACATTGTAACCTCGTCTACCCTTACCTCTACGTATGTTGTCATGACGACATTGTGGAAGCCCAATGGGTTTGACTAATTCAACATACTCTGAACAAAATTCAATGGATTCTTCAGCAACGTACCTTTCAACAATGAGTGCTTCTGGTCAGTATTGATTCTTCATATACCTTTTCAACACCTTCATGTAACGCCCAACTGGACACATCCACCGCAAATAAACCGGACCACACAACCTGATCTCCTTAACTAGATGAACAATTAGGTGAACCATTATGTCAAAAAATGAAGGAGGAAAATACATCTCTAATTGACAAAGGATAATGGCCGCCTCATTCTCCAAATCATCTGACTTTTGAGGGTCAATGACTTTGTGACATATAACATTAAAGAAAAAAAAACACAAACGAGTTATGGTAACCCTAACTTTGTCAGGCATGATTCCTCAAATGGCAACAGGTAAGAGTTGTTTTATTAATATGTGACAATCATGAGATTTCAATCCTACCAATTTCAGATCATTCATAGATACAAGGCTCTTGATATTTGAAGAGTATCCTTATGGTATTTTCACACTCCGCAAACACTGACAAAAAACTTTTTTGTCCTTTGTTGACATTGTGTGACAAGCTGGGAGCAAATATGCTCGTCGACCAAGTGACATTGGATGCAGTTATTGAGGTATACCTATGTCAACTAAATCTTGACAAGACTTCAAACCATCATTTGTCTTACCTTTAATGTTAAGAAGGGTATCAATTAAACTATCACAGACATTTTTATCCACATGCATCACGTCTATACAGTGTCTAACTTCAAGATCAGACTAGTATGGAAGATCAAAGAATATTGACCTTTTCTTCCATATGTTCTTGTCAGATGCATCCTTCTTTTGGGTCTTCCCAAATATAATTAAGATGTCCTTCACCTGATCATAAACTTCATTTCCAGCTAAGGGTTTCGACACACTTTCATACTCCTGGCTTCCATTAAAAGCTTTTTTCAATCGCCGATACAAGTGATAATGATTGAGAAATCTTCAATGCCTAGTATACATTGTTTTCTTTCCATGTTTTAGTTGGATGTAGCTTGTTTCTTTTCTCACATATAGGACATGCTTGATGTCCTTTCACACTATATCCACTCAAATTTCCATATGTTGGAAAGGCATTAAAGGTACAAAATACCATTACACGCAACTTGAATGTCTGTTGAGGATTACCATCAAACACATCAACCCTGTCTACCCACAATTTTTTTAAGTCTTCAATCAAGGGAGTTAGATAAACATCACTATCATTTCCTGGCTGTCTTGTACCTGCTATCATTGTAGAAGCATATATGATATGAAGTTTTGATGATGCCAAAGATAAGCGCTTCTCAAGTTTGATCCAAGTCAAGAATTTAGAAAATAACTCCTAAGAGTCACAACTCTTCAGAAAATAACTTCCAAGAGTCATAACTCTTTAGAAAATAACTCCAAAGAGTCACAACTCTTCAAATAACTCCTAAGAGTCACAACTCTTCAGAAAATAACTCCCAAGAGTCATAACTCTTCAGAAAATAACTTCTAATAGTCATAACTCTTCAGAAAATAACTCCGAAGAGTCACATCTATTCAAGAGATTTTTGAATGGCCATCAAAGGCCTATAAATAGGTGACTTGGGACACAAAATTCCTAAGAGAGTTTTTTTAAACTGAAATGTCTTATCCTCTCAAAAACATTCCTTGGTCAAACACTTGCATATTCAATAAGGAATCTTGATTGATCTTCAATTGTAATATCCTTCTCATAAGGAGAGAAACTTCTTCTTCTTCTTATTCAAAGAGATTGATTAAGGGACTGAGGGTCTCTTAAGTTGTAAGGATTTCTTAACACAAGGGAAGGGTTGTCCTTGTGTGATTCAGACTTTGTAAAAGGCATTTTACAAGATAGTGGAAATCTCAAGCGGGTTGCTTGGGGACTGGACGTAGGCACAGGGCGTGGTCGAACCAGTATAAAAACTGAGTTTGCATTCTCTCTTCCCTTAAACTTCTTTTATTTATTGCTATTTATCTTTTGCTTTAAAGAAGTTTATTTTGAATTGTCTTTTGAGTAATTCATATTAAGGGTGCATTGTTAATCCAAAAAGAAAGAGTGAAAATTTTAATTAGGGAATAGTTTTTGTATCTTAATTCAACCCCCCCCCCCCTCCATTCTTAAGATAACTGAGGTCACTTTTCTAACAAGTGGTATCAAAGCTTCATTCTTGTATAAAGTTTAGAAGCTTCAAGAATAATGGCCTCAACAAACTATTTATTTCCCTAAGGGAATTCTATAAATAGGCATCCCATTTTTAATGGTGTGGGTTACCATTATTGGAAAACCTGCATGCAAATTTTTATAGAGGCAATAGATCTGAATATCTGGGAAGCAATAGAAATTGGGCCCTACATTCCCACTATGGTGGCAGGAAATACAACCATAGAAAAACCTCGGGAAGAATGGAGTGAGGAAGAAAAGAGATTAGAGCAAAAAAATTTAAAAGCCAACAATATAATTACATCTGCTTTAGGAATGGATGAGTACTTTAGGGTATCAAATTGTAAAAGTGCAAAAGATATGTGGGATACCCTACAAGTAACACATGAAGGTACAACAGATGTAAAAAGATCTAGGATAAATACATTGACTCATGAATATGAATTATTTAGAATGAATCCAAATGAAAGCATACAAGACATGCAAAAGAGATTAACTCATATAATTAATCATCTTGCATCTTTAGGAAAAATCTTTCCAAATAAAGATCTTATAAATAAATTTTTGAGATGCTTAAGCAGGGAATGACAACCCAAGGTAACAACCATTACTGAATCATGAGATCTATCTAACATGTCTCTTGCCACTTTGTTTGGAAAGTTACAGGAACATGAAATGAAATTAATGAGATTGAATCAACATGAAGAAAATGATAAGAAGAAGAAAAGAATCTCTCTTAAAGTTTCATCTTCAATCCAAGAAGAGAGTGATAAGGAGGACTCAATTGAAATAGTTGAAGATGATGATCTTAGTCTATTTTTAAAAAGATTCAACAAATTCTTGAGAGTAAGAGGAAATCAAAGAAGATCAAACTTTAAACCAAAGAAAAGGGCAAAAGATTCATCCTCTACTCTAAGATGTTATGAATGCAATCAACCTGGACATCTGAGGGTTGATTTCCCAATGTTCAAGAAAAGAATAAACAAATCTGAAAAGAAAGTTTTTAACGAAAAGAAGGCTAAGAAGGCCTACATTACATGGGATAATAATGATATGGATTCTTCTGAAGAATTAGAAAATGAAGTTGTAAACCTGAGTCTAATGGCCAAGAGTTATGAAAACAATGAAGAGAATCATTAGAAGAAATGCATATTCATGGAGAAGATCACAAAGGAAAAGGAGATGGAAAAATGAAGATTCTCAAATTGATGAAATCAAAACAAATGATGATCTTCCAAGAGAATGGAGAGCTTCTAGATATCATCCTCTTGATAACATCACTGGTGATAAATCAAAAAGGACATGCAAAGTGAGTTTGAAATGTCAATGATGGGAGAACTTAATTTCTTTCTTGGGTTGCAAATCAAGCAAACCAAGAATGGAATTTTTGTCAATCAATCAAAGTATTGCAAGGAATTGATTCACAGATTTGGGATGGAGAATGCTAAGCATATGGCCACACCAATGAGTACTGCTTGCTATTTGGATAAAGATGAAACCGATCAGTCAATAGACATTAAGCAATATCAAGGTATGATCGTATCACTTCTTTATTTATCTGCTAGCAGACCAGATATAATGTTTAGTGTGTGTATGTGTGCTAGGTTTCAATCAAATCCCAAACAATCACATCTTAGTGTCGTTAAGAGAATTATAAGATATATGTTAGGCACTATGAATATAGGTTTATGGTATTCTAAAATTCCATATGCAATTTAATAGGATATTCTGATTCTGACTTTGCCGATTCTAAAATTGATAGAAAGAGCACCAGTGGAACTTTTCATTTCATTGGATCTGCTCTGGTTCCTTGGCATAGTAAGAAATAGAATAGTGTTGCTTTATCTACTACGGAAGCATAATTCATTTCTGTTGGTAGTTGTTGTGCTCAAATTCTTTGGATGACACAACAAATTTCTGATTATGGAATATTACTTGATTATATTCCTATAAGATGTGATAACACAAGTGCTATAAATCTATCCAAGAATCCTGTTCAGCACTCAAGAACTAAACACATAGAAATAAGACATCATTTCTTAAGAGACCATGTTCAAAAGGGAGATTGTGTTCTAGAATTTGTTTATATAAAGAATCAGCTTGCTGATATCTTTACAAAACCTCTCCCTAAAGAAACATTCTTTGCAATTAGGAGAGAATTAGGTCTTTTAGATGTCAATGATCTAAACAATAGATAACTCTAATAAGTTTTTTTATCCTCCTTATGATTAAAAGGATTGCCTTTGAGTCTAGTTTCTTGTGTGTTATTACTATTTATATTAGTTGTTATTTGTCATCTAGATAGTTGTTCTTCATTATCTTTGTTTAAATAGTCTTAATAGAAATAGAACTTATTGTGTATATATAGTTAATTGTTAATTTAACTAGATCGGTTTGTTTGTGATTATTGATTGCTTGGATGAGTTTGATAGTGTGTGTAATTAAATATGCTTGATTGTGCTTGATTGAATTGAATGCTTGTGATTATGGTTGATTAGTATAGTTAGATGAAGTTTAGACATAAACATAGTTAGTTTTTTAAGAGAAAAAGCCTTGTTTATGTTCTGGTAATCAATTACCATTCCCTATAATCGATTACACAAGAACAACAAGGCTGTAATCGATTATAGAAGCCTGTAATCGATTACCAGTAGGCTGCATACTCCTATAATCGATTACCAAGCCTTGTAATCAATTACAAAGCATCCTCTTCTATAAATATCATGCTTTTGCAGCTCCTTCGTACGCAGACCCTCGAGTGACGACGCTCCAAGCTTCCCAATCTTCAAAACTCCATATCTCCCTCATTTCTCAACCAAATCACGTCCTACAAAGCCCAATCTTCATCATTTTCCCTCCTCTTTCAAACTAAAACATCATCAAATGGCAGAACCATCCAAGAAGCAAAAGGGTTCTTCCTCCACCATCGCCGCCACGGAACCGCCGGAGACCTAACAACACCAATTCCTCCCTCCCTTTCATCTCCTCGATCATCTACATTGTTTTCTTCAGATGATCAACGCCAAAGGTACTATTCACAATTTTGCAATAGAGTCATTCTAGACCCGAAGTACCTTGACCTTGATTTCTTTGATGGTGAAACATTTGATTGTTACCAAGTGTTTCAAAATTCTGGTTTAACTGAACTTATGTCTCTGAAACTGCCTCACTTTCCTGAATTAGTAAGAGTCTTCTATAATAACTTAAAAATTCATGATGGTGTTATTTACTTTGAGGTGCATCATGTTCCAATTGTTATTGATCAATCTTTGTTCTTTTCATTGACAAAATTATCCAGTCAAGGTGTTCCTTTTGAGGGCACCCTTGTTAATGATTGGAAATTTGATTATTCTTGTCATGATTTTCGCCGCATGGTCTGCATTGACCAGACTGATATGACCGGCAGATTGCTTGCTGGATCATTAACTTTTGATTTCTGCATCATGCATTACATTATTGTTCGCATTTTGCTTCCATGTTCTTCCAACCTTGCTCAAGCCTCTGAGGAGGATTTGATTCTTATGTGGGCTTTTCATACTGGTCGTCAGATCGGCTAGGCCCATTTGGTTCAGTACCGGATGCATAAGCCATTACGGGACAATGCACCTCTCCCTTATCCTCACCTCGTCACCCTTTTTCTTCATCATTTCAAAAATCCTTTGGATGATGAACTCTTTGTTCAAGTAAAAAGGTCTTTTTCTATTGGTGCTGGTGTGGTTACCTCTTTTGGTTACCGTAAGGATGATGATGGTCAGTGGGTTCGAAAACAAGACTTCCCTCTGCCTATTCCTGACGAACGTACCCCATCTCCTCCACCACAAAGGTTTGATTCCTCTTCACTTCTAAACGACGTCCTCACTGAACTCCACGGTCTTCGTGCTTTCATGGGTGACCGATTTGATGCTATAGATACTCACCTTGATGCCATGAATGCTCTCTTTGATGGGATAGACACGAGGATCACTCAACTTAAGGACGATATAAGCTTCATTAGGCATTGCTTCGATCCCCCGACTAACTCTTAGTTTCTATTTTCCTAGTTTCTATAATTTCCTTAGCCTTGTATTTTGGCTTTTATTGCTTTAGTACTTTGATTATGGTTATCTTGGTTATTTATCATTATGTTTTGCTTTGTGTTTGGATAATTTTAGACTTTGTTTTGGTTAATTAAGGCTTGTTTGGTTTATTTTAGGGATTGATTTAGTCTATAGATGGTATTTGATATGGTTTTGATGTTGCCTTCGCTCCTTCTAGACGCTTTTGGCTTTTTCATGTTGCCAAAGGAGGAGAGAACAAGGGTAGAAATCATAAACCTTTAGGCATAAATTCCAAACTTAAGGGGGAGTAAGTGTTGTGAGCACGCTTTATCAATTGTATATAGTTTATCTTGATTTCAGATTATTGTCATCATCAAAAAGGGGGAGTGTGGCGTCCCTAAATTAATGACTGGTTTAATAGTAATGATTTAAATAACGAAAACCATGGTAAAAAAATTTTTCTTCTTTTTCCTTTTCATATCTTTCTCTTTCCATAATAACTGGGTTTAGAAGGAAAATCCTCACTATAGAGTCCTGAATGGCCAGTTCACAACTCTATTCGGAGTCATTTCTTTCTTACCGCTCATAACCTCTAAACTATTTTGTTGTTTCAAAAGGAATAATGTACCAGCCATTACTTTAGGTCGTCACATGAAAATAAAAGAATAAAATACGGTCGATAAACTCTTTTATAAATAAAGTTTACTAATGATTTCTTTTCAAATAACAAGATTAAACATAAATGCATTCATCATTTAAAGCTGTCCAAAATATGGGAGTTTTACAAAATACATAGTGTCATCCAGAGCAAAAGTATCCACTGAAGTAGCTTCAGCTACATGTATACAATCATCAAATTCCTATACAATAGGTCTACCCATACAAAAACAAAAGAGTAAACCTAACAGTCAGTCCTAGATACACCCACCCTCAAAAAGTATATAAAACTAGTCCGAAGAGCTGTCCACTAGGATGAAGAGCCTCCGCTGATCGCCATCTCTCCCGGGCCACTATCCTCCGTAGAGTCTGCCTCAGATGCCGACGTGACTTCCTCGGGAGAATCCACCTCAGGAAGGGGATCCTCATCACCCTCTAGAAAGTCAAGAGCATCCATAGCAGGCTCAGGAGGTAGCTCCTCAAGATCCTCCTCAGGGTCTTCCTCAGACGACGTTACCTCGATCACTTGGACTGGCTCCACTAGACGATATGGTGTAGGCGTGGGTAGTATCCACTCCACAGTGCGCTGAAGCGTACACGCGGGTTCATCTGGATGCACCAATGAAGTAGCCGTGAATCGAATCGTGCCCCGAAATCGGAACCTCGTGTTGCCTTCGATGGTCTCCCAAGCTCCCTCTAGGCACTCCATCTCCACTCGATCATGGATTAGCTGCGCCGCCATCACGATCTACAAGAACGAAAAGAAAGGGGTAGACTCTTTCACAAGAATCTAACTATGCTGCAACACAATGTGTCTCATAACCACTACATGCAAGTAAAAGGGGTATCTTTAGGCTTTTCATCTCTGGTAATCGATTACACAGCCTTGGTAATCGATTACCAGAGGCCAAACTCGAATTACACAGCTTCAGGACATGAAAACCTGAAAAAGGCACTGTGTAATCGATTACACATACTTGGTAATCGATTACCAGTGACCCATTCCTCTGTGTAATCAATTACACAGACTGGTAATCGATTACCAGAGGCCTCTACAGTCCCTTTTTAAGCCTGGTAATCGATTACACCCTTTGATAATCGATTACCAGAAGCTCTCCTAGCTTCCTGACCTCGTTTTCAAGCCTGGTAATCGATTACACCCCTTGGTAATCGATTACCAGAGACCATCTTAGCCTCCTGTCTTCATTTTTAAGCCTTGTAATCGATTACCCACCCTTGGTAATCGATTACTAGAGGCCATATCCCATATATCAATTAAGTTCACAGCTGGCCAGCCACCACACAAGTCTCCTTGCTTTGTGGTCCTTGTTCCTTTTATCTGTTGACTGCTAGGAGCTCGCCTGTTTAGGTACATCACAGGTTCTCACTGACTGACTATGCTCGGGTTGGGTCGGGATTGGTCAAGCTTGGTTTTGGGCAATAGCACCCCACCTGACGTCCCCAAGGTCTCCTGACCCCCGCGACATATCTCCAGGTACCACTCTGTGGTCAACGAATAAAAGCAGGAAGTTTCACCCTTCTACACTTCCTCATCTCAAGCTTGTAGGATTATGGGGTACCCATCCCATGTGGTACTAGGTGGCGGTCGGGCGATGGTGCACAACAATTTTTTTTTTCACATCCACAAATCGCGCATAAACCCACCATCCCCTGTTGCCCACCTCCAACTGAGCTCACGTACTCCCACGTAGCCCATATCCTCGTTTCTCTCAACACCGGGTCCCCATCAATCCTCCCAAGCTTCCCCAACATCCAGGTAATTCAACATCTAAATCATCACAAACTAACAAACCAAGCAAAACAAGGCAAAGGAAGAAAACTCTGCCCAAAACTCAAACCAAAATTACAGCTTTTTCTCACTTAAAGACCCCAGTAACATTTCCTTCGTTCCAATTCGCTAACCGTTGGATCGACTCGAAAATTTTACTGGAAGTCTCTAGTACATAGGCCTACATTTTGACCGTTGGGATCTGCTAGCAAACATCCAGAACTCATTCTGCATAACTCTTTCCACAACCAGCAAAACATAGCACTTTTCTGCACTTATGCAAAATTCTATTGCACAATCTCACAGCAAAATTCTACATAAAGTGCAGATTTCGAAAATCACACTTTCCCTCATCCGATCCTGCCCAAATCAAATCCTAAAAGTCCCAAATCATGTATCAATCGTGTCTAAACCAAAGTCAAGCTTCAAACCACAGCAACATAAAATCTAGGTATCCAAAACCCCTCAATTTAATGAATTTTCAAGGTTTGAGAAGTGAAATTGAGAATGAGGTAAATTTGAAGCAAACTCTCACCTCACACAAGTCCATAACATCAATTTAAACTTGTTCAAACTGGATTTACACCTAAAATTTCATCGAATCAAAATTTGACTCCTCAACCCCCAAATTTACCCTAGAAATGGCTCTTTGTTCACTTTGGTCATTTGTTTTTCTCTCTAGCATAGCCCAAACTTTCTCATAAGTCCTAAATGGCATTTCAAGCTAGGATTAACTCACTCTAACCTCCAAATACCACTAAATTCAGAATTGAGCCTTCCAACTCTCAAAATCTCACTCTTTTTCCACTCACAACACCATACTCCCACCTTCTAACCCTAGGTTAATTCTACCCTTCATCTCTAACAGTTTTCCATAAGTAATTTCAGCACATAAACATCACAAGCATCATCATAAAAACCCTAAAACAGAATGGGTATGTTTAACTCATCCAAACATGGCAAGTTCAATATGCTTTCAACAAGTTTCTTCACAAATAACTATCATGAAGCAGAAAACTAGCAAAACTACCCATCATATCTCCCAAAACCCCATACCCACGAAAATCAAGAGAGAAAGAAGTCCACCCAAACCTGAAATTTTGAAGTCCCACTCGTAGAGATGCGCTTCACGACTCCGAAAATGCCCTCCTTTCGTGATTTGGAGCAGAAATGATGACCAAAGGTTGGAGCTTTGTTTGGAGCTTCAATGGAGAATGAAGGAGAAAGAAAAGCAACGTGAGGGAGAGGGAGAGAGAGGGTTGTCTGAAAATGGGCTGAGTGAGGAGAGAGAGAGTTGCTTTTTAGTTTTAAAAAGGCTTTTTCCTCTTTTCTTATTATTTTATTTAAGCTATGCCACATGTCTCCATTTGAGTGGAGTAAAAAGGGCCCACTTTCTCTTTTGATTGTGACCCATACACAGCCACAGAAAGTGAGAAAAATCTGACCTTTGAAACGCTAAAATCCTGCCTCGGTTTGCATGTTGTTTCTCTAGTTCTAGTTCCTCGCGTTTCTCTGTGTCCGTCGGGGCCAGTTTTCGAAAGTAATCAATATATATATATATCAAAACGCTCAGAATAAAACCCCGAGCGTGGTTCAGAGGTTGGTTTTGTTAAGTTTTAAGTCGCACGCAAAACGATGATTTTTAGACTAATTAATTAAGAATTAACCCATAACCTCCCAGTTATGGATTTCTCTTCCTTAATTAGCCTAACCCGCATATCTTGCCCCCACTATTCCTACTTCTATCAAGAACATATATGCATATACACTGAATAATACTTATATATATATATATATATATATATATATATATATATATATATATATATATATATATATAATCATTCAAAATACATCGTTTCCAAAAATTCCGGGTAGAAATTTCCAGGATGTCACAGGGAGATTGTAGAAGCATATACGATATGAAGTTTTGATGATGCCAAAGATAAGCGCTTCTCAAGTTTGATCCAAGTCAAGAATTCAGAAAATAACTCCTAAGAGTCACAACTCTTCAGAAAATAACTCCCAAGAGTCACAACTCTTTAGAAAATAAATCCCAAGAGTCACAACTCTTCAAATAACTACTAAGAGTCACAACTCTTTAGAAAATAACTCCCAAGAGTCACAACTCTTCAGAAAATAACTTCCAAGAGTCACAACTCTTCAGAAAATAACTCCCAAGAGTCACATCTGTTCAAGAGATTTTTGAATGGCCATCAAAGGCCTATAAATAGGTGACTTGGGACATGAAATTCCTAAGAGAGTTTTTCTGAACTGAAATGTCTTATCCTCTCAAAAAGATTCCTTGGTCCAACACTTGCATATTCAATAAGGAATCTTGATTGATCTTCATTTGTAATATCCTTCTCTTAAAGAGAGAAACTTCTTCTTCTTTTTATTCAAAGAGATTGATTAAGGGACTGAGGGTCTCTTAAGTTGTAAGAATTTCTGAACACAAGGGAAGGGTTGTCCCTGTGTGGTTCAGACTTTGTAAAAGGCATTTTACAAGATAGTGGAAATCTCAAGCGGGTTGCTTGGGGATTGAACGTAGGCATAGGGCGTGACCGAACCAGTATAAAAACTGAGTTTGCATTCTCTCTTCCCTTAAACTTCTTTTATTTATTGCTATTTATCTTTTTCTTTAAAGAAGTTTATTTTGAATTATTTTTGAGTAATTCATATTAAGGGTGTATTTTTAATCCAAAAAGAAAGAGTGAAATTTTTAATTGGGGAATAGTTTTTGTATCTTAATTCAACCCCCCCCCCCCCTTTCTTAAGATAACTGAGGTCACTTTTCTAACATCATACACAACATAATGTATTTTCTCTTCATGCATAACCAAGGAGGGAGATCGTAAATCATCAGCAAAATAGGCCATGAACTCTGGTTAGTGCTTAAGTTACCAAAAGGATTCATGCAATTTGAAGAAAGTCTGAGCCTCAAGTTTCTTGGGTCCTCCCCAAAATCAGGAAACAATCGATCAACAGTCTTCCATTGGGGTGAATCAACCAGATGCCGGAGCAATCCATCACTTTTTCTGCCATCTGCATGCCATGTAAGATTTTTGGCATCATGTGCATTAGCATGAAATCGCTTAAACCTTGAAATTATCAGAAGATACCATCATACCTTTGTTGGACGGTCATTATTTGTGGTTGCATGTTGGCTACCTTCGCCATCCTTGACTTTGTACTGTGATACACCACATGTGGGACATTTGCACATGTCGGCAAACTGATTTCTGTATAATATGTAATCATTAGGGCATGCATGTATTTTTTGGTGCTCCATGCCCACAAGACATAAGATCTTCTTCGCCTCGTACCAATTTTTCGGCAAAGTATTATTTCCAGGCAGCATCTTCTTCAACACAACAAGCAATTCATTGAAGCTTTTGTCACTCCACCCAAATCTTGCCTTCAAGTTGACCAAATCTAACACCATCGACAATCGTGTAAAACTAGTGCACCCCCGGATACAAAGGGTTCTTATAATCAACTTGTAATTGCTCATACAAAGGTGCATGTGCTTTCCAAAACTCCTCTTGTCCAAGGTCATGCATCATTTCTTCTATATGATCTTCGATGTCTTCATCAACCAGGTTAGTATGAGAAGCTATTGTCATATCTGCCAATTCACCATACCAAATTCATTTTGTGTAATTTGGAATTATCCCCTCACATATAAGATGTGATCTTATTTCATTTAGAGAATGTCGTCTCCTAGTCCCACATTTGACATATGGACGAAAATATTTTCCATGGATAACCGGTGCATATCATTCAACAAATTGCAAGAATTGCTCAACTCCATTCTCATACTCATCACTTATGTGACATGCTTTCATCCAAGTTTCGACCATGTTTCGTTGTCTGTAATACTTACAAGGTTAACTATCTACATACATGAAGATCTCACTTTTTTCGTAAAAGGTGTGACCCTATCCCGTTTAAGAAGAATTTTTTATACATAATTCATACATACAAGTTAAATATGTTTTGTTAAATTTGAAGAAATTTCGACAGTATTTCGCATTGGTTTCCAAGCACACTACAGGAAAGCGATGTGTTAAATTCACTACAATCAAGTATATACCCGAAGAACAAAGCGATATGCAATTAACCGAATTTTCATCAAATTCAACACAACATTGTTAACCTATAAGTATCAATTACGTATAAAAATGATTTTTTTCCAAACGGACAATTCAAGATTGAATACAATGATTAATCCAAACTGTCTGTATTAATCGTAGTATTGAATCTCAAACAGGAAACTAAGGTTCACTTGCAATGCACATAACTTTAATGTAAAACAATAGTCATATATGATAAAAAAATTTAATAAGAAATTAAGTGTTACAATGACATACATACCTGAAAAGATGCTTAGTTTCATTAAAAGAAAAAGTGTGGTGATGTGTAGTGCACAATCATCACCAACAATAATAGTCTCCGTGGGCAAAATACATGTCATTCTTTACCTACATAATAAATATTTAAATTTTTAAAATACAATATGCAAACACCAGCCAGGTAGATATACCATGTACTGTATACCATTCTGAATTTGCTATCTCAAAGGCAAAGCAAAGTTCAAACAATCACGACTATAATTCTATCAACACCCAAATTCGAACACTGTCAATCTACAAACAAAAGCAAACAACAATGGAGTCATCATCAACTGACCAAATTAGTGCAAAAGCCGCAGTTTCTTATATACTACTAACAGCTTCACGTTCATTTATATGCTACTCACAGCTTCAATTTCATTTCACAAAATTGAAAACTACACATAAAATTATTTCATACGTATTAATAGTTATAATAATTTTGTATAATATCAAGTTTTGAGTATACTAGAAGTAGTCATATAACTTATTTTAGAAATTAACGGCTAGTATCCTACAAGCAGTCATATTATGAACTTTGAAATTTTACCATCCATCATATGGTTGGAAGTTAATTGTTTCTCTGTTACAATATTTTTGTTGCTGATATTTAGGGAATGGTGTTGCAATTGAATATGGTACCAGAGCAATTTGTGGTTTCTTTAGCTACCACACTACCAGAGTTCGTGAAATAGTTGTAAAGAAGCAGGTAATATTGAACTGCTGATCATCAATGTTTATTTAAATAAAGGAGGTTGTCAAAGGGCTTCATTCATAAGGATTAGTAATTATTAATTCGTATCCTCTTCACGACTTTGTTCAAGTAAGTAGGGAGCCTGGTGTAACATTTTTAGTGGCACTATCATGATGGTCCATAGGGACTTCGATTTCAAGAGGGATCACTTGGAAATGCTACTCAAGTGTTGTATGTTACTATTTAAATTTCAATTCCTCATTTTGTTACAAGTTTATTTCATTTATTTGTTTTGTTAGTGCTTACTACATATCCTACTAGATCTAACTCTTCCAATGAGAGTCTTATAGAAATAGGTTGCGTTGTTATTTTTTTAAAACAATATTTTATTCAATTCCCGTGTGTGCATCTGATTTAACTTGTCACAGGTACAACATGGTTTACCAAGGTCTTCTTAACGAACCAATATTTTCGTTTTGGTTCAACAGCAAGCAAAGGAAGAGGAAGGGGGTGACGCAAATTTTTGTGGTGTTGATCCTGCTCACTATAAGGGAAACCACACTTATGTGGCTCTAACTACAAAAAGATATTCTTGGTTGTAATTTTTGTGATACATAATAATGCTGTTTTTTTTTACGTTTTTGTCTTTGTTAATTTTCATTTTTTTTATTTCAGATTCATTTGGGATATGTAGGAATTGCCAGTAAACCCACTTGTATGTACACCATGTGTTAGCAGAATTTGGCAATTTTTTCTGCATATGATGGATGATTGGCATTTTTTTGGTTAATTTTCCTTGTTTGAGTGATATTTTCTGATCACATCAAAGTTCATGCTCTGTTTTATCCATCCTGCTTCGACCTTCTGATTGACATCACACACTCTCACTATCATTTTATATAATGAAACCAAAGCACTATTAATTACTATCATTTTATATAATGAAACCAAAGCACTAATTAAGCAAAAGGATTTAAGACAACACAACGGATTCTGTAGTGGACCCTGGCTAAGGCTGCCTTTACAATCAGCTGTTTGATTTTTTATTCTCTTAAAATGCTATATAGGATTGAGTGCAAGGTTAGGCAGTGAATAGTCAAAAGGAAAGTAAGCTTAATGTAAAAAAGATAAGAATGTTGTCATAGATAAGTGGGTACACAGACAAAGTAGGATTAGAAATTCGTTAAAGAAGAAGTCCGGGTAGCCACTATTGTAGCAAAAATTATAGTCTTATATTAAATAATTTGATCAGAAACACAAAAGTCATGTAAAAACACCAATTAGGAGAGGTAATATTATATGGGAAATAATGAAATAACTAAGAGTGTGTTTAGATGAGGGAATTTAAAATTTGAGAAATTTTAAATTTTAAGAATTTCAAATACTTCAATTGGAATTCTTTTATTTTCAAAATTTTGTGTTTGGATAAAAAAAATTGTGAGGATGAAAGAAAATAAATGCAAAGAGAAGAGAAAATATGGTTGGTGTGCTTCCAAACAGAATAATATTGATGCAGTATGGGGAGTCGCATGGGAACCGGGACACGACGACGTACACCATCATATCCGACAACAGCGCAAGGCATGGCTCAGACCCTCTACGACGGTGAGCACCTCCACCACGTGATAGGCAATGACGACTGCTCCCCTGACTGGCGGGTGCAGTTCTACTTGTCCCCTACACCCGCACCCGATCGACATTCCATGAGCTCAAACGGTGTTTCTTGAAAAATATGATCATCATCGACATGAAGGAAGAGTCGCGAGTTTGAGAACGGGATTTTGGAAACTTTTAAGTGGAAGAGAGGAAGAAGGTTATACAGGAAATACAGTAACATTTTAGAAGGTTCTTCTATCAAGAAGAGAAATTCAATTTCTCACCTTTTAGAAGAAAATTAAAATTTCACATTTTTAGTTGTTTAAAATTCCAAAAATTTAAATTCTTCATAAAAAAACATCCAAAAAATGAATTTTAAATTAAAAAAATTTAAATTCTTTGATAAATTACTTTCTTCAGTTAAAATTTCTTATCCAAACACACTCTAAAGGTAATGTGATACCAAAGAAAAATAGTATAATTCAAATAAGAAATTTAGAGTAAATGATCTCCATCATAATATGGGACAAAAAATTATGGTATCGTATCATCCGCACAATCAACCTTGGTTATTAATGACAAAAAAACCTTAAGTTTAATCAATAAGTCTAAATGGATAAAATATATCTTGCACACCTACATAGCTATTTGCAATACGTGCTTACGGTAAAAGATACGGGTATAACCTAAAATTTTCATATTTGCTTTCTAAAAAATTCAACTCTCCCTCAACCTCAGCTAACTGAAATTGGTCAGTAATCCTGTAAAAAAAATCAACTTCTTTTGAAAAATAAAGGTAGATTGTTTGCACCTTTCAACTTAGATTCCTAACCAAATCACACCTTAAAGTTTAAAATTATATCAGCTTACGAAACTTTTCAAAAATTCGTTCAAATTTCAGAATTATTACGCGACTTGCATTCATACCAAAAGTCAAGTGGTAGAAACATATTGTTGAATATAGATGTTTCTCCTGCATGCTTACCAATTAAGTTAACAATTTAGTTACATAATGGGAAGCTACCAATCAACAACTTGTCAATTAAGTATCTGACATCATTCAGGGTAAAAAAAAAAAACCTCACTTTCTCTTTTCAGAGTCAAATAAAAGAAATCCATTTTCGGTAATAATTTTGGTCTCAACATTTTGGAAAAAGAAAGGCTCTATCAATTTTGGAATTGAGAGGCCAAATTGAATGGCTACTAATGGGTGGTAATGACCACTAATGAGTGGTAGGTGTTGAACTCATGACTAAGAGGATGTTATAGTATGTGTAGACCATTGAATCATTAATGGTTTTTTGATATGTGATTGTTTTTTATATCTTATATCTTTATTATGTTTACCTTTACAATTTATGTAATTTTGATTTATTTTATACATGAATATATTCTGAAAAATTTTATTCTATGCATATATATATATATATATATATATATATATATATATATATATATATTATATAAAATCAAATGCATAAAATTATGTTTCAATTATCAAATTATAAATGAGAATCTTATTCATACTTATATTATATCTTGATCTTGAAATACATAATATGATTTATTCTTATATAATTAAGTTTTATGTCTAAGTGATCTTTATAATTTTGATTAATTATGGATTAGCCACAACATCTATATTTTGATTAAAATTATATATTAAGTTGTTTAAAGATCATAGAAGAAATTAGACATAATATTGTGATTAATTGTACTTATATAATGAATTTTATCCCACAAAATTTGTTATTATATTTGTATAATTAATTGGGATAAAATGACATATTACTTTTCATGGTTTACCCACAGGCATCGTGAGGTATGTATAATTTGTTGATTTTATCATAAAGTAAATATTTGCGATAGAAATTAAATTATTTTCATGTTGTACCCATAAAGCATGAATTTGAGTATGTAATTTGATTATTTTATCATAAGGTTTAATTGTTTCTTATTGAATTAAAAATTTAGCCCACAGGAAATTTTTATGTCACAAGATTCAATTTTCTGGTATGTTTACATTGGTAAAAGATACAATTAAGATTTGTATGCCGCAAATTTTGACATAAGCCTTTGAATTGTGTAGCTTCTCAAACTGTTAGTTTTTTTTATATTCAATGTGATGTTCCCGAACTTAAAGGAGATAACTATAAGATATGGAAGGAGAGAATTCTTCTGCAATTGGGGTGGATGGACATAGACTATGCTATAAGGAAAAATGAACCACCTGCAATCACTGATGAAAGTAGCTCAGTTGATGTTGCGCTATATAAGCGGTGGGAGGTGGGAGCGATCAAACCGACTCAACGTGATGTTCATTAAGACTAAAATCTCAACTCGAATACGTGGTTCTATTGATCAGCATGAAAAGGTCTGAGACTTGGTTAAGGCCATTGATGACCTGTTCATCACTTCATATAAGACTTTAGCAAGCACCCTGATCATGAAGTTCTCCTCTCTTCGGCTCACCAGTGTGAAAGGTGTGCATAAGTACATAATGAAAATGTGAGATATTTTAGCTCAACTTAAGAAACTGGAGGTTGATATGTCTGAGTCCTTCCTGGTGCACTTCATTTTGAACACCCTTCCGCATGAATATGGGCCGTTTAAGATTTCCTACAACACACATAAGTACAAATGGTCTATCAATGAATTAATGACCGTGTGTGTTCAGGAAGAAGAAAGCCTTGTAATGGAGACAGGTGAGAGTGCATTGTTGACAACTGCTTATGGGAAGAATAAAGCAACTAAGTCTCAAGCTAATCATAAGGGGAATGGTAAAATACCACCTCAAGTTGATATTAAGAAGGTGGCAAAGTGTTTCTTTTGCAAGAAGAAGGAACATATGAAGAAGAATTGCCTCAGATTCTAGAAATGGCTTAAGAAGAAAGGTAAATCAATCTCATTAGTATGTTATAAATCTAATATGGTTAGTGTTAATATTAACACCTGGTGGATTGATTCTGGATCTACTTTCCATATTGCAAATTCTTTAAAGGGTATGCAAAACCTAAGAAAACCAGTGGGAAGTAAGCAAAGCAAAGCATTTTATCAGGCAATAAGCTAGACTCACCTGTGGAGGCCATTGGAACTTGCATTTTAACTTTAAGTAGTGGCTTTATTTTAAAATTAGAAAGGACCTTTTATGTACCAATTTTTTCTTGAAACTTGAATTCTGTTTCTAGACTTGTACCTTTTGGATATTCCTTTAATTTTAAAGACACATCATTTGAGTTATTTTATAATTCTGAATGTGTTGGGAATGATGGTCTTTATCTTCTTGGTTTACAAAATTATGCCACTTATAGTTCAATGCATGTTCAAACTGGTATTAAAAGGTGTAATATTAATGAGAATTCCCCTATGTTATGGCACCGGAGATTAGGACATATCTCCATTGAAAGAAAAGGTTAGTGAAAGATGGGGTACTCAACACTCTAGATTTTGCTGACTTTAAGACTTGTGTGGACTGCATTAAGGGTAAGCAGACTAACATGTTTAAGAAAGGTGCTAACAGGAGTTCAAGCATATTATAAATAATTCATACTGATATTTGTTGTCCAGATATGGATGCACTTGGTCAGAAATATTTTATCACCTTTATAGATGATTATTCACGATATATGAATGTTTATTTGCTTCATAACATAAATGAAGCATTAGATGCCTTCAAAGTCTTTAAGGCTGAAGTTGAGAACCAATGTGGCAAGCAAATAAAAATAGTGAAATCAGATAGAGGTGGAGAATACTATGACAGATATATTGAGAATGGACAAGCACCTGGTCCTTTTGCAAAGTTTCTTCAAGAACATGGGATTGTTTCCTAATACACTATGTTCGATTCTCCGAATCAGAATGGTGTGGCAGAAAGAAGGAAATGAACATTATTGGACATGGTGCAAAGTATGCTTAACAACTCCAATCTTCCTAAATCCTTGTGGGCTGAAGCACTAAAGACGGCAGTGTATATATTAAATTATGTTCCAACCAAGGTTGTCCCAAAGACACCTTTTGAGTTATTTAAAGGTTGGAAACCGAGTTTGAAACATATGCACGTTTGGGGTTGTCTGTCTGAGGTGAGAATATATAACCCACAAGAGAAGAAACTTGACCCGAGGACTATTAGTGGGTATTTCATTGGATATGCCGAAAGATCTAAAGGTTATAGGTTTTATTGTCCATATCATATTACTAGGATTGTGGAATCAAGAAATGCCAAGTTTCTTGAAAATGACTTGATCAGTGGGAGTGATCAATTGAGGGACTTAGGTTCTGAAATTGATTATATAGAGTCTCAACCTTCCACATCAAGTGAAAGATTGGTTGTAATTCATACCCCTCAAGCTCAAAGGGATGATGAACAACACATGATTGGTATTCCACAACCTGTTGCTGATAATCCAGTAGATCATCAAATTCCTGAAAATAATGAGCAACCAGTTGAACAACATGATCCCCAAGAAAATGTTGATGCAACATTAAAGAGGTCTACTACAGTAAGAAAATCAACTATTCCTAGTGATTATATTGTATATTTGCAAGAATCTGACTATAATATTGGAGCTGAAAATGATCCCGAAACTTTTGATCAAGTCATGAGTTGTAAAGAGTCAAATTTATGGTATGATGCCATGAAGGATGAGAAGAATTCCATGCAGAGTAACAGAGTTTGGAACCTTGTAGAGTTGCCTAATGGGGCAAAGCCCATTGGATGTAAATGGGTCTTTAAGACCAAAAGCGATTCATTAGGCAACATTGAGAGATACAAGGCAAGACTTGTTGCTAAGGAATTTACTCAAAAAGAAGGAATCGACTACACAGAAACTTTTTCTCCAGTATCTAAGAAAGATTCTCTTTGTATTATCTTGGCATTAGTTGCTCATTTTGACCTTGAGTTGCAACATATGGATGTGAAAACAACTTTTCTTAATGGTGATTTAGAGGAGGAGGTTTATATGAAACAACCTAAAGGCTTATCCTCTAATAGTGGTGAGTATTTGG
Organism: Glycine max; assembly: GCF_000004515.6. NCBI lineage: Eukaryota > Viridiplantae > Streptophyta > Magnoliopsida > Fabales > Fabaceae > Glycine > Glycine max. The sequence goes on from NC_038243.2 coordinate 20,974,427, forward strand.
TTTGCAAGCTTAATAAATCTATATATGTTTTAAAACAAGCCTCCCGTCAGTGGTACCTTAAGTTTCATGGGATAATTTCTTCATTTCGTTTTTGATGAAAATCCCATGGATCAATGCATATACCACAAGGTCAGTAGGAGTAAAATATGTTTTCTTGTTTTATATGTAGATGATATTTTACTTGCAACCAATGATTGGGGTTTGCTACATAAGGTGAAAAAATTTCTCTCTAAGAATTTTGACATGAAGGATATGGGTGATGCATCTTATGTCATCGGTATTAATATTCATAGAGATAGATCTCAAGGTATTTTGGGTCTATCACAGGAAACCTATATTAACAAAATTGTAAAGAGATTTTGGATGAAATATTGTTCACCAAGTGTTGCTCCCATTGTGAAGGGTGATAGGTTTAATTTGAACCAATGTCCAAAGAATGACTTTGAGATGGAACAGATGAAAAGCATTCCTTATGCTTCAGTTGTTGGAAGCCTCATGTATGCTCAAGTATGCACAAGGCCTGACATTGCTTTTGCAGTTGGAACGTTAGGAAGATATCAGAGTAATTCAGGTATTGACCACTAGAGAGCTGCTAAGAAAGTGATGAGGTATCTTCAGGAGACCAAAGATTACATGCTTATGTATAAACAGACAAACAATCTAGATGTGATTGGTTATTCAGACTCAAACTTTGCTGACTGTGGTAACTCTCACAAATCATCATCTAGGTACATTTTCATGATGGCTGGTGGAGCTATTTCATTGAGGAGTGTTAAGCAGACTTTGACTGCTACTTCTACCATGGAAGTTGAGTTTGTCTCTTGTTTTGAGGCTACATCACATGGTGTATGGCTTAAGAGTTTAATTTCTGGGCTGAAGATAGTTGACACTATTTCAAGGCCTTTGAGAATTTTCTGCGATAACTCAGCTACTGTCTTTATGGCTAAGAATAACAAAAATGGAAGTCGAAGTAAACACATCGACATTAAGTACTTAGCCATTAGAGAAAGAGTAAAAGACAAGAAAGTGGTCATTGAGCATATAAGCATTGAGTTGATGATTGTTGATCGTTTAACTAAGGGCATGCCACCGTTTAAATTTAAGGATCATGTAGAAAGAATGGGACTTGGTTCCACTTAATGATTGTATACTTACATGTTTAAATTAAAACTTTTATATTGTGATATTTTCTCATATTTAGGTGCACATTGATTTATTTGAGAAAAAATATGTTTTGGACCAAGAATAAACATTGGGTTTATTCATTAAGTTTTATTACCACTTTGAGTATACTGCTTGGGAAATTGAACATATTGTAATACATGGATGATATTACTCGTTATAAGAGGAACTATCACTATGATTCGTATATTCATTTCTTAAGAAGATTGAGCATTGAGTCAAAAATGTTTGGACCAAGTGAGAGAATGTAATAATTTTGGTCTCAACATTTTGGAAAATGAAAGGCTCCATCAGTTTTGGAATTGAGAAGCCAAATTGAATGGCTATTAATGGGTGGTAATGACCACTAATGGGTTGTAATGACCACTAATGAATGGTAATGACTACTAAATGCATTCTTGATGGTAGAATGCCTATATATAGCACATGTATTTGGTCCCTGAGCTCATCTCTTCTAATTCATCTAATACACCATCTAGAGAGAGTGAGAGTTTGGAAGAACCAAAACAAGACAACTCTTTCATTGCAATGGCTGGAGGTATAATTTGATTTTTGTTTTTCTACATTTTGTCAATGACTTGTGTTTCCTTTTGTAGTTTGTAACATCACAGGTTAAAATTTTTAGTCTAACACTTTCATGAGTCAGAAATTGGATAAAATTTACACAACTTATTCAGATATATGGAATAAAAGTGAAAGAATGCCACTACTTCTGATATACCAAGGTCACTATAGTAGTGTGTCTTCTAGTTCTAGAGATGTTCAAACTTGTTCAACTTATCTCAAACTAAATTTCCCTCTAATTTTGGTGGACCATGATGATGTTGATATGTCTAATTGCTTCCTCCCACTTTACGATAACTAGTGCATACACTATTAGCTACTAATAACAATTCCTCTACCAAAAAGAGAAATATACCTCACATTTACAAACAATTTTAGTTTTGAATATTTATTATATCAAGAACCATGGCAGAATAAATCCAACCTCTTAATAGTTGGTTTTGAACAAGTATGATGAATTCTGGAAGCAATTTGGGTAGTTTAAAAGCCATGGCTTGCTGACAAGAATGCTCAAGCACTAAGGTGCCAAAAGAAACTGGTGGAGGAGGAAGAAGTTGCTCAGAAAAGGTACCTAGTTCAAACTAATACAATAGAACTCTACTTTTTTAATCATCTTTGTTGAATGAAATTTAGAATTTTCAATTTAAAATGGAGTCTGAACAAAACATTTTTGTTGTTGTTTTTTCAAATAAGAGATTTATTCCCTCCATAAACTTGTATAACTAACAAAACAAAGAAGAACCCAGTGCTATTTGGGTTGATAGGCTCATGATAGATATAAACCCTTCATAAGTCAATAGGAATAAGTGTTTTAATAACAAGTAGGAATGAGTGTTTTAAGATCAAATAGGTCAATAATTGTGCAACACATGTTGTAGCCTCTTGCAAGAACAAACAGCTAACTTACCATTACATGTTTCCGATTGTACCCAAGTGATAAAGTAAGCCACAAACACGAAGAAAAAAATTCACAAATTGACTTGTATTTAGCAGAGTTTAAAATGATCTTACATGTATGACTACCTTTTTGAGCTACATATGATATTACCAAAATTACACAGACAACAAACAATCAACAAAATAGAGGCTCAAAACTGAAACAGCCCTAAAGCATTTTTCCACATTTAACATAATCGAACTTAAGCTTTTTCCAAAGCCCTAATGCATGCCAACAAAATAGCAAAGACATCAACAAATATAATCTCAAAATCGAAAGCAAAAATAGAGGCTCACCGAAAGCAAAATCATATATTACATGGAAAACAAATTAAATGGAATGGACGCATACCAATGAAGCACAAGCTGCCAGAGGTGACCAAGTGAGACAGGCACAAATAGGTTGTCAGCAGACACGGGCTCACCCAAGACAAGCTTCACCAACCAGCTGAGAGAGAAACAGAAGTCACTGAGAAAAAGGAAGTTTCTTTCGCGAAGACAACCGGGACATGGCTAGCTTAATGAGAACTTGAAAATGAAGTTTCAAACATGGTTTTTGTGAAACCATCTTGAAGACTGGATACATTTCAAAGACGGTTTTCGTGAAAACGACTTTGAAAGCTCAAAACGATGACGGCTTTGGTAGTAACCGCCTTCTTTTTGAAATTTCAAAATCAATTTCACAAAAACCGTCTTCAAAATGTCTAGTATTTACAAAAATATCACCGCATCTATTACAATGACGGTTATTTTATAACCAACTTAAATAACGCAATGTAAAAATGTCCTTTCTTAGTAGTGAACCGAGAAAGGTAACCCTATTCGTGGCAGAGAAAGTGAAGAAGGATGTTGTGGTGGCCTCCAAGGATCTTGTGTTTGGACATGTTAAACTTCAAAATAAGGAAATGTTAGATGAAATATTAGGAAGCCAAAAACAAAAAACATAAGAATGGTGTTATTTCACACAGAATTGTACCACATAAAATGTTTATAATAATCAATTAATATAAATGGAACAATATAATAGAGAAGACTTTAGAAAAATCTAGGTTGAAGTGCACTATATCTTGTCATTAAAGAGAAACTGTCCTACTTCATTGGTAACAACTAAGGATCTCCAAGCCAAAGAACTCCAATGCTTCAAAACTTATTTTAAATAATAATAGAATTTTTCTAAAGAAGGCAACTCTATGAGTATATGTATTTCGAGTATATTGTCTCTTATCTTTTGTGAACAGGAGGCTAAATATATATAGGAAACCCAACCATAACATGCCACTATTAGAAAATATGTCTTTTACATCGGTTATTTATGACTTTCAACATTGGTTATTAACCGATGTTGAAAGTATTATCGTTAACATCGATTTTTTAAAGAAACTGATGTTATATAATAAGAATTACACCAAAAAAGTATCAATGTTCATAACAGTGTTGGTCGTTAACATCAGTTTTAGTTTAAAACCAATGTTAACTGTCAATGTTAACATCGGTTTTATGTAAAACCGATGTTAAGTAATACATTAACATCAATTTTTTAAAGAAACTAATGTTAACTTCCAAACGTTAATATCGGTTTTTGGAAAAACCGATGCGATGTTAACGTATTTGGAAGTTAACATTGGTTTTTGTAAAAACCCGATGTTAATATACAAAAACAACATCGGTTTCTTAAAAAATTGATGTTAACGTACAAAAACCGATGTTGTTATTGAGAATTTTTTTTAATAGACTGTCTGTTTTTTCAATAAGCCCAAAAATTAACCTACAAATTTTTCAAATCACACCACACAGCATAACATATATCATTTGCATTCTGCTTTGATACAAATTTTAGCATAAACCTAGCTAGTAAACTATCAATTCTTTTTTTACAATTGATAACTATCAATAAATAATTTATTAATAATTATCTCAATAAAGAATATTCAATGTTAAAAGGAAACATCAATTATAAAAAATGTAAAGGAAGCTAGTAAACTAATGAAGTAAACTAAAATTACAAAGTTCCCTAACATCCTAAGTTTGATTTCTAACTTTGAGATAATATTGTGCCCACTGGATGCGAAGCGCCTTCAATCTCTCTGCTTCCAATGGTCTAACATCATTAAAATACTGCATGATAAAATAAAACATAAGTTAATAATGTAATACCAATCATAAGAAAATCAAATTTGTTTGAAATAAGCAATTACCGTTTCCCAATTATTTCTGAAACTTCCTAATATTATAGTGGACATCCAGTGCACCACGTAATAGCCACACTCTATGCTTCCTTTTTGTCTATTACACTAAATACATAATGAAATTTAGATATTAAACATTAACTACAAATTAGTGTAGAGTTGATCTCTTTTGTTCAGAGAGCAATCTCTGGTGTGTATTTGATTTAATTGTAAACACGGGAGAGTGATTGAGAGGGAGTGAGAGGGGTTCTCATATCTAAGAGTGGCTCTTAGGTAGAGGTTGCACGGGTAGTGGTTAGGTGAGAAGGTTGTAAACAGTGGCTGTTAGATCTTCGAACTAACACTATTTTAGTGGATTTCCTCCCTGGCTTGGTAGCCCCCAGATGTAGGTGACGTTGCACCGAACTGGGTTAACAATTCTCTTGTGTTATTTACTTGTTTAAACTGTTCACACTGTCAAATATAATCTGCATGTTCTGAAGCGCGATGTCGTGACATCCTGTACGACATCTGTCCCCTGAATCAGAATTTCAATTGGTATCAGAGCGGGCACTCGAAATCACTGAGTGAGATCTAGGGAGATAAATTCTGATGAACATGGAGAAAGAAGGAGGACCAGTGAACAGACCACCAATTCTGGATGGAACCAACTATGAATACTGGAAAGCAAGGATGGTGGCCTTCCTCAAATCACTGGATAGCAAAACCTGGAAAGCTGTCATCAAAGGCTGGGAACATCCCAAGATGCTGGACACAGAAGGAAAGCCCACTGATGGATTGAAGCCAGAAGAAGACTGGACAAAAGAAGAGGACGAATTGGCACTTGGAAACTCCAAAGCCATGAATGCTCTATTCAATGGAGTTGACAAGAATATCTTCAGACTGATCAACACATGCACAGTGGCCAAGGATGCATGGGAGATCCTGAAAACCACTCATGAAGGAACCTCCAAAGTGAAGATGTCCAGATTGCAACTATTGGCTACAAAATTCGAAAATCTGAAGATGAAGGAGGAAGAGTGTATTCATGACTTCCACATGAACATTCTTGAAATTGCCAATGCTTGCACTGCCTTGGGAGAGAGGATGACAGATGAAAAGCTGGTGAGAAAGATCCTCAGATCTTTGCCTAAGAGATTTGACATGAAAGTCACTGCAATAGAGGAGGCCCAAGACATTTGCAACATGAGAGTAGATGAACTCATTGGTTCCCTTCAAACCTTTGAGCTAGGACTCTCGGATAGGACTGAAAAGAAGAGCAAGAACTTGGCGTTCGTGTCCAATGATGAAGGAGAAGAAGATGAGTATGACCTGGATACTGATGAAGGTCTGGCTAATGCAGTTGTGCTCCTTGGAAAACAGTTCAACAAAGTGCTGAACAGAATGGACAGGAGGCAGAAACCACATGTCCGGAACATCCCTTTCGACATCAGGAAAGGTAGTGAATACCAGAAAAGGTCAGATGAAAAACCCAGTCACAGCAAAGGAGTCCAATGCCATGGGTGTGAAGGCTATGGACACATCAAAGCTGAATGTCCCACTCATCTCAAGAAGCAGAGGAAAGGACTTTCTGTATGTCGGTCTGATGATACAGAGAGTGAACAAGAAAGTGATTCTGACAGAGATGTGAATGCTCTCACTGGGAGATTTGAATCTGCTGAAGATTCAAGTGATACAGATAGTGAAATCACTTTTGATGAGCTTGCTATATCCTATAGAGAACTATGCATCAAAAGTGAGAAGATTCTTCAGCAAGAAGCACAACTAAAGAAGGTCATTGCAAATCTGGAGGCTGAGAAGGAGGCACATGAAGAGGAAATCTCTGAACTTAAAGGAGAAATTGGTTTTCTGAACTCTAAACTGGAAAACATGACAAAATCAATAAAGATGCTGAATAAAGGCTCAGAGGTGCTTGATGAGGTGCTACAGCTTGGGAAGAATGTTGGAAACCAGAGAGGACTTGGATTTAATCTTAAGTCTGCTGGCAGAACAACCATGACAGAATTTGTTCCTGCCAAAAACAGCACTGGAGCCACGATGTCACAACATCGGTCTCGACATCATGGAACGCAGCAGAAAAGGAGCAAAAGAAAGAAGTGGAGGTGTCACTACTGTGGCAAGTATGGTCACATAAAGCCCTTTTGCTATCATTTACATGGCCATCCACATCATGGAACTCAAAGTAGCAGCAGTGGAAGGAAGATGATGTGGGTTCCAAAACACAAGACTGTTAGTCTTGTTGTTCATACTTCACTTAGAGCATCAGCTAAGGAAGATTGGTACCTAGATAGCGGCTGTTCCAGACACATGACAGGAGTTAAAGAATTCCTGGTGAACATTGAACCTTGCTCCACTAGCTATGTGACATTTGGAGATGGCTCTAAAGGGAAGATCACTGGAATGGGAAAGCTAGCCCATGATGGACTTCCTAGTCTGGACAAAGTACTGCTGGTGAAGGGACTGACTGCAAACTTGATCAGCATCAGTCAGTTGTGTGATGAAGGATTCAATGTAAACTTCACAAAGTCAGAATGCTTGGTGACAAATGAAAAGAGTGAAGTTCTAATGAAGGGCAGCAGATCAAAGGACAACTGTTACCTATGGACACCTCAAGAAACCAGTTACTCCTCCACATGTCTATCCTCCAAAGAAGATGAAGTCAAAATATGGCATCAAAGATTTGGACATCTGCACTTAAGAGGCATGAAGAAAATCATTGACAAAGGTGTTGTTAGAGGCATTCCCAATCTGAAAATAGAAGAAGGCAGAATCTGTGGTGAATGTCAGATTGGAAAGCAAGTCAAGATGTCCCACCAGAAGCTTCAACATCAGACCACTTCCAGGGTACTGGAACTACTTCACATGGACTTGATGGGGCCTATGCAAGTTGAAAGCCTTGGAGGAAAGAGGTATGCCTATGTTGTTGTGGATGATTTCTCCAGATTTACCTGGGTCAACTTTATCAGAGAGAAATCAGACACCTTTGGAGTATTCAAAGAGTTGAGTCTAAGACTTCAAAGAGAAAAAGACTGTGTCATCAAGAGAATTAGGAGTGATCATGGCAGAGAGTTTGAAAACAGCAAGTTTACTGAATTCTGCACGTCTGAAGGCATCACTCATGAGTTCTCTGCAGCCATTACACCACAACAAAATGGCATAGTTGAAAGGAAAAACAGGACTTTGCAAGAGGCTGCTAGGGTCATGCTTCATGCCAAAGAACTTCCCTATAATCTCTGGGCTGAAGCCATGAACACAGCATGCTACATCCACAACAGAGTCACACTTAGAAGAGGGACTCCAACCACACTGTATGAAATCTGGAAAGGGAGGAAGCCAACTGTCAAGCACTTCCACATCTTTGGAAGTCCATGTTACATTTTGGCAGATAGAGAGCAAAGGAGAAAGATGGATCCCAAGAGTGATGCAGGAATATTCTTGGGATACTCTACAAACAGCAGAGCATATAGAGTATTCAATTCCAGAACCAGAACTGTGATGGAATCCATCAATGTGGTTGTTGATGATTTAACTCCAGCAAGAAAGAAGGATGTCGAAGAAGATGTCAGAACATCGGGAGACGATGTAGCAGATACAGCTAAAAGTGCAGAAAATGCAGAAAACTCTGATTCTGCTACAGATGAACCAAACATCAATAAACCTGACAAGAGTCCCTCCATTAGAATCCAGAAGATGCACCCCAAGGAGCTGATTATAGGAGATCCAAACAGAGGAGTCACTACAAGATCAAGGGAGATTGAGATTGTCTCCAATTCATGTTTTGTCTCCAAAATTGAGCCCAAGAATGTGAAAGAGGCACTGACTAATGAGTTCTGGATCAATGCTATGCAAGAAGAATTGGAGCAATTCAAAAGGAATGAAGTTTGGGAGCTAGTTCCTAGACCCGAGGGAACCAATGTGATTGGCACCAAGTGGATCTTCAAGAACAAAACCAATGAAGAAGGTGTTATAACCAGAAACAAGGCCAGACTTGTTGCTCAAGGCTACACTCAGATTGAAGGTGTAGACTTTGATGAATCTTTCGCTCCTGTTGCTAGACTTGAGTCCATCAGATTGTTACTTGGCGTAGCTTGCATCCTCAAATTCAAGTTGTACCAGATGGATGTGAAGAGCGCGTTTCTGAATGGATACCTGAATGAAGAAGTCTATGTGGAGCAGCCAAAGGGATTTGTAGATCCAACTCATCCAGATCATGTATACAGGCTCAAGAAGGCTCTCTATGGATTGAAGCAAGCTCCAAGAGCTTGGTATGAAAGGCTAACAGAGTTCCTTACTCAGCAAGGGTATAGGAAGGGAGGAATTGACAAGACTCTCTTTGTCAAACAAGATGCTGAAAACTTGATGATAGCACAGATATATGTTGATGACATTGTGTTTGGAGGGATGTCGAATGAGATGCTTCGACATTTTGTCCAACAGATGCAATCTGAATTTGAGATGAGTCTTGTTGGAGAGCTGACTTATTTTCTGGGACTCCAAGTGAAGCAGATGGAAGACTCCATATTCCTCTCACAAAGCAAGTATGCAAAGAACATTGTCAAGAAGTTTGGGATGGAAAATGCCAGCCATAAAAGAACACCTGCACCTACTCACTTGAAGCTGTCAAAAGATGAAGCTGGCACCAGTGTTGATCAAAGTCTGTACAGAAGCATGATTGGGAGCCTACTATATTTAACAGCTAGCAGACCTGACATCACCTATGCAGTAGGTGTTTGTGCAAGATATCAAGCCAATCCTAAGATAAGTCACTTGACTCAAGTAAAGAGAATTCTGAAATATGTAAATGGCACCAGTGACTATGGGATTATGTACTGTCATTGTTCAGATTCAATGTTGGTTAGGTATTGTGATGCTGATTGGGCTGGAAGTGCAGATGACAGAAAAAGCACTTCTGGTGGATGCTTCTATTTGGGAACCAATCTTATTTCATGGTTCAGCAAGAAGCAGAACTGTGTGTCCCTATCTACTGCAGAAGCAGAGTATATTGCAGCAGGAAGCAGCTGTTCACAACTAGTTTGGATGAAGCAGATGCTTAAGGAGTACAATGTCGAACAAGATGTCATGACATTGTACTGTGACAACTTGAGTGCTATTAATATTTCAAAAAATCCAGTTCAACACAGCAGAACCAAGCACATTGACATTCGACATCACTATATTAGAGATCTTGTTGATGATAAAGTTATCACACTGGAGCATGTTGACACTGAGGAACAAATAGCAGATATTTTCACAAAGGCATTGGATGCAAATCAGTTTGAAAAACTGAGGGGCAAGCTGGGCATTTGTCTGCTAGAGGATTTATAGCAATTACTGTTATCTGAACGTGCTCAAACGTTAATAGCGCGTTATCTACTGGGCCAAAACAAATTCGACCGTTGCTTCACACGCCCCTCTACATTCCTCATTCAAACTTATATTTTCGTGGTAATCTCGTTTTCAGCATTCCCCAACAGCTCTCAGAGATTTACGAAACCATTCCAAAGGCTCTGCTTCTCCATGGCTACCGCACCAAAAGAAACCTCAGCTCCTGGTTCACCCTCTGTACCATCATCTCCATCATCCACCAAAGCACCATCAAACCAGGAACAACCTGAATTCCATATCCAACCCATACAAATGATTCCTGGTCAAGCCCCTGTTCCTGAGAAACTGGTTCCCAAAAGACAACAGGGAGTGAAGACTTCTGAAAACCCTAGCCTTGCAACAAGTCCTAGGGAAGTAGACACGGAGATGGATAAGAAGATCCGCAGTATTGTGAGTAACATTCTGAAAAATGCTTCTGTGCCTGATGCTGATGAAGATGTTCCAACATCTTCCACCCCAAATGTTTCTGTCCCTGATGCTGATAAAGATGCTCCAACATCTTCCACCCCAAATGCTGAAGTCCCCTCTTCATCCAGCAAAGAGGAATCAACAGAGGAAGAGGATCAAGCCACAGAGGAGACCCCTGCACCAAGGGCACCAGAACCTGCTCCAGGTGACCTCATTGACCTAGAAGAAGTAGAATCTGATGAGGAACCCATTGCCAACAAGTTGGCACCCGGCATCGCAGAAAGGTTACAAAGCAGAAAGGGAAAGACCCCCATTACTAGGTCTGGACGAATCAAAACTATGGCACAGAAGAAAAGCACACCAATCACTCCTACCACATCCAGATGGAGCAAAGTTGCAATCCCTTCCAAGAAGAGGAAAGAAATTTCCTCAACTGATTCTGATGATGATGTCGAACTAGATGTTCTCGACATCAAGAGGGCCAAGAAATCAGGGAAAAAGGTGCCTGGAAATGTCCCTGATGCACCATTGGACAACATCTCATTCCACTCCATTGGCAATGTTGAAAGGTGGAAATTTGTACATCAACGAAGGCTTGCTTTAGAAAGAGAACTGGGAAGAAATGCCTTGGATTGCAAGGAGATCATGGACCTCATCAAGGCTGCTGGACTGCTGAAAACTGTCACCAAGTTGGGAGATTGCTATGAAAGTCTAGTCAGGGAATTCATTGTCAACATTCCCTCTGACATAACAAACAGAAAAAGTGATGAGTATCAGAAAGTGTTTGTCAGAGGAAAATGTGTTAGATTCTCCCCTGCTGTAATCAACAAATACCTGGGCAGACCAACTGAAGGAGTGGTGGATATTGATGTTTCTGAGCATCAGATTGCCAAGGAAATCACTGCCAAACGAGTCCAGCATTGGCCGAAGAAAGGGAAGCTTTCTGCAGGGAAGCTAAGTGTGAAGTATGCAATCCTGCACAGGATTGGGGCTGCAAACTGGGTACCCACCAATCATACTTCCACTGTTGCCACAGGTTTGGGTAAATTTCTGTATGCTGTTGGAACCAAGTCCAAATTTAATTTTGGAAACTATATTTTTGATCAAACTGTTAAGCATTCAGAATCGTTTGCTGTCAAATTACCCATTGCCTTCCCAACTGTATTGTGTGGCATTATGTTGAGTCAACATCCCAATATCTTAAACAACATTGACTCTGTGATGAAGAGAGAATCTCCTCTATCCCTGCATTACAAACTGTTTGAGGGGACACATGTCCCAGACATTGTCTCGACATCAGGGAAAGCTGCTGCTTCAGGTGCTGTGTCCAAGGATGCTTTGATTGCTGAACTCAAGGACACATGCAAGGTGCTGGAAGCAACCATCAAAGCCACCACAGAGAAGAAAATGGAGCTGGAACGGCTGATCAAAAGACTCTCAGACAGTGGCATTGATGATGGAGAAGCAGCTGAGGAAGAAGAAGAAGCTGAAGAAGAAGAAGAAGCAGCTGAGGGAGAAGAAGAAGCAGCTGAGGAAGAGGAAGATGCAGCAGAGGATACAGAATCCGATGATGATGATTCTGAAGCCACCCCATGACCATCAGACCTTTATTTTTGCTTTTTACTCTTACTAGCTATAGGGGCATGTCCCTTTGAACAATTGATTGCTATTGGTCTGTAATATTTGCATGCATTCTACTTTTGTCAAATTCTGTCTAAAAAGGGGGAGAAGTAGTATAATAGTATATGCATGATTTATGATTTTGAGTAGTAGGATACTATGTATGCAATAGTAGTATTATGCATGATTCATGATGTTGAGGGGGAGTTGTATGTATATGATTTTGAGGGGGAGCAGAAAGCGGATGTCACATGAGATGTCTTGACATCCTGGAAAAGACTAGTAGCTGATAGAAGATGCCGCAGTGAACTGCTTCACAGCAGTAGGAGCATGGAGACAGGGGGAGCAGAAAGCTGATGTCACGTGAGATGTCTTGACATCCTGGAAACGACTTGCAACTTGCAGAATTTTGCTGTCGCCACTACAGATACCGCTGTGCTTGATTACTCTGATAATGAAAGTTGCTGATCCCACTTGCATAACTGCTCGTACCTGCTCAGGAAGTGTCTAAGTATGTTTTAGACAAAATTTGCCAAAGGGGGAGATTGTTAGTGCTTAGCTTTACTGAGCTTTAAAAGATTGGCTAAAATTTTGTTAAAACATAAGCACTTAGACAATGAAGGAAAGCTGGAGTTGCTGCACATGATGTCCAACGCTATGTCAAGGAATCAGATTGGGCTGCACAATGCACAAGGCAAGATAAAATGTCAAATGAAGAATTGAAGCTGCAGGATCCACGATGTCGGATACAATGTCCAGGACATCCTGCCCGAAAATACTGGACACATAAATCTGTTATATCTTTAACAGATTGTGCAGGATCCACGATGTCGGATACAATGTCCAGGACATCCTGCCCGAAAATACTGGACACATAAATCTGTTATATCTTTAACAGATTAATGTGCAGTTAGCAACAGATTTGGCGATCTATCTTTAGGAACGAATTAAAAGATAATTAAAGTTCGAATTACAAACTTGAATAGTTCGTTCAGGGATTAGAGATTAAAGATAAAAACTAAAAGATCAAACTGTATCTTTTAGTTCTTTAAGTGCAGATTTTTCGGGAGAATGATAGATCTCATCCAGCACAAGTTGATGCAGCCCAGTTACGCACACTGCTATATAAACATGAAGGCTGCACGAGTTCTGTACCAAGTCCGGGATTGAAGAGTTATTTTGTGAGTTTTGGGACTTGAGTGTTTTGTGAGCCACCTTGATGTTACCCTAACATCAAGTGTTGGACCTGAGTGTGTAGAGTTGATCTCTTTTGTTCAGAGAGCAATCTCTGGTGTGTATTTGATTTAATTGTAAACACGGGAGAGTGATTGAGAGGGAGTGAGAGGGGTTCTCATATCTAAGAGTGGCTCTTAGGTAGAGGTTGCACGGGTAGTGGTTAGGTGAGAAGGTTGTAAACAGTGGCTGTTAGATCTTCGAACTAACACTATTTTAGTGGATTTCCTCCCTGGCTTGGTAGCCCCCAGATGTAGGTGACGTTGCACCGAACTGGGTTAACAATTCTCTTGTGTTATTTACTTGTTTAAACTGTTCACACTGTCAAATATAATCTGCATGTTCTGAAGCGCGATGTCGTGACATCCTGTACGACATCTGTCCCCTGAATCAGAATTTCAGTCTTCATTAAACACCCCGAACACAGTAGCATCCCTGTCATACCCTAATTTCGTCCGGGAGTACTTGCAGTTGGCCCTTGAACCTTGTTTGCTCCCTTCGGAACCCTCGAAACAAGCATCGTTGTGTAATCTGTAAAGTTTCGCAACATTCCGGAAGGAAAACAAGCATCGTTGTGTAATCCGTAAGGTTTCACAACATTCCGGAAAGAAAATGGGTGTCGTTACGTAATCCGTAAAGTTCTGTAACATTTTAGAAAGAAATCAATAAAAAACACAAAAGGGGGGTGTATTTAGTGAAAAGGGGGTGCAAATAGCAACCAGACCCACTTGAGCCTTCCTGAGGGTTCTAACAGAAGGTGGTGCCTTCTGGTGGAAGCAACCCTGCTCGCCTGGGCTAGCTGAGCTCGCCTAGGCGAGCTGGGCGGCAACCACCTCCCTCTTTTCTCCTATAAATAAGGGAAAGAGGGCAGAACAAAAATGTTCAGCCCTTCTAGTATTGAGAATTCTCTCGAAATTAGTGAGAAAAATTGTTTCCGTGAAAAAAATCCAAGCCGAGGTGCTTCCATAATGCTTCCGAGACGTTTCCATGAGCGATTTCGTGGAGATTCTTCACCGTTCTTCACCGTTCTTCGTTCTTTCTTCGTCATTCTTCGGTCTTTAACCAGTAAGTTCCTGAAATCGAATCTTTCAATTCATTCTATGCACCCTTAGTGGTCCCTACTTGTTTTGCGTACTTTTATTTTCATTTCGTATGTTTTCCGTACCCCCTTTTAATGTGTTTTAACCGTTTATTTAAGCCATTATCTCGCCTAATAAATGATAAAATGAATTTCAACCAATCATTTGTGTTGTAATCTTGTTTAATCACTGTTAAAATAAAATCCAACCGATCGTTCACGCCGTTACCTCGGTTAAATAAAAAAAGGGTAAAATAATAATAAAATAATCCAAATATCTTTGAATAAAATAATCAAAAAAATCAATCGGATGTTTTTCTTTGGAAATTTTCTCGAATGAATTGACTAATAACCAAAGTGAAACTAAAGCTAAAATCAACTCACAAATCAAGCTTTTTTCCGCAAAAATCACTAAAAACCGTTTTAAGGTCCAACGCCTTAAATGGTCCTCTTTGCTTTTATCGGTTGACACGGACCGTTTAAAAGCATAAAATCAATGTGTAACTTTACCTCTTTTGTCGACCACCTCAAGAGATCGTTAATGGTCCAACGCTTTAATGTTTCTCTCCTTTCAAAATCAAAAGATCGTTTAAATGGTCCAAACACCTTAAATGACCTTTATTCAATTAAAATCTATCTTGCAGAAAAGAAGATAAAAACAACTTAACCAACGTTTAGTTTCGAAAGAACTACGTAGGTCTGATTTCCTCATCGCAATTGAGGATACGTAGGAGCGAGGGAAACACCCTTGTCGACCACACCAAAAATAAAAAATATAAAAAGCATAAAAACACAAAAAACATAAAAAAAAGGAAAAACGTCTTGAAGTCATATTTGCAAACTTGATTAAAGGATGTCATCCCTTGTGATGGACGCGTGGGGTGCTAATACCTTCCCCGTGCGTAAAAACAACTCCCGAACCTTTCACGATTAAAGTTCGTAGACCACATCTTTTCGGTTTTTCCGACGTTTTCCTCAAATAAACGTTGGTGGCGACTCCGCGCATTTTCCTCCCTTGGAAGACGCACCCGTGAGTCTCGTGTCGCCCTCCCGCCAAAGGGTAGGTTGCGACAATCCCCCATAACCTGGAGAGGCTTCAAAAAAAGTTGTGGGATGGTCAATGTCATCAAAATATAGGGGATCATCGACCTCATGATCCGGCCTATCTGCAGGTTTTGCTGGAGACCCAGCTGCCTGCTTATCCAACATAGTTAATTAACATAATTTAACTACAGTAAACAATTCAATTGAAAAAAAAAACATATAATGAGAGTAAAATACATGTTCTGATAAATGCTTCACGAGATGTGTCAGCCAAGCAAGAAAGTTGTTAAGTGTCTACCCTACTAAAATAACCTCGTCAGTGGGTACAGGAACGAGAGCATCTGCATCTTTAACCTCCTCAACACCAACCTTCACTTCCATGCAACAAAGGGATGTTGTGAACCATTGTGGATCCCTCATAAACTCTTCCTAGGGCAACCAAGCGAGAAGGATTTTCTTTGATGTACAACCCGCATTTGTCTGAGTCACCCATGTCTGGATCGGTCGCTGAGGGATCAACACAACTCCCCTTTGTGCTGACACGAGCAATTGAGGGACCAACCTTAGGCTCCGGAGGCAGTGCAAGTCCCTGTGATTGGATCTGTGATTGGAACTGGGACTGCATCTGGCTGAAGGATAACATCAACTGCCGAGTCACTTTTTCTATGATCGACTCCTCCAGCTGGTCCCTGATTTGTTGAGTCAGCTGCTCGAGTTCTTCGGGAGCCATGGAGGAAGAACTGCGGGAGGTTCATGGAGCCAATCCAAAGTATTGTTTTATGGTCACACCGGCTCCAGTAACACGCACACGGCCAGGGTCTTCTGGTCACCCAATGGCAGTAGTCAGGAGATCCTAACGTCCATGGGGGATAAAGGAACCTTGTGACGCCTACTCCTCCAAAGAATCTTGTACATAACACATATTTGTTTAGTCATTCACAGAATAAACAAAAATAATTATAATTCTTAATTGAAAATGACTTACAATCTTCTCAACAATTTCCCTTGCTGCCTCAGACGTCATCTGCCCAGTTTTCTTGGTGCAGGTCATCTTCCACTTCACGTGTCGTCTGATGGGAGATGGAGTGTCAATCACGACCTCAGTGCTTCTGGATTGAGCAGCTTCCTCCAATTTTTTCTTTGTCTTCTCATCCATCAGATTCTATTCTAAATATTCATAACCCCCATGAGACAACACGTGGGGGCCGGTGTTTTGCTTCTAGATGGCCTGCGCCTTTTTCCGCACATCTTGCAAAAATCGAACATTAATGAAACTCATTATTACAATGTATTATAATAACTAAATTTTTACTGGAAAACAATTAAAATGACAAAGTACATACCTCCCACGAGGGGTCTCTACGGGTCTAACAAAACTGGGTCCATTTCTCCTTGCTAATGCCGTATTTTTCACAAACAATGTCATCCACATTGTCCTTGTCGGCTGCAAGTGCCCATTTCCTCGTCAAATCAAATTTAAACTGTCTCAACGGCTCCCCGACAGTCTGAAGTATTTTCTTCTTTGTCCTACCATCAGATGCTTCAAGGATATCAAATTCAGCATGACAAACAATAAATTAGGCTTTATTGTTAGTAAATTATAAATTTTGACTAATAAAGAAAATGAAAGATGAAAACTAAAATATCTGAATATCCTCCCATATCAAATCCTTCTAAGCAATAGGGACTTCCTTCCAAGTCTCGTATGTCACGACGACCTTATCACGAGCGACAATCCCCAAATATGTTCTTAATTTCTTCTTGTGGGGACCGTTGGTCTTCTCGGTCGTAGGATCGACATGGACCACTGGTCTCTCTGCCCCAAGTAGTCTAGTTGCCAATGATCATAGCCGTGTGGCTTTGCGTGTCTGCTTCAAGGTAGACGGAGACTGTGATGGTACTGCAAGAGGAAGAGGAGGAGGAGAAGGAGGAGGAGGAAGAGGAGGCGAGGCAGGTGGAGTAGCCATGAGCCTGTAAAGAAAAAACTTGACTTAGTTAACATTATCAAAAAACTGAATTAGTTATGTAAATTAATGTACTGAAGTGAAATACATAATAAGAAAATTACATTAGACGATGTTAATTAATTCTCCTTCATCATGATCATTACGATTAGCATGAACTTCGTCAGCCTCTTCTTCTCTAACGATGTTAGGAGTCATTTGTGTGGACAAAGGACTAACATAAGTATGAATGTATGAATCATCATCTTCTACATCAACACCTATTGTTTTCCCCTGTAGAACCACGGACCACCTTTCATCACAAGGGTCTTGAACATAAAATACTTGTTTAGCTTGTTCTGTCATGATGAAAGGGTCATTTTGGTAAGCTAGTTTCTTTAGGTCTACCAACGTAAATCCTACATGATCAGTCCGTACACCGGTGTTGCTGTCAACCCATTTACATTTGAAAACACAAACAGTAAATTTGACATAGTTAAGCTCCCAAATTTCATCAATGAACCCAAAGTAAGGGATGGAAGCTACACAGGAATTGTCATCATGTACACTTGCGAAGTGTTGAGATTCAACCCTTAGGGTGACCCCACTATTTTGCATTGTACTTTTCTCGTCCTATGCTTATGTATAAAAGGAATACTTGTTTATGTGTTATCCTTGCCAAGTTATAACATTTCTTTTAGGCCCATCTGCTAGCTTTCTTAATGTTTCAAAAGCATTTTCGTCAACAAAGATTGTATCTTTAAACCAATCAAAGAAAATCTTGTTATGCTTTTTCAAGACCCAGTTCTTTGACATTTTTGGATTACTTTGTTTGACTAAACCTTCATGCTGAAGTATGTATGGCAAAACTTCATTACTGTTATTCAAGACATACAAGTGAGCTTGTAACAAATCTTCTAGACTTGGAGTGATAACATGCAGTCCTCTTGAACCCTTACCGTCTACTCTGTCGTCATGGCGAGACTCAGGAAGCCCAACAGGTTTAGCCTTTTCAATGTACTCTGAACAAAATTCAATGGCTTCTTCTACAATGTACCTTTCAACAATAGATGCTTTGGGATGATGTAGATTCTTCATATACCCTTTTAAGATCTTCATGTATCGCTCAACTGGGTACATCCACCGCAAATAAACAGGACCACAATATTTGATTTCTCGGACCAGATGAACAATTAAGTGAACCATGATGTCAAAGAAAGCATGAGGAAAATACATCTCCAACTGACACAGTATAATTACAGCCTTGTTTTCCAAGTCATCAAACTTGAAAGGATCAAGGACTTTGTTACATATGGCATTGAAGAAAAAACATAGGCGAGTTATGGCTAACTTGACTTTGTTAGGAAAAATGTCTTGTATGGCCATGGCTAACAATTGTTGCATCAAGACGTGACAATCGTGAGACTTTAACCCTACCAGCTTAAGCTCCTTCAACTGCACAAGGCTCTTAATATTTGAAGAGTATCCTTGTGGGACTTTGACCCGCCGAAGACACTGACAAAAACTGATCTTCTCCTTTTTCGACAAAGTATGACAAGCTGGAGGCAAGTATATTTTTTTCCCATCAGACCTTGGATGCAACTGCGATCATATGCCCATCTCAGCTAGATCTTAACGGGTATTCAAACCATCTTTCGTCTTGCCTTGAATGTTAAAGAGCGTCCCAATGACACTATCACATACATTTTTCTCCACATGCATAACATCAATACAATGTCTAATATCTAGATCAAACCAGTACGGAAGATCAAAGAAAATCGACCTATTCTTCCACATGCAAGTCTGACTTTTTTCCTTCTTTTGGGTCTTTCCAAATATAGTATTCAAGTGTTGAACCCGCTAGAAGACCTGCTCACCAGTCAATAGTATCGGCGCAGTTTCGTGCTCTTGACTTCCATTAAATGCCTTTTTTCAATCACCTATAAGGGTGATGAGGTTTTAGAAAACACCGATGCCTAGTGTACACTGTTTTTCTACCATGTTTCAATTGTATGTAGCTTGTGTCTTCTTTATAGATGGGACATGCATGATGACCCTGAACACTGTAACTGCTCAGATTCCCATATGCTGGAAAGTCACTAATGGTACAAAAAAGCATTGCACGTATTTGAAAAGTCTCATTCCGAAACCCATCAAACACTAAGACCCCCTCGTCCCACAACTTTGTCAGGTCTTCAATCAATGAACCTAGATAAACATCAATGTCATTTCCAGGCTATCTTGAGCTCGATATCATCATAGACAATATCATGTATTTCCACTTCATGCACAACCAAGGAGGCAAATTGTAAATTACTAGTAGAACTGGTCATGAACTGTGTTGAGTGCATAAATTGCCATATGGATTCATTCCATCACTGGCTAATCCAAGCCTAAGATTTCTTGTCTCTTTGTCAAAATTCGGAAACAAACAATCTATCTTCTTCCACTGGGAGCAATTAGCCGGATGATGGATCATTCCATCGCAGTTTCTCCCATTTGCATGCCATGTAAGGTCTTTAGTATCGTCTGCATTAGCAAAAAGACACTTAAACCTTGGAACGATCGGCAGATACCATAAAACCTTCACTAGGGGGCCCTTCTTTGAGTTTTCATCAATACTACACTCCTCATCATCCTTGACTATGTACCGTGATACCCCATACTTAGGGCATTTGGACATTTCTTCAAATTCATGTTTGTACAATATGCAATCATTCGGGCAAGCATGAATCTTCTGATACTCCATTCTCATCGGACACAGTATCTTCTTCGCCTGATAGTAACTTTTAGGTGACGTGTTTTCCTTTGGAAGCATATCATGCACTACTTTCAACAGTGAACTAAAGCTTTTGTCACTCCACCCATATCTGGCCTTCACATTAACCAAACTTAAAACTACTGACAACAGCGTCATGGAATTCTTGCACCCCGGATACAAAGGCTTCTTTGAATCACTTTACAATGTATCATACATAGAGGCATGTGCTTGCTGAAAAGACTCTTGTCCAAGGTCATGAATCATATCCTCCAAGCGATCTCCCATTTCTACATCAAACGGTTCAGATTAGGATCCACTCTACATGTCTGTCAATTCACCATGTCATATCCACGTGGTGTAATTCTTCTTAATCCCATCACACAATAGATGCTCCCATATGTCGTTCAGTGTTTGTCGTCTTCCGTTCAAACAATTGATGCAAGGACAATAATATTTTCCGTCCTCATCCAGTTGACTTCTTTCAGAGGCAAATTGCAATAACTCTTCGACGCCTTCCTCATATGCAAGGCTCATGCGACTTTCATTCATCCAACTTCGATCCATCTAAATAATAACTCCGTGATACTCACAAAGTTATTCAATGCATAAAAATCTCACTTTTTATTATAGGTGTGGCCCTATACCATTTAGGAAGACCTTTTTTTATGGTAGCTTCATATGTCAAGGTTAATTCTATTTTGTTAAATTTGACAAAATTTTGGCAGCATTTCGCATTGGTCTCCAAGTACATAACATGAAATCAGTGAAATTAATTTGCCAATAATCAAGTATGCACTCAAAGAACAACTAGAAATGCATTGTACTGAAATTTCATCAAATTCAACAAAATATTGTTAACCTTAACGCATGAATCTACCATAAAAATATCAGCCTCCACAAACTATCCAAACGGACAATTCAAGATTGAATACAATGATTAATGCAAACTATCCGCAAGAATCATTGCATTTAGTCTCAAACGAGAATCTAAGGTTCACTCATAATGAACACAATATGTATATCATATATCAGTTGTCATTAATGGTAGTGAACAAGTAATAAAAACATTAATTGGTAACAAACATTTGTACATGTTATGATGAGCAGCACGGTCCAAAATGAAGGGAACAATCTAACAAATAACTCAATGACCACCTACATCAATCATCATTCCGACAAAAAACGGATATCAATATGTGACAATGAGTAGGCTTAAAGTATGACAAAAAAATCAAATTTTCCAATCATATGAACCTTTGAACTAGAATGGAATAAACAAGTGAATAAGGACGTAGCCAAGTTTCTTTCGTGCAGATCCAATAACATGATTCTGCATGAGATTATGGTTGTGTTTCCCCCCCTAGTATTGCCCTTGGGATGGACATGTTTGTTTGGGCCCTTATGAGTGATGGGACATTCTCTACAAAGTCTACTTATGATCTTTTAGCTTGCCCATATGTCCAGATTGACCCCTCTTTGAGGAATTGTTTGTGAAGAATCCCTGGTAGACCTACAACTAGGGACCTTGTCTGACCTTGAGCCTGAGTCTGACTTACATCTCAGGCCCAATGTTTGTAATATGGATTTAGCTATATGGGTGGAGCTGAATATAACTTTAAAGGGTGTTATGGGGGTTTTGTGGATTGGCATATTTGATTTATTGAAGGGGGCTGAATATAACTTTAAAGGGTGTTATGACTCATGTTATTTTTTATATAGATTGTAAGGGGGTAATGGATACAATTAGTGACCCCAAAGCTAATTTTTTCGAGCTTGGGTCTATTGTTTCTGAGTGTAGATCCCTACAATTAGCCAAGTGCAATGCATACAAACTACACAATTCTTTATTGGCATAAAATGATTCCCTCTAACTAACAACATTTGTAGCAGTCTATCAGTTCAAATTAAATTGTCGCATAGCCAATGGAAGAAAAGACTGAAGGTTACAAGGCTTACCTTTGCTTTTGAAGTAGAGACTGGTTGTGGCTAGTCTTCTACTGATGTTGGCTTGTACTGAACATCCAGGACCAAACAACATACATCAATCATTGTTAACTTCTTAATACTGGTTTTTCAATTAAACAAACCAAATATTTGAATTCACCAAAAATAGATGTTTATTCCTTAAACATAGAAAGAAAAGAACGCACCTCAGGAAATGTATCAGCACTACACAATTGCATGGAAATAAGCAGGATTGTTAGTAGGATTAACAATGCCTTTTTAAAGCCACTTCCAATTTTTGGAGATGATACTGCCACTTCAAACAACCCTTTAAACAGTGGATCAGAGCTATCATTTTGAGAACATAATGAACAAAATTCTAATTGCATTTTAATTGTTCCAGTATATTTTTTTATTAGTAGTTAATATAATTAGAAAAACTAACAATTACAGCCAGTTATAGCAACAAATCAGTATCGATATAGCTAATAATCTCGACAATAAAAAAACAACTAAGATACAATCAGAATTTTTCTTAACTAAGTATTTTTCTAACTTTTCCTTGTTTACATGCATTGTTCTCTTGTAAATACAACCACTAAGTAAATGGGAATCTCATCTGAACAATAAAGAATAGAAATTGCTTCATTTTTATCATATAGCTGAGAGCCAAGAAGGGTCAGTGAAGGCAACTTTGGTAATGGTACACTTTGGTTCAAGATGATTAAGAAGAAAAGTATGATTGATTCTGGGCTTAATGATACTAGACTTAGCACGAGTGCACATAGGGTTCACATTTGGAGGTCTGTCCAATGAAGAATCAGTATTGATAGAAGCTAGCCTGGTATTTGGGTGTTAATCGGTGCTGAGATTCTGAACAGTATGGGTGGGATTTGGGTTCTAGACACTATTTGTGGGATTTGGGTTCTGAATAAGGTTGGTGGGTGGGATAAATAAATTTTCAGGGCTAATAAATGGAGAAGCAGTTTGTGGAAAAGGTAGAGGAAGGGAAATAGAGGGTAATGAAACAGTGTTACTAGGTACATGGGGAGAAGTAGTTTGTGGAGAAACACTAGACTCTCTGTCTCTCTATTATGTATACCTTCCCTTTTTAACCACTGCCCCCTCCTTCAGCATTTATTATTTTCTTACTCTACTTGACAATTCACATTATATATATTACTATCAATCAACTCTCTCAGTTGACACATGATGGACCAATGAATCAACCACACTTGCACTTAATCAATGTGAATCTTTCATGATGTAATGCACGTAGTTTAAAATATCTTTGGATTTCTTTGGCCTAGCCAGGCAGCCAACCAAGTTTTAGCACTAGTGTCAATGCAATGCAATGCAAATGAAAAACGCTTGACTAGCTTTCAGGTTTGAAGTGCATCTATGTATCTTTCATGATGTAAGTGCATCTTTATCCCTTCCATGTATTATCTACAAAATATAGTATTTCTTCTATACTGAGACAAACCAATTGAAATCAGCAACAACAAAATCGATTAATGCAGGTCCAATCAACACTACTCCAACAGGGGAACACACCAAACCTAGTGTATATATAAGAATTGCACATATTACTACAAGGTAGCACTGGGGGTACTTGACAGCCTCCAATAGTAAATAGAAACCATTAACATAAACTATCTGCTCACAAAAGCTACTAAACACATTTGGTCCATCACAAAAGCTACCAAAATTGTATAAGGCGCTACTTAAAAATATCAACCAAACCACAATGAATCTTAAATAAACTATGTGTTCATTGCTAAATTTTATAGCTTAAAAGGATTCTAGAAGAGTTACAAATAAGGATCCTTGAAGATATGGGTAGCTAAAATCCAAATCAGATTAGATTGTATTCTCCTTTATTCTAGGAGATTCAGTTAGTTGATATCAAGATCAGATTATGCAGATCTGATTTCATTCTCCTCTATTTTCCTACCTTGGCAGCATCAACTCAGACAACAAACATGGAAGCAAATAGATCCTATACAAACTCCAAAAACGAACAAAATTGATATTTTTCTTCAATAATTTAAATACTTAAAAATTAAATACCTCTTAAGTTTATTGAAAGTAGGCGAGCAGTGTATCAAGCGATACCCTATAGATATTCATAACCAAAAATGGTGTAAGCATAACAATAATATCTAATCCTTCTAATGTACTAAACTACAATTTCAATCAATTGTTAATCAATACATGCAACAAGGTCAATCGTGCACAAGCAGGTGTATGAACTAGTATCATCATAGAGATATCAACAGCATCTTAAAGGAAAAATTTACATAGACAAATCAAAACACATGCACTCCAACAAAACCAGGGACTGCAATTGTAGTGGCCATCAAGAAACTTAAACCACAAAGCTTTCAAGGACACAGAGAATGGCTTGTATGTCCAAGCCCAACACAAACTCTTAATCTGTTTTCTAACTGTTTGGTCTTGCTAGGTGTTGACTAATTTTCTTCCATTTTTGTTTGCAGGCAGAAGTCAATTATATAGGCTAGCTTCACCATGAAAATATGGTCGAACTTATTGGTTACTGCACAGATGGTAAAAACAAGCTTCTAGTTTATGAGTTTATGCAGAAGGTAAGTTTGGAAACCTTTTAACAGCAAATCACTTTGAAGACAAATTTTTCCCCACTAGCACAACATGTCCCAGTATTACAGGGAATGTGAAATGCTCCACCCTACAAACCAGAGTCATGAAGCATAATTTCTATAACAATGTAACTAATTGGGGCTAGGTTGATTAAGTCCATAACTATTTTCAGTATATTTGTCTACTTAAATACGTTGAAATAATAGCATTAGGAGTCTTAATCTATTAATGAGTTTAGGCTTGCACTAGAAATACCACACTTGTACTTGACCTGACTATAAGTAAGTATAGCAAAGTCCAGAAGGTTAGTATCCATACTGATAAATAATTGTCAACTACTATTGTTGTGCTATGCCAAATCAGAGCAAACATGATGTCAAATAAGCTCTTAATGAGGTAATTTTGCTTCAACTTTTCATCGAACACATGATGAAGAATCAAAGCAAACATTTAAATGCATTAAATCAAGTGGCTACAAACATGGTCACAAAACTATTTAGTGATATGAATATGCTGCAAAGGAAAAGCTTTAGGCAATATACATTGAGCAAAACTATTTGCACATTTTTATATAAAGCAGCTTGCAGCAAAGTGACCACCATTTACCTCAATGAAAATCAAACCTTTTGAGCACGACTGAGTTCTTGCAGTGAGCACCCCAAATGGAATGCAAACTAAAATGAACCTAGGTAAGCTCCTTGCAGCAGAAACAAGCAAAGAGTCGTTGCAGTGAGTGCACGAGTTCGTAACTAGGTATTCAATAGAAAAAAAAGAAACACTCGCGAAACGTGCCTAGGTATTCAATAGTAGTAAGGTGGCAGCGCAGCTTCAGCGGCAATGCTAGCTTCAACGACAATGCTAGCTTCAATGAACCCAGGTAAGCTCCTTTGCGGTAGTTGTATCTTCAGCGACAATGCTAGCTTCAATGGTGGCAGCGCAGTTGGGAGGAAGGAGAAAGGAGAAACAACACGAGAGAAAGGAAAAGAGGGTTTGAACGTGCAGGTGCCAAAATTAATTCGGGTTTTTAATTTATGAACAAAATCGTTTTTTTTTAAATAACCGATGTTAACTATCTGAGGTTAACATCGGTTTTTTAAATAACCAATGTTAACCTCAAGTAGTTAACATCAGTTTTGTCAAAACTGATGTTAACTAACTCGACTTATTTACAAAAATGTCACCGTGCTCTTCTTATCATCGATTTTTCAAAAAATCGATGTTAATCGAGGGATGTTAAATCTATAAATTATACTAGTGTGCAACCACAAACACACAACAACAATGTTAAAACATCAACTTTAAGAAAATAAATTAGTGATAAATAAATAAAAATAAAAATTTCAATATTTTTTATTTTCATGTAATGTTAAAATTTATGTGAATATTATTTTAATTTACATTAAAAATAATATCAAATAAAAATAAAATTATGTAAGGTTTATTATAAGACTCATCAAAAGTAAGTAAAGAACTTAAAATATCAATAAATAATAATAACAATATATCATAATATAAATCATTTATCAAAAATATAATTATAGGTTTAAAAATATTTATTTATTACAAATTTTAATTATAATATGATTTGTATATCATAAATTTTAATTATATAAAATAAATATTTATTTTGTGTAATGTACAAACTAAAATGCTATTTGTTCATATTATAGAAGCAAGGCAACAAATCTTTTCAAAAACGTAATACCCATATCATATAGTAGTTTTGAGGTAAAATTTTGTTTCAAATTCATAACGTTTAAAATTTGAGATTATATTAATTATAATTTCCTCAATTATATGTTATCTTTTCGCTTATTAGAAAAATAGAGGAAGAAAAGATCTGCACCAAAAAAAAAAAATAAGGAAGAGAAAATTTAACTAATAAACAATAACAACAAAAAGCATGTTAACAAAATATGAGTACTTTTTACACGAATAAGAATATTAAATATATTTCTTAATCTGTGTTTAAAACAAAAAGAAGCAAGCAATAGTCTCAAATTATTAAAATTTTATTTTAATTTTATATTTTTAAAATATAAATAATCACCATTTTTAATTATTTGTTATATAGATTTAAAGTAGATTGCTATTATTTGTAAAACAGGACGAATTCTAATTTAACGGGAAAATCCAAAAAACAATAGTTTTAATATCACTTTTTTGTTTTATTAAGTTTTATTTTGGTCTGTTTTTCGCATTTCCGTTAACAATGTTAATGATTCTGTTAACTTAAAAATTTTGAAAGAACTAATTAAAAATAATAGCGAGTTAAAACCGACACTATAGTTTATTTCAAAAATCATAAATCACGAAAAAGGAAACCCTTATTCTCCGTGGCTTTCCCAGGTTGGCTTCTCTATCTGCAACTCCATCCACGCTTTTTTTATTTTATTTTTAATTTGTCCACCTTTCTCTCTCCACGGCTCCCCCACTCAAATTCACCCCTCTCCGCCAACCCCCACCGACCTGCGTCAGAACCTCCAGTGGCGTGGCTCCGATCTGATCGTGCGCGTCGGGAAGCCCGAGACGATTCTCATGGAGATCGCGATGGCTGTCGGTCATGGCTGTACCAGTGAGTAACAGATCTCGTGAGTGTAGCTTTTGAGAGGGACGGTGAAGGTGATTGTTATTGATTTTCTGGATCTTTCATTTTTGTGATTTATAAATTTGATATGTTGCACTGCCACAAGTAACAGGGGAGACTATGTTTTTGAGGTTTTTCTTAAGAAACATATAGCGGCAGTTTTTAGCTGCCACTATTTTCATTAATTATTCAAAAACTTAAATTAACGAAATACTGCACGTTTTAGACAGAAAAAAAATATAAAAAAGAAAAAAGAAACACTAATGGGGAAGTCATTTTTAAACCGTTAGATAAAATAGTTATAAAATCAACGATTCAAATTTTCTTTCTTTCTATTTTCTTCTTTTCCAATTTCCCCTAATACTCTTCACTCTCACCCCACACCCTCCCTTCTTCGCCTCTTCCTTCGGTCCACTCCGCCGCCTCCTAACCCAACCACGACGGCGGATTCCTCTCGAACAAAAACTGAGCGCAAAAACTCTTATTCGAATTCGTGTGCATCGTCACGTGCCATTCATCTCTCTAAAACCCTGCTCAAGTGCGTGCGACAGCTGCAACCGCAACACTTGTAATCTCTTCCAATTCAAGGTAGTTTCATTCTCTAAACTGAACTGAATCCATTCGTGATTTGAAATTGATTTGTATTTCTTGCTTTCTTTTTTCCTACTTTGTGCATTCTGTTTTCATTTTGACAAAATAAAGTTTCTTGTTTCTGAGCAAAATACGTGCTTCATTTTGATTTTGATTTGCAAAGCACATTGATAACTGATAATTGTAACTCTTTTTTCTTTTTTAATTTACAAAGAAGATTTCTCAGCTCTCTGTGCCTATGCTACAATGTATGTTTGAACACTGAAGTTCAGAAACAATAACTGCTTCTTCTTCTTATGCTAATTGTTTGAGCTGCATATACCAATTCCATAACCATGTTAATGGTGAGAAGAACCCCTTCGTATTCTTTAGTAACCTTTTATGTCCGCCGAAGCATTGCCCAATTTCGAAACCTCACCTCAGAGACCAAAAATGGGGATCATGAACATCCCACCAAAGCCCTAGATGCTAAAGACTGCAACTTTGTCTATGAAATTTGTAGGATTACCCGAACAAAGCCCCGTTGGGAGGACACCCTTCTTTCCCAGTACCCATCTTTCAACTTTAAAGACCCCTCTTTCTTCCTCCTTTATCTCAAGCACCAGAACAATGCCTTCCTTTCCCTTCGTTTCTTTCACTGGCTGTGCTCTTCTTGTGGTTTCTCCCCCGACCAGTCTTCTTGTAACGTGCTTTTCCAAGTGCTTGTGGATGCTGGGGCCGGCAAACTAGCAAAATCCTTGCTTGATAGCCCGGGTTTCACTCCTGAGCCTGCTTCCTTGGAGGGTTACATTCAGTGTCTCAGCGGTGCTGGGATGGTTGAAGATGCAGTTGATATGCTGAAAAGGGTTGTGTTTTGCCCCTCGGTGGCAACTTGGAATGCATCTCTGTTGGGTTGTTTGAGGGCTCGAAGGACTGATCTGGTATGGACATTGTATGAACAGATGATGGAATCTGGTGTTGTTGCTAGCATTAATGTTGAAACTGTTGGATATCTGATAATGGCGTTCTGTGCAGAATACAAAGTCCTCAAAGGGTATGAACTTCTTAAGGAACTTCTGGAAAATGGCTTATGTCCCGACAATGTTGTTTTCAATGAACTTATAAGAGGATTTTGTAAGGAGGGACAATATGATAGAGTTTCTGAGATCCTTCATATTATGATTGCCAAGCAATGTAATCCGGATGTCTCTACTTATCAAGAAATCATATATGGACTCTTGAAGATGAAGAATTCTGAGGGTTTCCAGGTTTTTAATGATCTCAAGGACAGAGGATATTTCCCAGACAGGGTTATGTACACAACGGTGATCAAGGGTCTATGTGAGATGCAACGGCTCGGGGAGGCCAGGAAGCTGTGGTTTGAGATGATTAAAAAAGGATTTCAGCCAAATGAATACACCTATAATGTAATGATGCATGGGTATTGTAAGATTGGTGATCTTGCGGAGGCAAGGAAGATCTTTGAGGATATGCGTGATAGAGGTTATGCAGAAACCACAGTTAGCTATGGCACAATGATTTCAGGTTTGTGTTTGCATGGAAGGACAGATGAAGCACAGAGCTTGTTTGAAGAAATGTTTCAAAAGGGAATCGTTCCTGATTTGATTACGTACAACTGTCTTATTAAGGCCCTTTGCAAGGAAGTGAAGATAGTTAAGGCAAGAAAACTATTAAATTTACTTCTGGCACAGGGTTTAGAGCTATCGGTTTTCTCTTTTAGTCCTCTTATAAAACAACTTTGTATAGTCGGAAACACAAAGGGTGCAATAACATTGTGGAAAGATATGCATGATAGGCTTTTGGAACCTACCGCCAGTATATTTGGAATTGAATGGTTGCTAAACATGCTGAGTTGGAAGCAGAAACCCCAGAAGCAGACTTTTGAGTACCTGATTAACAGTCTATCACAAGAAAATAGGTTGGATGATATTTTGGTTGTTTTAGATTTCATGTTTAGAATAGGATATATACTCGAAAAAGGGACAATTTATTCCTTGGTGAGTAAATTTAGCAGGGATAATTTTCATTTTCCTGACTTATGTTTGGAGAAGATCTTAGAAAGAAATTGATAGTAGATTGTGTTGTTTGTATCTTCCATCTACTATCTATGACCAATAAGTGAAGAATTTTTTGAGTTTCTTTTGTAAACGTGAATTTATATTCTATGCTTCTGTTTCTTTGGAGGTTCATTCTTGAAGCTTCCCATTGTATGGCTTGAAGTTGCAACTTGTCTGCTGTTTTTTTTTTTTTTTTTTTTTTTCATTTTGAAATTCTAGTTATTTAAAAAAAAAAATCAAAGGGGTTATTTGCCTAGTATAAAACTGGACGGGCATATTAATTTCAATGAAATGTCTTTTCCTGCACAAACAGCACTGAAACAGTGAAACCTGCCTTCTTGAGTATAGAAACTGTGGCCTCCTGTACACGACAATTTTGCAACGTGAATTGTACATCCAATGGTATCAATGTGATAAAAAATTGAACTAACTCATACATGAATAAACTCTGAATTGAGAGTGACTAGGTATGGTTGGAGTTTGAATGCTTGATTGCGGAACCACAAAGACTTCATGTTGTATGCCTGACAAAAATGAGAATTCAAGAATTATTGTCTTTTACTTATGAACAAACTATGTGGTGTCAAATTCATCAGTTTCTAAGTTTAGAATAATTGAATTTGATGGAGCGTATGACTCAATTATTCTTCTACCTTTTCTTCCCAGGCTTAGTGATATGTGTATTCCTAATTTCTTATGCACTTTGGGGAAGTTATTTTTAATTTTCATTATCGATTCTTTCACTGCTTGACAAACTTCATCTATTCAAGTGGAATGAAGACTTTTCTAATGAGACAGTAGTTTAAGGTTTTATATTTCTAGCTGAACTGAAAGAGTAGAATAAGAAATTGAGAGCTATTATAATATAATCTTCTGCTGAAGCCTTCTTCAGGTCAACAAGAAAAGCACACAGGTCTCTTATCTCATGTAAACTGTACAGACAATGATTAAATAGGAATCCAGCAAATTTTCTCAATCAAATGGACAAAAGCAGCACTTTTTTTTCCCATAATCCCCTGATTTCATTCACCAAGAATCATTTTGGCACTTAGCACACATTGCATAAGAACAACATGGACATCGGAATTATAATTACATTTTTAAAGCATAAAAAATAGTTTATTTTAAATATCATTTATGATGCAACAAAAATGCTGAATTTCTATATTGGATTCGGGTACTAGAGATGAGCTAAAGATAATTAAGAGCCTATTTGATTTGCTTTTCACCTTTTTGTTTTAAAAGTTGCCTTCAAAACTAATTTCCTTTACTTATTAATCAATTTATCTTATAAAACCTATTGAATTTTAAAACCTGTTTAAAAAGTGTTTTAAAAACTAGAAAATAGAAAAAGGTTAAAAAAGTTTTTCTTTTCAATTCTTAATGGCAGCAGCAAGGAAAATTCCCGAAGAACATAAAACATAATGTATGTGCTGATTAAAATAGACAAGCTTGCATACATTATATACCATATATGCTGCAGTAAGTAAAAAGTACAAGTTGGATTGGGAATCTTTTTGTTGATTCATTCTGATTTAATATTTTTCACAGATTTCAATAGGCTCTTTGACTTGTCAAATACGCTGAAAATGGCATTTGTGCTTAGCGAAGACAACAAGCGTCTTGTAGACAATTATTTTCAGCAACCACAATCTCAGTTTTATATTCTTTGTCTCTTTAAGATACACCTCAAATGGTGGTAGGCGTTATTAAGACAACTTATTGATTTGGTCTGTGAGTCACTTAATTATCTTTACATTTAATCAATTTGTTGTCAATTTACTAAAGTCATACTTGCGACCATACACAACATTGAAGTACACGCCTTTAAAGAAAAAAACATTATTTAAGCACATACATAGGTATGAAAGCACACGACATGATTTTTCTTACATGCATGAGCATAATTTGGTGGTAACATAAATGATAATGAGTCTGATAAAAAAAAGACTGCTTTATGCATGCATGCCCTATGGATAAATCAATTAGTGTTTAGTATTACTCTCTTTTTTACTTATTTTATATTTTTTTCTGATTTAAATTTTGATAGGTGTACAACTAAAATATTTACAAGTATTATTGATATAATGTACACTACAGAGTTCATTTGTTCTTTTTTGATAGGTGCAGTCCAATCCTCTTATATGCTGAGTAACAAAGCAAAATAACATGGTGGCATTTTTTTGGTTGGATGGTCAGAATTGAATATGGCAGTGAGGATTCTAGCAAGTGTATAATAATGTTCATGGTCTGTAACAGGTTTTGAATTAAGGAAAATGTGTAGAATGGAATTACTGCCAGTGGTACGAAGTGGGTATTAGACAATGGTAAATGAGTAAAATGAGCATTGCTCAGAGTTAAAGTGACAATTTATCGAACAGGTGGTGAGTGATGAATTAGTTGCAATTTGTCAAAGTTGGTTGATATGTTATCATGCAGTTTAAAATATTACAGAACCAACAGGTAGTATTATTTAGTTATTTTTTTGGTGTTTTATTCCCAAAATGGCTGAGCTGATTTTGTTTCTCCTCACTTGCTGTTGTGGATTGTGCTATCTGGCTTAAATGAAAGATTAAAAACACACTGTTTCAAGAGAACTTTCTCATGTGGTAGAGAAGTAGACTTGGTTTACTATGAAGAGTTGCGTGGGCTGATCTTCCTACTATGTTTTGTAATGTTGTAACCCTATAGATAGGGTGATTGAAATCAAATAAATTTCTTATGCATGTATAATGATAATGATAACAATAATAATCTTATTTTGATTGTTTATTTGTTCTTGCAAAATCGATATACCGAACATATCTTGAGAAAAGAGAAATTTTCCTACTGATGATGCCCAAGAACCCTAACCGGTATAGCTCTTGACTGGTTTAGTGGTTTGAGGGACGGACCGATCACAAGTTTCGAAGAATTCTCACGCCAGTTCGTGGCCCAATTAGCAGCGAACAAACAAAGCCCTCCCTCGAAAACCGATCTATTTGACGTAAGACAACAACAAAGAGAATCATTAAAAGATTTCCTTGCAAAGTTTAATGGAGTTTTGGTTTGGGTTTCCGATCCAGACGAGCAGATGGCGGTGGAAGCTGTTTGTAAGGGGCTACGGACATGACAGTTTCAGAAATCTCTGGTTCGGAGAAATCCCACAACCATGGCAGAACTTTGATCCCAAGCCACGTGTCACATAGAAGTAGAGGAGACCATGGAAAGGAAGAGAGCAAGAAAAAAAAAGAAAGATGTGAATTCCAGTTCAGCGTCCAAACCGATTACCAAAGATTATCTCTGGCCAAAGTTAGATTGGAATAAAAGAAGTGACGGGAGAAACAAAGGTTCATGGAGAGGCCAAGAATACCCCGAAAGATTGAGGGTAGTAGCTGAGGTAATGGAGACGATCCCTTGAAACACAACTCGAAAGGCGATTTTGAAGGATGTCAATAGCACCAGGCTTTTGGATCATCGCGTCCAAACTAACAGGTAGTTGGGACTGGATCGAGATCGTTGGTATGATTTTAATCAAATGGAATCTAGCAAAAATACCAATTGGGGTTCCTTTTACAAATTATTTACCTAAATGGGTCTGTTATGAAATTATTTACTTCGTGAGTCTGTTTTTTTATTACAATGTGCTTTTCTGTTGGCCGCTTCTCCATAATAGCAACACGTGGCATGGCGTGACTAGGTGGCAGGGGAGGTGGGACAGGATTAGGAAGTGTTGGCCTGCCAGGCGCGACCACACGTGTTGGTCCACCAGGCACTTCCTTCTACGCTTCCCTATTAAAGCCCTCCTCCTCCTTCGTTTCATTTGCACTACGAAATCGTTGAAGTGGTTTATGCTCAGCTGAGTCTCACTCCTTGCTGTTGTATGTATCATTGTTGAAATGCTTTATACCGGTTAGAAATTTTGCTCAAAACTAGTAAATATTTTTATCTTCAATATATTATAGCATTATTTAATATTTATTCTATTGATGATAATAATGATTATATTTTGTAGGTGCATAGACAAATTGACAGGAACAATAAAATGAAATAGTAATTTTGTTTATATTTTTTGTGTGATAAATAGTAATTTTTTGTAACTTAATAATTTAATATTTGGTTATAATTATGTTGTGTTTATATATGTTATATTTCTTTGTTGATGACAATAATTATTTATTGTAGTAGTTTTTATGTCCACCACATATTTAATTATTTTTTTTGTATTTTAATAATAATAATAATAATAATATTATTATTAGTTAAGCTCATAATTATTTATGTTGTTGGTATATTTTTTTAATAGGCAAAATTTACATAGACATTAAAAATAAATGCCGATTGTTTTGCATCATGAGTGTGCGAAGTAGTAATTTGTTCTCACATTAATTTAATTTATTTTGAGTAATTTGTTGATGTTAATTTATTTTAGGTTAATAATTTATGTTATGTTAATATATTTTTTATATTATTGTTTGTTGACGACATTAATTATTTATTGTAGGTATATTTTTGAAAGATGAGTTCAATTATTACACTCGTCTATTTAAATGGTAAGATCTACGAAACTAATGATGGTATCACATTTGAAGGCCCTAAAAAAGCTATTCAAATAAAGCGTGGTATTAGTTTTGAGAGTTTAAAAAAAAGGATACACGACAAGGTAAAATTACAAAAACATGAAAGTATATCTACTATCACTTGTAGATTTTTAGTTGCAGGTAAATATATTGCACTGTAAATTTGTGATGATGAAGATGTTGAAACAATGATTGAAAGTTTTGAACAACAACAAGAAATGTTTGTCATAGAATTATGTGTTGAAGTTGTTGCGGGTGCTTCTGCAATTAATTTCACAAATTCATTGTTATCATGCGAAAATAATATGTCTCACAATGAATCGGGTAGTTCAAGAGTTGGAACAAATTCAGAAGAAGATTTGGATGATGATGATTATTTAATATCTAATTTATACGTTGAGGACTCATTAGATGAGGATGAGGATATTGATGAAATATCTGACATAGGTGATGAAGCTGGCCGTTTGATCGAACCACTTACAGTTGTGCAATCGGGAGAAGGTATATTTATTGTTATATATAAATAAATATTATAATATTTAAATAATTCGCTACCCTTGAATTTTAAATTTTTGGTATATTATTTTTGTTGGTGGAAGTCAGACTCCATTCTGGGATTCTGCTTCTCACTATAGTAATATTAATTGGAGTCATCCTGACCAAGAAGATATTTGCGGTTTAGATAGGGGATCAAATTTTAATATGGGTCAAGAATTATATGTTGGTATGAAATTTGATACCAAAAGCGCAGTAAAAAATGCATTACAACAATATGTAATGAAAGTGCATCAAAGTTTCAAAGTTGTTGAATCTAAATCGCAGAAATATGTTGTCTGTTGTGGAAATAGACGCATTGACATCCCATGCCCTTTTTATATGAGAACAATTTTATCTAAAAAAACTGATACATGGAAAGTTACGCAATGGGGAGGACCACACA
Source organism: Glycine max (assembly GCF_000004515.6). Taxonomy (NCBI): domain Eukaryota; kingdom Viridiplantae; phylum Streptophyta; class Magnoliopsida; order Fabales; family Fabaceae; genus Glycine; species Glycine max. The sequence goes on from NC_038243.2 coordinate 21,010,067, forward strand.
ATTGCTTGAATATGAGTATAACTCAAGACCATGATAAATTGGATTCTGATTTGATTACCACTTGTGTAGTAGGTATGACTATAAATTTTCATTCTTATTTATCCTTTTTTTGTGTTTATTGGTGTACAATAATTTTTCATACTTATTTTTATAGGGATGATCAAAGAAGATCCGTCGCTCAAGATTTCTTTGATTCAAGAGAGGATCAATAGAATGTTTAATTACAACATTTCTTACAGGAAAGCGTGGAAGGCGAAGCAAAAGGCAATAACAATTGAATATGGCGACTGGGATGAGTCTTCCGCTCTTTCGTCATGGTTGAAACACATGCAAAATCATTCGCCAAGATCGTATTATCAAATTTGTGATGATGATTTTGTTGTTGGCAATACTGTCAGTCATGAACACCGGCAGTTCCATCGAGTCTTTTGGACCTTCGGTCAATGCAAAGAGGCTTTTAAATATTGCAAACCAATCATACAAGTTGATGATACATTCTTGTATGGGAAGTATCGCGGGACACTGTTAATTGCAACAATACAAGATGGAAATAGTCATGTTCTTCCGCTTGCATTTGCTGTGGTTGAGGGAGAAACATTAACAGCGTGGTCATGGTTTTTGGCACACTTGTGTGAACATGTGACAGATAAAGATGATATATGTCTCATTTCTGATCGTCATGCAAGTATAAAGTCAGTTGTTGCGAATGAAGCACTTGGGTGACAACCTCCTCATGCGTATTATGTGTATTGCGTGCCCCACATTGCTAGCAATTTTAATCACAAGTTTAAGAATGGGAAACAAAAAGAAATGTTAAAAAAAATAGGTAACATTTCTTATGTAACATTTATTATTTCATATATAACATATGTTATTTTTTATGCAAAATTTACTGATGTGGATAATTAATTATGTGCAGGATACACCCCGTGTAAGCATAATTTTGATAGAAATTTTGATAAATTTTGTGAGTTGAGTCCCCCAGTAAAAGCATGGATTGGGAAGATCTCAAAAGAAAAATGGACAATGGAATATGACAAAGAAGGCTGTAGATACGGTCATATGACAACCAATCTAGCAGAATGTGTAAATAAAGTTTTCAAGGGATGTCGCAATGTACCAATAACTGCCCTTGTGAAGTCAACATACAATAAGTGTCGAAAGTATTTTGTTGATTGCGATCGTCAAGCACAAAGGGAAATACACGATGGTCAAATATATTGCTCACACGTCATGAAAAAACTTCGGGAAAATCAAGAAAAGGCTTGTTCTCACATTGTTCGGATATATGATATTCAGAGAACAATATTTGAGGTTGAAGAGGCTTTTGACCCTATGACTCAACAAGGTGGACATAAATGGGTAGTTAACTTGAATGAGCGCTACTGTCAATGTGGACAATTTACTACTTACCACTATCCATGCTCTCATATCATTGCTGCGTGCAGTACTGTTAGCATCAACTTCTATCAATACATAGATGTTGTGTACACAAATGACTATATATTACGTGCTTACTTCGCACAATGGTGGCATCTTGGGAATGACGATGCGATTCTCCCATCTGATGAGTCGTGGACACTTGTGTCTGATCCAAGTTTTATTCGTGACAAAAAAGGAAGGCCAAGATCAACACGGTTAAGAAATGAAATGGATTGGAGGGAACCATCGCAAACTCGATACAAGTGTGACAGATGTGGGACAGTAGGACACAACCGGCGTAAGTGTCCATTGCAATGTCAAGAAGGTAGTTGTTGATGTCATGTATTAGATCATATGATAATGAAATGTTTACTTCATTTTTGGTTATTCTTTAACACATTTATGTGTCATTCACATTATCGTTATTTATTTTTATTTATTTTAAAAGCATTGCACAATAAGATTGAAACGTTAAAGTGACAATAATATAAAATTAACATGGAAAAAAACCATACAAAGTACATGACAATGTTAAAACATGGAAAAAAATAATACAAAGTACATGAAAATGTTAAAACATGCGAATAAAATGTAAACCCATTATTAATCAATCATCACTATGTCTGTGATGCCGCGACGAAGTCCCACATGGCCGGTCCCAATTTCTAGCTGCCCTATCAGGATTTCTTCTTCTACGATTCGCCCTTTCACCCACTTGGTTAGCCTCGGCAGAGAAATCATGATGTAAATCGACCCATAATAAGTCATCCATGTCGGGTATATTTCCAGGTACATTCCACGGACCACCAAGTGGGGCATTTGGGGTCGATAGTTCACCACTTTGGGTAAATGAAGGAGTTCCCCTTGAAGGAGGAGAGGACCCAAATATGCCTGTCATATTGTACCCTGGTTGTAAATCATGTAGGTATGAATACATCAGCGGCATCTGTGATGGTTCTTGGGTGAATGCCTGCGGTGTGTAATACATTCCATGTTGTCATTCTGGCATCGGAGGGAAACTGTATGGTGCTGCATCAACAGTTTCCCGATGTCGCGCTAAGCCTCGAGTCTCCACACTTCGTTGTAGTATATTAAACTGTTAATGTTCAAATTGTGGCTAAGAAGGGGGAGCATCTTCATGTACCTCAAGTATCCTATCCTCTTCGTCAGACAAAAGAGTGATCTTCTCAATACATGGTAGTAAATCGTCAAAAGTACAAACCCTTCTCCTAAGAGGCGACACCATAAAATGCATTGTTTTGACGATTTCATCCTGCATGTAAAATAAAGGAATAGTAATTAAAATAACCTTCAATAAGTGCGACATTCTTTTCTAAATTATAATCAACAATGTATATCAATAGTCCTCTTCTTGCATGTTTTGGATCCACATAAACTTTTGTTTTACGCCTATACCACCTCATATATTTAGAGTTCATACTAAGGGTCCCTGTTTGTGGCGGCGTTTGCTCTACTCTCCTTTCATAGCGACTATTCCATTCATTAAGCGCGAGTTGCATTAGTCGCATCCAATTTTTTCCTTCTTTCCCCTTTAATGTCAAGTCATGTATGTTGCTGGGTTGCATTACTGGGATCGGAATAGGTTGTTGCATTCCAAATTGTCTCATGACTCTATCCGGTTGGTGTCATTCCACTCTTTGAAAACAAATAAGTGGTATGATACATGTCCATAATACAGACCTAATAAAACAAACTTGGCTCAAATTCATTTACACATGTCCAGAATAAGGGACCCAGACAAATTGCATATAAAAGTTAAATTTAATAAATTAATTAAGAATTACAACATCATTTAATAAATAAATGTCAAAATTGTTACCTCATCCTGTTTCATGACATCTAATTTACGACGAAAATCAAGTAAATTGGCATTGCCTATGTGATGAATTTCACCTCCCAACCATCTTCACAAAAAATTATATAACAAAAAAAAATTGTTACATAGAATAATGATTAACATCAACCAAGCATATTTATTAATAATCAATTCAAAATAGTAAAAAAAAGTATACCTATAGGCAAGTGGTGTGTTTTGTTGTTGTGGAGGAATAAACGACGGGACTAACGTTGGGCATCGTTCCCATGCCCATAATTGAATCAAAAGAGTGAAACTGCCTATTGATTTAACATTATAGTCTGTTGCGATGCACCTCTCTCTATAAAGGAAACCCAAAAGAGCAGCTCCCCATGCATAAGTGTTGCACTCTCTAAGGTCTCTAAAAAATTGCAAATATCTCATTGGCATCCTTTTACTACTTTTGTCAACAAACATCACCCCTCCTATGAATCTTAAGATCCAAGAACGAGCATATCTTTCAAGCCCTTGTTGGTTGCCTGTAAAATCATGAATATTTGCAAATTGAGAAGTCAGCCAACTCAATAAAAGTGATTTCCCATCATCGTCAGGCATGATACCCAATAATTCATGACACAACTCAAATCAGTCAATATTTGTATTGCCAGTTAAATGTCTTCCATCCACAGAAATACCAAGTAGTACAGAAATATCTTGAAGTGTAATAGTTGCCTCCCCACACTTCAAATGAAATCTATGTGTTTCTGGCCTCCACCTTTCAATAAAAGCATTAACTAATGCTCCATTTACTTTCAACTGCGCCAATTTCATTATCGGGTACAAACCCAAAACTTGTAACAGAAGAATAATTTCGTCTGGCGGTGCTTCTCTATGATTGTACACTGGTGTAGCTCGCCCGGATTTTTAATATCCTTTCATTAGCATCATTCCAAATATGTTGTGATATATGATTTTTTTGCATCCACAGTAAATCATCCTCTAATGGTCCAGATGTCACATCAAAATGATTAAAAGATGACGAACTTGCCATATTAAAACCCTTGTATAGAAAGAAAAAAAATTAATAATCACACATATCATAAATAAAAAATAACGATATATTTAAATACATTTTACTAATGATTTTAATATAACAAAAACGATGTACATAAATACTCAAATAATTAAAAACATTAACACCATTAAATGTATATAAAAAAAAACACATAAATTCAAATCATTCATATAAATAAATATTAACAATAATAATTTCATTAAATGCAACAATAAAAATATATCCAATATATTTTAAAAAATACTAATATAATAAAACAAAAACTATAAAAATCACAAATAAAAAATAATAATAATATTATCATAAAAAATATTTAAAAAATACAAACACAAATCATACATATTAAAGAAATTATTTTAACATTAATCACAATATTAACTATTTAAATGACAAATCATAAATAACATAAATCATAATTAATATCATTAAATATTAACAAAAACAATAATATAATATTTAAATGACAAATAATAAATAACAATATTATTATCTATAATTATCTTCAACAACAATTAACAATTTTATATTATTATAAAATAAAAAACAAATCTAACACACTATAAAACTAACAATAATTACCTCTACAAAAAAATCCACTAAAAAACACAAAATGCCTACCTGCAAAAAATAAAACATATAAATAGTAAAATATAACAATTTATACAAATTAAATAAATAAAGCAATAAAAAAAATCTGGGAAAAGGGGGAACCAAGAAGGAGCTTGGGGGGGGGGGGGGGGGGGGGACCGCGGCGTATTTAAGGGTGCCTAGACGCGCCTGGGACCACGGTGCGACCCAAGGCGCCTCGGGCAAGAGCGCGGGTCAACGCGTCTGCACGCAGAGCGCGACCCGTAGCACCTGCAGGCCCAGTGCAACACGTAACGCCTCACCATCGGCGCGTCCAATCCGGTAGCGCCTTGGTCAGCACCACTTTGACTCCTTGTCCCACCATGCCACATGTCGCCATTTCGGGGAACACGCCTAATCGAGAAATGCCTTGTAGTATATATAAAAAGAGACCCACGAGGTAAATAATTTTGAAACGGACCCATTTAGGTAAATAATTGTTAAAAGGAACCCCATTTGGTATTTTTGCCAACGGAATCCTAAAATTTTAATATAATAATTGTTATTAATTTCAATTTAAAAATTATTAGTATAAGAATTTGTTTAAATCAAAATATTATGATTATATATATATATATATATATATATATATATATATATATTTATATTTATTTGTTCGGAATGTTAGCATTGTGATATATTAAATATTATTAAAATAATTGAATAATAAAAATTATGTTTGTTTTAATTATTTTACTTAATTGATCGAGTTAAATAAGTATTATATCCATAAAATGATTAGATAGTTAATATAAGATTGCTGAAATTATTTTATAATCATAAAAAAGAAAGCATGACATTTTCATATCCTAATTAAAAAGATTAAAAGATTATTACTATTGTAAATATAATTATTACAAGAATAATTTAACATTGTATATCTAGTTTGGATAATATTTTTGTTATATTTGAATTTGTGATCATTAAGAACAATTTAAAACTAATCATGTTAATCTTAATATATCTTGAAAGAAAATAAAATATTTGGTAATGTTAATTATTAAATAAATCTAAATAATAGAGTAGAAAAAGATAAAGAAATATTTGATTAGCCAAATCTATTGAGAATATATCTCATGTAATTCAATCTTAAATCATATGTTCTTTTAATATATAAAGATAGACAATTTTCTTCTAGCACTTTATAGACGTTCTCTCAAAAATAGAAAATTAGTAAATCAAATTCGAGAAGAAAGAAAAAAATAAAGAGAAACTTGTTGACCCACTAAACGGAAATGAATAATGCGCGAAGAATGCGTGAATTACTATGTGCTTGAAGAGGTGAGTAAAACAATCTTCTTTTTTTTCTAAACTACCATGGTATAGTTTTTAGAAATGCGCCCTTTTGAGTTTATTAGTCATAAATTGATAAATTGACACATTGATCCTTGTGTGAATTAATAATCCCTCTTATGATTACAAAATTTAGGTTCCATCGTATTCTTGCAAGAAGTTATTTAAGTGTGTGATATAATCACACCAACGTGTAGTTTTTACAATTCATGGGGTTTAATTTAATTTTAGAAAAAAGGGTATTGCAGTGTACAAATCTTCACTAGTTGCATATTAAATCTCATAATTTATTTGAAAATTCATGATTCAACTTGCTTGAGTTTTGTGTTTAGCTATCATATATATCAACCAAAATATACTATAATACATGTGTGTGTTTTATTTCATAGTTAACTATTAACTGACTTATATGATGTTATAATTTGGGGTATGACTTTGTGAGTTATTAGTGTATATGAGATTAGAGTATTTATTTTGTAGTTATCTGGAATGATGTTTTATAATTATGTGTGAATTGGTCATCATCTTCTCAGAAGTGATGACAGTGTATATTTTATTTTGAGAATTCAATATACATGAGATACCTCCATTTAGGATGGAGAAGAGACATAAGATACCTTTACCTGGGATGGGAAAGAGATATGAGATACCTCTATCTAGGATGGGAAAGCGATATGAGATACCTCCATTTGGGATGAGGAAGAGATTCTAGATACCTCCATCTATAATAGAAAAGATAATGGGATGTCATTGCATGGATATGAGCTCATAGACACTCTGAAGAATCTGATATCCATACTGGTTCTAGGAACGAAAGAGTTGAGTCTAGTAATTCTGGGAATCACTGAGTTGTATTGTGATATTTGTTTGTTTGTTCAAGAATTGAATGCAGTGAATTGTTGGTGTTTATTGACTGGGGTGTTATTTTCATTGTGTGAATATTTTGTGGTTGTTTATAAGTTTGTATATATTTTTTTAAATTTAATTTTACGGATACCATTGTTGGATTTTCTGGTTACCGCATCGGCTAATAACAACACTATTTGTGAACTCTTTTAAAACTTGTTTTATTCACTGAGATTATTATCTCATTAAAAGTATTATTTTCAGAGTTCGAGAAAGAAACTTTTGAGATGCGGAAGAATTGAAGACTTAATTTATTATTAGTTAAACTTTCTAGATATCCAAATTTGAGAATAAAGTTATTTAGTTATGTAAGGACTTATTTATTATAATACTTAATGTATTTTGAACCATTGAAATTTCTAAATCCACATTTTATAGACATTTTAAAGTTTTTTTTACAGGTTGTTATTATAATGAAGGACGTTATAGAGATGTTTTACATTGATCTGACAGATATAGCAGATGATCAAGAATGGGCCAATGGAAAAATTTGCTCGGAACAAAAGAGATTAAGGAGATTCAAAGCCAAAAAGGTGATAAGGATGATCAGCAACCAAAACTTCAGCACCATTGCACCAAGAGTTGGTTTTTGGAGACTTCAACACCATTGCAGAAGGCTTTGCCAAAGGAGGTTTGACTTCTTTCGCTAGAAAGAAGTATGCCAGATTAGTAGTGATGGTAACTGAAGTCAAGCCTCAGAAAACTCCCCCGGTCATTTTCTCTGATGAAGATTGTCAAGGCGTATGTCCACATGAAGAAGATTCAGTCATCATCTCGGCAATCTTAATGGGTTTCAATGTGAAACACATCTTGGTGGATTAGGGAAGTTCAACTAACGTCCTATACTGGGACACTTTTATAGGATTGAACATATCAAAGGATTTGTTACAATCTCACTCAGGTTTTCTGATCGGTTTTGAAGGTGAATAGATTGAGGTTCAAGGACATGTTGAGTTGAAAACCACATTCGTTGAAGCGAGCCAAAAGAAAATGCTAACAATCAAATACTCAACGATGTTCATTGGAAGGTCAATTATATTTTCAACTTTATTTGCTTCATTTTGGCTCTTCTTATCAACCTTGTTGGTGTAATTGGCTTTGTCTAATCTTCCCTCCTAGTTTCATTTATTCCTTTTGTTACTATCAACTATGCTTATTCACTTAATCACTAATTATTATTATTATTATTATTATTATTATTATTATTATTATTATTATTATTATTATTATTATTATTATTATATAATGTAAACGGATGGCAATCGTTGTATGGTTGGTTGCAGGGTTCTTGGGAGATTTTTTCTTGGGAGCATGTGATTCGGAGTTTGACTATGGCAATCTGCCTAAAGGATTTACTGAAGTTGCATACTTGTGTCATTACTATGCTAAATTGTGTATAGAAAATAAAAAGACTCACATGATTCACATCAGTTAATATTATTGTTATTATTATTATTATTATTATTATTATTATTATCATTCTTTATTATTATTATTGTTATTAAAATGGTTTATGTAATAGTCTCTAAATTTTATATTTTTTTAATTTTTTATATATTAATTTATCAATTTATTGACTGTGAAAGTAAAAAAAAATTCCTCCTTACTAGTGGCACCATTGTTCAAATATTTTCCTCCTTTTGAGCATAAAAATAATAGTTTACTCTATGAATTTAATTATGGATCATTCAAGATTTGATATATTTGAATTTTGTCTTCTTTACTCAAATATATTATAGAAAATGATAGATATATCTCCGGAGAAATTTTTCCTGACTTTGTTAAATTTGTTCTTTGTCAAGTGGAAGTAGTGAAGCTTTTTGCTAATGATCATAACAAAATAACATGAGGTAAGTTTATTTGATGCTGAATTTAGAAGACTCAACTCTAATTCGACACTTTTTCTTCTAATTGATGCTAGATAATATTTTGATGGCCTAAATAAGATTACTGCTTCAAAAATATTAAATTATATTTCTGCTTAGAACTCGAACTAATTAAGTTGGGAGTTGATTGATTTTTTGTTTGAATTTTGAATGACAAAATCCTCTTGGAGCAAAGTTGGGAGCACATTGGACCAGGTAGGACTATTTTGCTCGCAACTTTTCATTGTCCATTGCAGCTAACCAAATTGGTTTTTCTGAGTGATGAATGTGAGTCATTTTATATTGTTTGTGTCAATAAGGTCATGTTATTGTTACATTTCTGGATGCAATTTTGAGCAAAACACTTTGTGGTACCCTTGCCTTGTTGGCTGGTCGTGGCTGTGGGAAATCAGCTACCCTTGGTTTATCTATTGCTGGTGCTATCGTTGTCGGGTACTATGCTTTTCAGACATAAAGATATCTCAGATATGTTCATTTGTGATAGGGAAGACAATTTTTTTAGGATCTTATTGGGAAATTATCTGGGTAGGTATTCAAATGTCTTTCTAACTGCACCTAGCCCTGATAATTTGAAAACCTTGTTTGAATTTATACTCAAAGGTTTTGAGGCACTTCACTACAAGGTACAGGTTCTCTCCCTCATTGACATCTATAACAATTATTGCTTAAATAAGATACATTTAGAGATGTATGTGAAACCTGAATTGTAATTGGAACTGTAACTGTGACAACTAGTTTTACAACTGAATTTTGTTATTGAATTGTACACCTTACTATAAATGTATCTTTTTTCTGAAACTGAGGATATTAGAATTGATGAACAGAGAAAACAAAGTGTTTCATTGATTGAGATAGAATTATAGAAAAGTTAATTACTAAAGAAAGTGATTAGCTATTTATAGATGTACAATGATAGCTGAAATTTAACAAAGTGTAACTAACTACACAGAATCCTAATTAAAAAATCTCTTAAGTTATAGCCTTGAGTCGAACTCTTCACTAGTTTTTCTTTGGTATGATTTGCCAGTGCTATTTGCTCTCCTTCTTACTTGTTTAACAAATATTTCATGACTTAGATTAGTTAGTTTCATGTAGTCTTTTTTTGTTTTTTTGAATTTCAGTTTAAAATTTTTAAATATGAATTTGTGGAATTTTAAAATATTTCTTTCATGTAGTGTTTTTATTTTTTATTTTTTCAGCTTCTCCTTGTGTATGCTGTAAGAGATAATATCATAGATCCTGTCAAAGACGAGATACTTGATTCTCTGAATTTTTCTAAAAAATAATTATTTAATTTCGGAATTTGTCTTACGAATTATAATAACTTTATATAAAAAATTATAATAACTTGTATTTTGTATGAAATTGTCTTAGGAATTTTTATTTTGTTAATCTCTTGTAATTAATATTAAAATTTATTTATAAAATTAATATTTAAATGATAGATTAAATATAAATAATTTGTGAACCTCTTATTTTGATTTAATCTATCATTTAAATATTTATTTAATAAATAAATTTTACTATTAATATTAATTACAATCATGCTAATATAAATTATTTTTAATTATTTATATTTTTTATGATGGGATATCATTTAGAAAAAATATCAGTAATTAAAAATAATATTTAATTTAAGGATGATGCTTACGTAAGCACCGTCTTAGAAGGCTAAATTTTAAAGACGATGCTTATGTAAGCACCGTCTTTGAAAGCTTGTTTTTTAAGACGTTGATGACTTAAGTACCGTCTTAGAAACCTTACTTTCAAAGACGGTGTTTATGTCAGCACCATCTTAGAAACTTTTCTAAGATGGTGCTGACGTAAGTACCGTCTTTGAAAGTTGTTTCCATTCTAAGACAGTGGTTTTTGATTCGTCGTTGAAAGGTTTAACTTTCCACGATGTGGGCTTCTACGACGGTCAAGGACCGTCGTTATATCCTATTTTTTACTGTCTTAGAAAAACATTTTTATAGTAGTGTAAAAAATGCCCGTGCTATTGGAAGCCCACGTTCACGCTCCACATGCTTCCTTTTTATATTTTATTATTTTGGAAAAATTTAGTTATTTTTGAATTTGGTCCATTTTCCATCCACATTCAACCCATATCTTTGCAATATATTTGCAACCACCTTCAGTAACAAATCACGTACCCATCCTTTATCTCACGTACTGATAACGAGTTGAGCTCTGTGATGGACATACTCTATAAATAGGATGGGGTGCTCTCAGTTTTGTATCACCAAACCCACTTCTCTATTCAAAAAAAAAATACACCATCTATTCAGAGTGAGTAAGGGTCTAGAAGAACAAAACTGTCTTTCAGGTTCGTGTGTGTGCCGCTTCGTGTTCGATTTGCAATGGTTGGAGGTACGTTCGTAATATTTTAATTTCCGCTGTTTGATATGAATATGCCATTTAAATTGATTTGCATGTTTAGATCAGTATATGTATATTTTTCATTTGGTATCAGAGCCACATAATACCTCTGCCTTGCTTTTATTATGCTTTGTTCAATTAAAGAAGAAACGTGAACATTCAGCGTTAAACAATTTTTTTTTAAAAGCGTACACTTCTCAAAGGGCTGAATTTAATATTTAATATTAAAAGTTTGTGGCTGAATTTAATATTTAAATATTAAAAGTTTGAACCTTTTCGGAAAGCGTAAAAGGGAAGCTAACTTTTATATATCAAATAATGTGATACGCTGGAGGATGAAGATGTACATGACTTGATCTAGGGGTTGATGCGGTTAGTATTACCTTTCTATCGCGGATTCAAATATCATTGATAGCCTTCGAATGGTCTTGAACCCTTGCCTCGCAGCATGAAATGACTCCCTTTGCCGCTAAGCTATTGTAATTAAATTGTTTATTAGGTGCAGTTCATGTATATTTATAACTTCTGAAAGATAAATCATTTATGCACAAACGGTTTAAAATTGTGTGTCTCTAAGTTATGCTGAACATGCAATGTTATGTTAAATACTGGTATGCATTGGATTTGATCCTTTAAAGTTTATTACATGTTGAATGGATATACGTACAATGTTATTTTGAATTGGTATACATGTAATTTTTATGATTCAATATTGAGCACATTTGCATTATTAAGTATGTTTATGCAAAGATTATTTTGGAATGTTAAGTGATTAATATAATTTTATTAAATTAGAGAATAGTCACAACATCTTTAATTGAGTAAAATTATATGCTAAATTTATAATCACATTAGAAATATTAATTGTGATTAATCATATGTAATGTGATGAAATCTACCCACAGGAATTTTGTTGTATTTGTATGATTAATTAGGATAAAATATTAAATTATATTTCTTAATTTACCCACAGGAATTAAGGAAAAGAACATGATTTAATAGTTTTATCATAAAGTTGCATGATAAATCTAATTGAGTAGGACTTTAGCCCAAAGGCAACTTTTGTGTCACTAGATTCATATATTGAGACATGATTTGCATTGGCAAAACATGGCATTTGTTTAGTCTCAAATTTTCTTAATGAGCATGTGTGTTTGTTTGCAGTTTCACAATATATGAATATTTCTTGTGACCTTCCCATTTTGAAAGGTGATAATTATAAGGTTTGGAAGGAAAGAGTTCTCCTTCATTTGGGCTGGATGGATATTGACTATGGTATAAGGAAGGATGAGCCACCGGCTATTACTGAAACTATCAAACTTGATGTTGTTGACCTTTATGAAAAGTGGGAGAGATCTAATCTTCTCTCCGTTATGTTCATAAAAACCAACATATCCACTAGTATTCGAGGTTCAGTTGACCAGCATGATAAGGTCAAAGATCTATTGAAAGCCATTGATGAACAGTTTACGACCTCTGAGAAGTCGCTTGCTAGCACACTCATTATGCAATTCTCTTCCATTAAGCTTACTGGAACGAGAGGTGTGCGTGAACATATCATGCGCTTAAGGGACATAGTGGCTCAGTTGAAAACCCTAGAAGTTACCATGTCTGAATCCTTCCTAGTACATTTCATTTTGTGCACCCTACCTCAACAGTATACACCCTTCAAAATCTCCTACAACGCACATAAGGATAAATGGTCTATTAATGAATTGATGACCATGTGTGTTCAAGAAGAGGAGAGATTGATAATGGAAGAGGGTGAGAAGGTAAATTTGACTACTTTTACTTCTGGAAAGGATAGGAAGAAGTCTGTAGGCACCAATAAAGGAAGGATTCCGACTCAACCAACATGAAGAAGGACTGCCCCAAATTTAAAAGTTGGTTTGAGAAGAAAGGTACACCATTTACTTTCGTTTGTTATGAATCTAATATGATTAATGTGAATCATAATACATGGTGGATTGACTCTGGTTCTACAATCCATGTTTCTAATACCTTGTAGGGTATGGAAAGCCTAAGGAAGCCAGTGGGAAGTGAGCAGTGCATCTACTCAAGGAGTAGGATGAGCTCGCATGTAAAGGCCATTGGAACGTGCGTCTTAGTTTTAAGTAGTGGCTTTAAATTACATTTGGAGAAAGTTTTTTATGTTCCTAGTTTCTGTAAAAACTTAATTTCTGTTTCTAAACTTGCACCTTTGGGATTTTATTTTAATTTTATAGACTTTGGTTTTAATTTACTAAATAAATATGAAATTATTGGTTGTGGTCAATTGGTTGATGGTCTTTATTTGATTGAATTGAAAAGCGATGCTACTTATAATTTTATGCATGTTTCTGTTGGGTTAAAACGATGTATTGTGAATGAAGAATCCTCTATGTTGTGGCACCGGAGATTAGGACATATCTCTATTGAGAGAGTCAAGCGATTAGTAAATGAAAGAGTACTTAGTACTTTGGATTTCGCTGATTTTGAGACTTGTGTAGATTGCATTAAGGGTAAGCAAACTAACAAGTCTAAAAAGGGTGCAAAGAGGAGTTCTAATTTATTAGAAATCATACATATAGACATATGTTGTCCAGACATGGATGCAAATAGTTCGAAATACTTCATAACCTTTATAGATGATTATTCACGATATATGTATCTCTACTTACTTCATTCTAAGAATGAAGCTTTAGATGCCTTTAAAGTTTTTAAGGCTGAAGTTGAGAAACAATGTGGAAAACAAATTAAAATCGTGAGATTAGATAGAGGTGGGGAGTACTATGGTAGATACACAAAGGATGGACAAGCACCAGGTTCATTTGCGAAATTTCTTCAAGAACATGGGATTGTTGCCCAATATACTATGCCTGGTTCTCCAGATCAGAATGGTGTGGCAGAACGAAGAAATCGAACCTTATTAAACATGGTGAGAAACATGAGGAGTAATGTAAAGCTTCCTCAATTTTTGTGGATTGATGCTCTTAAGACGACTGCGTATATATTAAACCTCCAACCAAGGCTGTCTTAGAGACACCTTTTGAGTTATTCAAGGGTTGGAAACCAAGTTTGCGACATATACGCGTTTGGGGATGCCCGTCTGAAGTAAGAATTTATAATCCACAAGAGAAGAAACTAGACCCTAAGACTATTACTGGGTATTTCATTGGATATGCTGAAAGGTCTAAAGGGTATAGGTTCTATTGTCCATCTCACAACACTAGGATTGTGGAATCAAGGAATGCAAAGTTTCTTGAAAATGACTTGATCAGTGGGAGTGATCAATTTCAGAACATTTCTTCTGAAAGGGATCACTATGAAGCTGAACCTTTTGGGACAAGTAATAGGTTGGTAGTCATTCCCACCCCTCACGTTAAAATGGGTGTTAGACAACCAGTGATTGAAGTTCCACAAGCTGTTGAAAGTGATCATGTAGATCAAGTTGTTTGTGAGGAACAACATGATGATATTGAACAAACTGGTGAAGTACCAGTTGAACAAGTTCCTCAACAAGATGACTAAACAACATTAAGAAGATCTACTAGAGTAAAAAAGACAGCAATTCCTAGTGATTATGTAGTGTACCTACAAGAATCAGACTACAACATTGGAGCCGAAAATGATCCTGAGACGTTTTCACAAGCCACAAGTTCTAAGGAATCAAATTTGTGGTATAATGCTATGAGGGATGAGATGGATTCTATGGCACCTAACCAAGTTTAGGATCTCGTTGAGTTACCTGTTGGTGTAAAAGCCATCGGATGTAGATGGGTCTTCAAAACAAAGAAAGACTCAGAAGGAAACATTGAGAGACATAAGGCAAGACTTGTTGCTAAAGGATTCACTCAAAGAGAAGGAATCAATTACAGAGAGACCTTTTCCCCAGTATCTAAGAAAGACTCTCTTCGAGTAATTTTGGCATTAGTAGCTCATTTTGATCTTGAGTTGCATCAAATGGATGTGAAAACAGCGTTTCTGAATGGTGATCTAGAAGAAGAGGTTTACATGAAACGACCTAAGGGATTCTTATCTAGTGTTGGTGAGCACTTAGTCTGCAAACTTAATAAGTCCATCTATGGATTGAAACAAGCCACCCGACAGTGGTATTTAAAGTTTCATGAGGTCATTTCTTCATTTAGCTTTGAAGAGAATGTCATGGATCACTGTATATACCAGAAGGTCAGTGGGAGTAAGATTTGTTTTCTTGTATTATACGTAAATGATATTCTGTTTGCGACTAATGATAAGGGTATGCTATATGAGGTGAAACAATTTCTCTCAAAGAACTTTGATATGAAGGATATGGGAGAGGCATCTTATGTCATAGGCATAAAGATTCATAGAGAAAGATCTCGAGGCATCTTAGGCTTGTCTCAAGAAACCTATATCAAAAAAGTTTTAGATAGATTTAATATGAAAGATTATTCACCAAGTGTAGCTCCCATTGTGAAGGGTGACAAACTTGCTTTGAGTCAATGCCCCAAAAATGATTTTGAGCGGGAACACATGAAAAATATTCCATATGCTTCAGCAGTTGGAAGCCTTATGTATGCTCAGGTTTGCACTAGACCTGATATTGTGTTCGTTGTTGGAGTCTTGGGAAGATATCAAAGTAATCCAGGTATTGACCACTGGAAAGTTGCAAAGAAAGTGATGAGATATCTTCAAGGAACAAAGGATTACATGCTCATGTACAGACAAACTGATTGTTTGGAAGTGATTGGCTACTCCGACTCAGACTTTGCTGGTTGCGTTGATTCACGAAGATCAACATCTAGTTATATTTTTATGTTAGCCGGTGGAGCTGTATCTTGGAGAAGTGCCAAACAAACCTTAACTGCTACTTCCACTATGGAGGCTGAGTTCGTTTCTTGTTTTGAGGCTACCTTGCATGGTGTATGGTTGAAGAGTTTCATATCTGGTCTTAGAGTTGTGGACTCTATTTCTAGGCCACTAAAGTTGTCACTGTGACAACTTTGCTGCAGTGTTTATGGCTAAAAACAACAAAAGTGGAAGTCAAAGTAAGCACATCGACATCAAGTACTTAGTCATAAGAGAACATGTTAAAGAAAAGAAAGTGGTCATTGAACACGTCAACACTGAGTTGATGATTGTTGATCCTTTAACTAAAGGCATGCCACCAAAGAATTTTAAGGATCATGTAGTACGAATGGGACTTGGTTCCATGATGTAATTTCATTGTACGTACATTTGTTATTTTCAATGAAACTCTTATTCAGTTAGATATTTTCTCATATGGTTTTGTGCACATATTTATTTATTTCGAGAAAAATCATTCGGTTTAGATATAGAATAAACATATGGTTTATTCATTAAGTTGAGAGACTTGATATATTGTGGTACATGGAAGATACTACTCATCATCAGAGTACCTATCGCCATGACTCATATATTATGTTTCTTGTTACGGTTGATGTTGAGTTAAATGGACCAAGTGGGAGAATGTTGGAAGTCCACATTCACGCTCCACATGCTTCCTGTTTATATTTTATTATTTTGGAAAAATTTAGTTATTTTTGAATTTGGTTCATTTTCCATCCACATTCAACCCATATCTTTGCAATATATTTGCAACCACCTTCAGTAACAAATCACGTACCCATCCTTTATCTCACGTACTGATAACTTCATATCTCACGTTCTGATAACAAGTTAAGCTCTGTGATGGACAAATTCTATAAATAGGATGGGGTGCTCTCAGTTTTGTATCACTAAACCCACTTCTCTATTAAAAAAAAAAAACACACCATCTATTCAGAGTGAGTAAGGGTCTGGAAGAACAAAACTGTCTTTCAGGTTCGTGTGTGTGCCGCTTCGCGTTCGATTTGCAATGGCTGGAGGTACACTCGTAATATTTTAATTTCCGCTGTTTGATCTGAATATGCCATTTAAATTGATTTGCATGTTTAAATCAATATATGTATATTTTTCACGTGCAACATACTAGAGGCTCATGGACAGAGTTTTACCCAACTTGATAGAAGGAATGTGGAGGCTTACGTTGACGATATGGTGGTGAAATCAACTTTGGAAAACATGCATGGAGCCGATCTACAAGAAATCTTCGATATGATCAACAGGTACCGGTTGAAGTTGAACTCGAGAAGAAATGCTCGTTTGACATTCAAGCAAGAGAAGTTCCTCAATTTCATGCTTTCACAAAGAGGGATCGAAGCTAACCTAGATAAATGCTTTGCGATCGTTGTGGAGTCCAAACAGCATAAAGGAAGTACAATAATAGTTAATAGGTCAGATTGCTTCCTTATCTGGCTTTCTTTCAAAATCTGGTGATAAATCCTTTCCTTTTTTCAAATGTTTAAGATAGAATGAAAAATTTGCATAGTCAGAAGAATGTGAAAAAGTTTTTTGTCAATTGACAAATTTTTTGGCAAGCCCTTCGATCTTGACAAAATCCACCTAAGGGTTACCCCTTTTTATATATTTAGCAATGACAAAATATATTTAATGTTTTGTATTGAATTTGCTAATTGACGCCTTTAAGCCTTGGAGGCTTAAACTTTTTTTTATTTGATTTCCTTAATTGTTTGTTGTTTTGGATATGCAAACAATAACTATATCTCTATTTTGAACGTAGTGATGTGCTGTTACGTAGTTTTTACTGTTTTGGGAAACTGTTATGAATCTTATTATCTTAATTCTGGATGTGTTTAATTTTATGTGTTTTTCTTTATTTTTCAGCATATATATTATATTATATAGATCTTGTAATATAATGTACGCAGGGATCTAAATAGTGGCTATCCCGTTACCGCTATACCATTTTTGGAGGGCCGCCCCTATCCGCTATTAATTACTATGCTTGTGACATATTTGCCAAAATAGGTTACACATGTGGTTTTGTCTAAGGATAGATTATATATAGCCTATCATCTAAAAAACAGATATATGTTGCAGTATTGCTTCTTTCAAATAAGTTAATTGAATGACACAAATAAGTTAATTTATACCAGGCATTTATCCTGATAATATGCTCCAAACTTGTGTCAACATCCATATTTAAGGAGTCCTTGTGCGCGAGTTACGGTATTTCTTAGCCTGGTCAATGTTCATTATAAAAATCACAAACACAAACCCGGGGGACAACCAAAAGTTAAGGAAGCAATGATTACCTTATTACAAGATTCATAACATTGTTTATATCATGTATTCTTCAAATAATAAAGTGTTAAGGAACTACAAAAGAACTCACATAAAATTTATAATATATTCATTCATCAATTGCACGTAAGGCTCGTATAAACTATAATAAAAATATAAATAAATTAAAAAGTAACTTAAATTTTTATGAAATCTTAATTATCAAAGTGAGAGATGGACACCAGTTATTAAATGATATAGAGTAGTAACTCCCAACTTTACTGAAAGCAAAATGTAGCATATCCCTGCAAGTACAGGGTAAGCTCTTTCTCCAATACGTTTCTCACCAGTGTTTTGCAGACAGTATTGCTTCTTTCAAATAAGTTAATTGAATGACACAAACAAATAGACAACCAATATTGCTAAAAGAAAAGCAAATATTTGCATATCAATTATGTTAGAGGATTTGTGGTTACAACACAATCATAATGATTTCAAGCCATTGTGTAAAATCTTTGCAAGCATAGCTTTATAAAATAAAAATTTATCTGTCTAAAACAATATAACTTCTTAAATTGTAATGAATAATTTAAGTAAGCAAAATTACCAAAAAAGAGTGTGATATATATTCAAGCCTGACGGAAGTTAGATCGCTAGAGCATATCATCCAGATAGTGCTCTAAGTGTCAAAAAGCACACACACACTGGTTGTAAATCCTCACTAGCACCAATCAGTCCTGAACCTACTTCATACACCTTCAACATCAAGAAAATAAAATTAATAAGTAAATGAATAAATAAGAGTTAGTAGTTCTTAGTTGCATATTAACTAAATAATCAGAATACTCCTAAAACTTATCATGAACAATTCCTAACACATGCATTACAAAAGAAATCAAATATTCGAAACTCAAGTGTTTTTAGTAGATTCATGAACAAGCCAAAATTCACATCTAGTAATCGTTTCTGCATCTGGACCAAACACCTTTCCAACCATATTATATATACGATTGATTCCCCCAAAAACAAAGGTTTCACCAATTTGTTGAAGGTATTGAATCGTACGGAGTTCCTTCTCCCTATCAACCTTTGACCCCTTTTCAACCTCAACAGAGGATATTTCCGTCATAGGAGCCTTCCCCTTCATAAACTTTGTCTTTTTGCCATGTTTTGGTGATTAGCATCCACTGGCTAAGAGAGCTTTGTGTGCACAGGTGAAGGGCCTCCTTTCTTTGAAGGCCCATTCTTATTATCCTTGACAACAAAAGTCTTTTTACCCTCTCCTTAGGGCTTTGCTTCCTACGCTAGACAAATTTCTTCTATAACCAGTATTTTTCCATTAATTCCCAGTTTGCCCTTTTTTCATTCTTCTTATTCATTTGTTCCTATTTCGCTTTCTTGTTACACCATTCACTGGTTTGTTGGAGGCTGAGGTCGTTGTTCTATTGTGGTTGGTTACCTGCTACATTGAGGGCGTGGTTGTCGTGGTGGTGGGTGTTAGCGGTGGAAACAGCGGAGGAAAGGTGAATTTTTTACATTTGCGATGAATCCATATACGAATTGGTAATCCATAATAGTTCATATGGATTGACAATCTATATGACAATCCGTATGATCCTACGGATTAACAAACTATATAAGTTAAAAAAATTTAAAAAATTTATTTTTAATGTATTTTTTATAAACTTGGTTATATTTATTAATATATTTGTATAAATATTAATATATTAAATAATTTATTCAAGTGTATAAAAATTTAGATATAAATTATTATATATATGTTTATCAATTTCAATGTAATATATTAGTATATGTAGTAAAAAACTAATAAAATTGTGTCATAGTATATGCTAAAAAACATATTTATTGACATATCTACATAAATGTTTTTTGTCTAGTGTAGAAGATTTTAAAATAAATTTCAACATTGAAGTTTTTTAAAATAAGTAGATTTATTTATAAATAATTAGAATTAATTAAAAGTAATAACAATTCATATATTTTATTAAGAGATAAATTATTATTATATTTATATAGAGGTATGAATTATTATATGTCAATCCGTATAGGCTACACGTATGGAATTTCATTAGTTGTCGTTAGTTTATCATTGAAATTTTTTTAATATTTTGTTAAGATGGACGAAGATCAGTGGATATATAAAAGCATTATGTTTGAAGAAATTAATATGAATGAAGACAATGGAGAGGAACTTGGTATATTTGAAAATATTGATTGTTCTGATGCCTTCAATACTTCTCAAGTATTAATATGATTTTTTATTAAGTTAAAGTAAGTAAATGAATGTCCTAAGAAGACTAAACATGTATTATCCCTTTTGTAGGTGTTTGCTACTCGTGAAGACGTATTGCAATGGGCTCGTACTGTTGCGTATGATATTAGTTTTGTGACTGTGAGAATGAGGTCAGAAACATCAATTGGAAAGAGAGGAAGGATCTCATTATTTTAATTGGTTGTGAGAGGAGTTGATGGAAGCTTGCTTGTGGGGCTTCTATGGAGGCTGGATCTTTGAGCTTCAATGAAGTCTTTTAATGGTGATTTTCCACCATGGAGATGCAGCGGAAGACAAAGGAGAAAAGGTGAGAGGAGGCGCCATCCACTAGGGAATAAGCCATGAAAGAAGGAGCTTCACCACCAAGATGAGCCTTGGATAAGAAGCTTGGAGAGGATGCTTCAATGGAGGAAAAGAAAGAGGGAGAGAAAGAGAGAGGGGGGAGCACGAAATTGAAGGAAGAAAAAGGGAGAGAAGTTGAACTTTGAGTTGTGTCTCACAAGACTCTTATTCATCAAAGTTACAACAAGTGTTACACATGTTTCTATTTATAGACTAGGTAGCTTCCTTGAGAAGCTTCTTTGAGAAAACTTCTTTGAGAAGCTAGAGCTTAGCTACACACAACCCTCTAATAACTAAGCTCACCTCCTTGAGAAGCTTCCTTGAAAAGATTCCTAAAGAAGCTAGAGCTTAGCTACACACACCTCTCTAATAGCTAAGCTCACCTCCTTGAGATGAGAAGCTAGAACTTAGCTACACACCCCCTATAATAGCTAAGCTCACCCCCATAACAAAATACATGAAAATACAAAAAAAGTCTACTACAAAGACTACTCAAAATATCTCGAAATACAAGGCTAAAACCCTATACTACTAGAATGACCAAAATACAAGGCCTAAATGAAGGAAAAAAAACCTATTCTAATATTTACAAAGATAAGCGGACTCATACTTAGCCCATGGGCTCAAAATCTACCCTAAGGCTCATGAGAACCCTAGGGCCTTCCCTTGGATCTCTGGCCCAATCTACTTGGAGTCTTCTATCCAATGCCCTTGTGGGGTAGGATTGCATCATTCCCTCCACCTTGGAAAGGATTTGACCTCAAATCCCGAGGTTCTTCATACTCTGGGCTCCTTCCCTCAACACCTGTAAAAAGAACAAAAACATATGTATTAGTGGTGTTTGGTATGTTGAAGTAAGGTAAGGTCTGAAAACCCATTTCCTGGGCATCTTCCCATGAAGGAACATGGTTTCTCACCAACTCAATGAGTGGTGCTACAAGTATAGAAAAATATGGGACAGACCTTTTGTAAAAGTTTGTTAAGTCATGGAAGCCCCAAATTTTTCTTATACTTGGTGGAGTAGGCCACTCAGGAATGACCTTTATTCTCTTAGGGTTCATGGGAACCCCTTGATCACTATTTGAAAAATTAAGAAAAGTAACGCAATAAAACATACCTTTTTCTGTATTTTCATATTGATTATTCCTACCAAAAAGTATGACAAACCTAAGGTGTCCCATATGAGTACCTAAGTTTGTATTCAAACTAAAAATAAGAACAAACCTACCTAATGGGTCCCTATGTACACACACCATGAAGATGTTAGGTGTACGAGTGATTTTACAAAAGAGGGTTGCACCACTCAAAACATTCATCATACCACCTATTTTAGGGACTTGGTGCCTAATAATACCTATTTTGGGCACCAACAAAGCACAAGGATTTAAGCTCTTGCGAACCAAACCCTCATCCAAGAACTTCTTTACTTGAGGAATAAATTCAAGCCCAAGAGGTGTGGCAATGCTAGCAAGTGTCTTTTTACAAAAGAGAAAATGTGGAGATTGTCTAAGAGGGAAAGTTTCTTTAATGTTTGTCTTTATTGTAAAATGAGTTTCCTTCTTAGCTAACCTCTTGGAGGAGACACTTACCTCCTTACACTTCTCTTTAACCACTAATGGTTGTCCATCTTCTTGGGGGTAGATTTCTTCACTAGATTCTTCCCCTTTTGCTTATTCACTTTCACTAGAGGAAGGTGAAGTAGTAGCCTCATCTTGGCTACCATAAATGTCTTGGCCCCTCATAATCATGGTTTTTGTGGTGGGCATGGAGAAGTAATGTGGCCTCTTCCAAGACATTTAAAGCACAAAAAATATATATGAATAAGAAGGTAATATAAATGGCAAAGAGAATAAAGAAGGATGTTACCCAATATTTCCAGCAAAGGAAGTGTTGATCCTAGAACCGGAGCTCTAATTACCAAATGATATGAACCCTCATGGCACAAGGGCTGACTTAGGATCGTCTAGGATTAAACCTTGATGAAAAATGCGGAAATTGATTAAGGAAAGGATGGAAAATAAGGTGGTTAATTTCGTGGGTCTTAATAAGGTGGTTCTTGGCATAAAATGGATGAATGGGATGGTAAAATGTAGGTTAAGTGGTGGCTGGACAGAAATATAGAAATGGCAATAACTGAAGCTACAGGGCTCCAAATGAGGTTATTCCAAAACGAGGTGAAAGGTCTCGTTTTGAAAGTCAATTTAGGCTCAAGAATCACTTAATTTGAGTGCGTAAAATGGGAGTTATGGCCACGAGATAATTCTGGGCAGAGGTGGATTTTCTGGAATTGTGGTTTGAAAGAACAAGGGTGAAGATGAAAGGAAGGAAAGAATCACTCTTTCCAGCGAGGGCAACACACAAAGGTTGTGAAAGTCCTTTGATACAGCCAGGGTGTTCTTGAATCACTCAAGAATTTAGGAGAATCACTCTCACTAAGATAAAAGAGATAAACTCTAATTTTCTGAATAAAACTCAACTTGTGTTTATTGATAAAATGGTTCAGCTTATATAGAAGCTTTACAGCAGATTTTAGTAATGACCCACTAACCTAGAATTAAAATAACTTAATGCCATTAACCTAGGGAATTAAAAAAAACTTAATGGCTGAGTGTAACTGAAATTGTGGCAACCAAAAGTCACCCCCAACAGCCAACAAGTCAGCCACCATTTGGTCTCCCAAAAGGCTGATGCCTAGGTTGCCAATTGGGCCCTTATTACAACTTGAACTAAACCTAACTAAAGCCTTTTTAATTGATTAACCCAAAACATATTTTTGGTCAGCCAACTTTACAAGGATTGGGCCATTATTTAGACAAACTAAACACTCTAAAAATTGAGACAAAGTGGTGTCATTTAGTCCTCCTCCATTTGGGCCATGATACAACTCACAACCTTGGACTTTTCTCCTTGAAACTTGGGCTTGTATTCAAATAGTATGGACAACACTTGTTGAAGAGCTTCCTTGGCATTCCTTGCTCTAGCCCTTGTCATAGGTCCTCCAAGTCCTTCAAGTGGATCCTTGCCCTTGCTCTTGGTCATGTCCTCATCATTCTCTCCCTCTTGAGAAGGATTTGTCCTCAAATCGGATTCTCCATCTGCATCAAAAAGAGGTAAATCAGAGACATTGAAGGTGGAACTAACATTATACTCACCGGGCAGCTCAACTTTGTAAGCATTGTCATTGATTCTTTCAAGCACTTGAAATGGTCCATCTCCCCTTGGTTGAAGCTTTGATTTCCTCTGTTCCGGAAACCTTTATTTTCTCATGTGCACCCAAACCCAATCTCCGGGTTCGAAGACAACCTTCTTTCTTCCTTTGTTGGCTTGTTTAGCATAGCTTTTATTTTTCCTCTCAATTTGATCTTTGACTCTCCCATGAAGCTTCTTCACATAGTCCGCCTTTGCTTGACCTTCTTTATGCTTAAAAATAGAAACATTAGGCATAGGCAAAAAATCAAGAGGAGTTAGTGGGTTAAAACCATAAACAACTTCAAAATCATCAAAAGTGTTAGTGGTCAAAATCTGATTTTTGCAAAATAAGATATATAGTGACTGTTTAGCACGAAACAACCTCTTGACCTCACTTTTTGTGGCTAAATAGCTCTCCCTCACTTCAAGTGTTTCACTCTTCTTTTGTTCACTCTTTTTCCTCTCAAGTGTTTCCCTCTTTTTCTCACTCTCAAGTGTTTTGCTCACTTTTTCTTTTTCTTTTTTCTCTTGAAGAAGTTTTTCTCTCATTTTCTTTTGATCCTCACACACTTCTTGTGGACTCAATGGCTTGAGCACAATCTTTTTGTCTTGGTGCATGAAAGAGATCTTGTTGGTGTAACCGTCATGATTGGCTCTTTTATCAAATTGCCATGGTCTCCCCAAAAGTAAGTGACTGGCCTCCATAGGAACAACATCACAAAGTACCTTATCATTGTATTTCCCAATGGAAACGTCCACTTCCACTTGCTGCCTCACTTGCACCTCCCCATCCTTACTAAGCCATTGAAGTTTGTATGGCCTAGGATGTGGTTTAGTAGCTAAATTTAGCTTTGGCACTAATCTAGCACTAGCCACATTGGTGCAACTACCTCCATCAATGATCACCATGCACACCTTGCC
Source organism: Glycine max (assembly GCF_000004515.6). Classification (NCBI taxonomy): domain Eukaryota; kingdom Viridiplantae; phylum Streptophyta; class Magnoliopsida; order Fabales; family Fabaceae; genus Glycine; species Glycine max. The sequence continues at coordinate 21,035,323 of NC_038243.2, forward strand.
ATTGATTAAACATCTAGTGTGAAAGATGCTTTCTCTTTGGCTCTCCTCCTCATGCTTCAACTGACCACCAAGTAACTGCCTAATCATCAACAAATCTCCCTCTGGAGTCTCCTCTTCCTCTACGTACTCACTCTCCTCTTCTTCTTCAACATCGGATTCACTTATATATTCTCCATCTCTAAGAACCATGGACCTTTTGTTAGGGCACTCATAAGCATAGTGTCCTAGGCCTTGGCACTTGAAACACTTCACATCTCTACTCCTTTTAGAGGGTTCCTCTTGGGACTTTGAGCGAGTTTTTGATGGGATAGGTGTGGAACTAATAGAAGTAGCAGCCCCATCTTTCTTACCTTTGTCTTTCCAACCAGAAGAATCAAAGTTGGTAAAACTCCTCTTAGCCACTCCCTTCCTTTTTAATTGTTGCTCCACTTGGATTGCTTTGTGAAGCAAATCATCCATTTCAACAAAATCCTGCAGCTCAACAATATCACGGATATCATTAGTCAAACCATTAAGAAATCGAGCCATAGTTACCTCCTCATCTTCTTCAATATTTGCTTGAATCATGAGCACATCCATTTCCTTGAAATACTCCTCAACCCCCTTGTTGCCTTGGGTTAGTTTTTGGAGCTTGAATTTCAAGTCCCTTGAGTAACTAGCCGGCACATACCGCTTCCTCATGATCTTTTTCATCTCCGTCCATGTATCAACCATTGGCTCTTCATTTCTTGCTCTCTCCTTTTGTAGCTTGTTCCACCACACAAGAGCATAGTCGGAAAACTCCGTGGCGGCAAGCTTCACCTTCTGGTCCTCCTCATAGTTGTTGCATGAGAAAACATGCTCTATTTTCGTCTCCCACTCCAAGTAGGCCTCCGGATCATTCTTTCCTTTAAATGGAGGAATGTTGAGTTTAATACCATCAATTCGGTTTTGTCTAGGAACACCATCATTCCCTCTTCTCCTCCTTTCTTCTTCATTATGATCTCTATTCTCCATTTGATCCAACCTCTCATGGAGCGCATCATCTCGTTGTTTCATTAACCTCTCCAAATGTTGCATCAAAGCTTACATTTGGAATTGCGAAAGCCCCACTCCATCATTAGGATTAGTACCTGACATCTCAAACAAACAAATCAAACGTAACAAGACAATTATAGTTGTTGTTTGAATACCTCACCCACTCAAGTGTATCACACAATTATGGCTTTTCTCTAATGAAACACTCTTGCCTTTTACCACTCTAATTCCCCTTGAGTTCTTAGGCAATTCAAGAGATTATGGCCACAACAAAGAACAATTCACCAATATGTGTAAGGTAAGGCTAGACAAGGAAAAGGTTAACCAAGAAAAAGGCTAACAATGTTTTTAGGCACAAATGAAGGAAATAAAATTCAGAATTTAGGAATTCAAGTAACAATCCTTCATGCAACCAATATATTACCTTAAAGAGATTTTTTTTAAAGTTCTTCAAGCATGAACCATTCAGCCCAATTTTTTTTTTTTAATTTTGCTTATACGAAATTTTGCTTCTTTTTTTTTTTATAACAAAGAGATCAAAAGGCTTAACTTTTGCAATGGTTCAGCCTAAAAAAAATATATATGAATAAGAAGGTAATATAAATGGCAAAGAGAATAAAGAAGGATGTTACCCAATATTTCCAGCAAAGGAAGTGTTGATCCTAGAACCGGAGCTCTAATTACCAAATGATATGAACCCTCATGGCACAAGGGCTGACTTAGGATCGTCTAGGATTAAACCTTGATGAAAAATGCGGAAATTGATTAAGGAAAGGATGGAAAATAAGGTGGTTAATTTCGTGGGTCTTAATAAGGTGGTTCTTGGCATAAAATGGATGAATGGGATGGTAAAATGTAGGTTAAGTGGTGGCTGGACAGAAATATAGAAATGGCAATAACTGAAGCTACAGGGCTCCAAATGAGGTTATTCCAAAACGAGGTGAAAGGTCTCGTTTTGAAAGTCAATTTAGGCTCAAGAATCACTTAATTTGAGTGCGTAAAATGGGAGTTATGGCCACGAGATAATTCTGGGCAGAGGTGGATTTTCTGGAATTGTGGTTTGAAAGAACAAGGGTGAAGATGAAAGGAAGGAAAGAATCACTCTTTCCAGCGAGGGCAACACACAAAGGTTGTGAAAGTCCTTTGATACAGCCAGGGTGTTCTTGAATCACTCAAGAATTTAGGAGAATCACTCTCACTAAGATAAAAGAGATAAACTCTAATTTTCTGAATAAAACTCAACTTGTGTTTATTGATAAAATGGTTCAGCTTATATAGAAGCTTTACAGCAGATTTTAGTAATGACCCACTAACCTAGAATTAAAATAACTTAATGCCATTAACCTAGGGAATTAAAAAAAACTTAATGGCTGAGTGTAACTGAAATTGTGGCAACCAAAAGTCACCCCCAACAGCCAACAAGTCAGCCACCATTTGGTCTCCCAAAAGGCTGATGCCTAGGTTGCCAATTGGGCCCTTATTACAACTTGAACTAAACCTAACTAAAGCCTTTTTAATTGATTAACCCAAAACATATTTTTGGTCAGCCAACTTTACAAGGATTGGGCCATTATTTAGACAAACTAAACACTCTAAAAATTGAGACAAAGTGGTGTCATTTAGTCCTCCTCCATTTGGGCCATGATACAACTCACAACCTTGGACTTTTCTCCTTGAAACTTGGGCTTGTATTCAAATAGTATGGACAGCACTTGTTGAAGAGCTTCCTTGGCATTCCTTGCTCTAGCCCTTGTCATAGGTCCTCCAAGTCCTTCAAGTGGATCCTTGCCCTTGCTCTTGGTCATGTCCTCATCACTTTCTTTGGATAAGAGTGAGAGCCATAAGATTTTGAAGTAGACTTCTTTTTAAGTTGTTGCTCTACCCTTATTTCCCAATCTAAGTTAGCCTCTACATTGTCCTTCCCGTGGAAGTATGAGAGGTTAATGTTAGCCTCTTGAGGCTTTCTTTCCTTTTCTCTTCTATGGGAGTGAGGTCTAAGATGTGACCTATGCCTTCCTTCGTAATAGTCACGAAGTTCTTCACTTAGGCTCTTGCAAGAGTTATGACTACTATAGGAGGCATGTTTTTCTCTTTTCATTTCTTTCAATATTTTTCTTCTTTCTTCCTCTCTTATTTTCTTTCTTTCATCTTGACTTATTTTTTCCACTTTTTTCCCTTTTTCTTTTCTCTCTTGTTTTTCTTTCCATAACTTGAGGGAACTCAACTCATCTAAGATTCTAGATAAAGGGTCTTTATGACTAGTACCCTCGCCATTAACACTAGATGAATGATGAATCATGTTAGTTCCTAAGTTGTGGTTCTTTCTTGTTGGAGGTTTGAAAACAAAAGGTAAAAGAAACTATGGTTGAAGCTAGCCAAAATAAACACTAAAAGAGGTGTGAAAGATAAGGTAAACAACTAATTGGTAAACGGAAAGCTATCTAGGCGGTTTGACAAAAAATGTAAACTAGGCGAATCCTAAGAGTGTTTGGATGACCACATTCAAGGTTCCCAACAAAACACTCACTATCCTAAGGAAAAATTGCCTAAAATTATTATACACAAATGGAAGTTTGGTAACCTATTGGAGGCTCCCAACACACTTCCAATGAAAGGCCTTTTTGTTACAAAACTTGAAAGCAATGAAGGTAAGTAAATTGCAAATTACAAAATTACAAAACGGTCCTCAATTTTGGTGGTTGCTCTCTCTTTGGTGATTCACTCAATTTGGAATTCTTCTTAGTCCAATAGCTCTTAAGGTGGTTGGCCCTTTTTTCTTGACTCAAATTCTTCAAGGGATGACACCAATCCTCCTTCCAATTCCCTATATGGTAACCCACAAACAAGGAAACAAAGAGACAAGCTATAACCAAAGACAAAAAAAAATGAAATGAAAGCTAAACCAATGGAGTTTTAACAAGACAATTTTTCAAGGATTATTCAACAATTAAAGCAATGAAAAGGACATAGAAGCAAGCCAGGACTCAAAGAGAAACTTAGAATGGCTCTAGAGTAGAGTAAAAAAACTAGAAAAAAAAAGACTCAAAAAACCTCTAGCTTTGGCACTTGTCTTCACACTAATTTTCAATTGAAATTTTGGAACTAAGATTGGTATAACATAGGCACCAATTATAGAATAAATTTTGAGCCAAAACAACAAGCACACTTCCCTTTCATTTTTTTTCCTGGATACTGATTTTCCTACCAACTTGTGTGATTTTTCGTATTTTTTCCTTTTATCCAAATCACTTGTTTCTTTTTTCTAACTTTTTTACAGATGTCTAGAAAATTCAGTAAAAATTTCAGCTCAAATTGTGGTTCTTTCTTGTTGGAGGTTTGAAAACAAAAGGTAAAAGAAACTATGGTTGAAGCTAGCCAAAATAAACACTAAAAGAGGTGTGAAAGATAAGGTAAACAACTAATTGGTAAACGGAAAGCTATCTAGGCGGTTTGACAAAAAATGTAAACTAGGCGAATCCTAAGAGTGTTTGGATGACCACATTCAAGGTTCCCAACAAAACACTCACTATCCTAAGGAAAAATTGCCTAAAATTATTATACACAAATGGAAGTTTGGTAACCTATTGGAGGCTCCCAACACACTTCCAATGAAAGGCCTTTTTGTTACAAAACTTGAAAGCAATGAAGGTAAGTAAATTGCAAATTACAAAATTACAAAACGGTCCTCAATTTTGGTGGTTGCTCTCTCTTTGGTGATTCACTCAATTTGGAATTCTTCTTAGTCCAATAGCTCTTAAGGTGGTTGGCCCTTTTTTCTTGACTCAAATTCTTCAAGGGATGACACCAATCCTCCTTCCAATTCCCTATATGGTAACCCACAAACAAGGAAACAAAGAGACAAGCTATAACCAAAGACAAAAAAAAATGAAATGAAAGCTAAACCAATGGAGTTTTAACAAGACAATTTTTCAAGGATTATTCAACAATTAAAGCAATGAAAAGGACATAGAAGCAAGCCAGGACTCAAAGAGAAACTTAGAATGGCTCTAGAGTAGAGTAAAAAAACTAGAAAAAAAAAGACTCAAAAAACCTCTAGCTTTGGCACTTGTCTTCACACTAATTTTCAATTGAAATTTTGGAACTAAGATTGGTATAACATAGGCACCAATTATAGAATAAATTTTGAGCCAAAACAACAAGCACACTTCCCTTTCATTTTTTTTCCTGGATACTGATTTTCCTACCAACTTGTGTGATTTTTCGTATTTTTTCCTTTTATCCAAATCACTTGTTTCTTTTTTCTAACTTTTTTACAGATGTCTAGAAAATTCAGTAAAAATTTCAGCTCAAAATTCGAAGTAACCAATTCTCAGTAATTTTTACAAGTTTGTATGTCCAAGCTGCCAGCACCAGCGATTTTTTTTAAGCATGGTATATTGATTGCCTTGGGCTTACTTTCAACCTTCCTATGTATGTTGAACTCACTAGGATTGTTTACCAAAGTTTTAGGAGTTCAATATTCACTTAGGATCAACATTTCAGCCTGCAATTCAATCACCAAAACTCAAATTCACAATAGACACAATCATAAGGAAACCTAAAAGTTCAAGAAAAGGTTCACAATCAAAGACTCTCTAAGAATTTTGCATGAACATGTTAAGGACTAATTAACATGAAAGATTTGACTCAAATCAATTAATAGGCTAAAATAATTTCATACACTCATGAGCAAATGAGTTTGACAAAGAAACAAGAAAATAAAATTCAGCACAACATAAGAAATCTTATGTGACAAGTTTCAAGACTAGACATGACTTTTATGACAAAACTACAATAGGTGAACAAGTCACTCTAGATTTTTGAGGTTTTCTTCTACTTTAATATTTTTTCAAGAATTTCATGGTTTAGGTTTCAGCCACAAAAAAATAACAAGACAAAACTCAAAGGAACCTAAACTCAACACAATTCATGGTTCAAGAACAAGAACAAGAAATTTGAACCATAGAAAATAAAATCTAGCTTCTATAGCAAGTTTAATCGGTGAAAACTCTAAAGAATCATGTTAACAACATTTAGCACAAGACATTTGAGGAGATACATGGAGAAAAAATGAAGAAAAAACAATGGAAGAGAAGGTAAAGCAAAAAATTAATGGAGGTTTAAGGAGCACCTACTTGAAGCTCTTGTGCTCTGATACCACTTGATGGAAGCTTGCTTGTGGGGCTTCTATGGAGGCTGGATCTTTGAGCTTCAATGAGGTCTTTTAATGGTGATTTTACACCATAGAGATGCAGCGGAAGACAAAGGAGAAGAGGTGAGAGGAGGCGCCATCCATTAGGGAATAAGCCATGGAAGAAGGAGCTTCACCACCAAGATGAGCCTTGGATAAGAAGCTTGGAGAGGATGCTTCAATGGAGGAAAAGAAAGAGGGAGAGAAAGAGAGAGGGGGAGCACGAAATTGAAGGAAGAAAAAGGGAGAGAAGTTGAACTTTGAGTTGTGTCTCACAAGACTCTCATTCATCAAAGTTACAACAAGTGTTACACATGTTTCTATTTATAGACTAGGTAGCTTCCTTGAGAAGCTTTCTTGAGAAGCTTCTTTGAGAAAACTTCCTTGAGAAGCCAGAGCTTAGCTACACACAACCCTCTAATAACTAAGCTCACCTCCTTGAGAAGCTTCCTTGAAAAGATTCCTAAAGAAGCTAGAGCTTAGCTACACACACCACTCTAATAGCTAAGCTCACCTCCTTGAGATGAGAAGCTAGAACTTAGCTACACCCCCCTATAATAGCTAAGCTCACCCCCATAACAAAATACATGAAAATACAAAAAAAGTCCCTACTACAAAGACTACTCAAAATGTCTCGAAATACAAGGCTAAAACCCTATACTACTAGAATGGCCAAAATACAAGGCCTAAATGAAGGAAAAAAACCTATTCTAATATTTACAAAGATATGCGGGCTCATACTTAGCCCATGGGCTCAAAATCTACCCTAAGGCTCATGAGAACCCTAGGGCCTTCCCTTGGATCTCTGGCCCGATCTACTTGGAGTCTTCTATCCAATGCCCTTGTGGGGTAGGATTGCATCAGGAGTAGAAAATATAGAGCATACAAGAAAAACTTAGTATGAACGGTAACTAGCACTAGAAAATGTGGGTGTTCCTTTAAGTTGCGAGCAAAACCAGTGTTGGAAGGTGAAAGGTGGATGGTCAACTTAATATGTGGGAGTCATAATCATGCATTGGCTAAGTCATTCGGTTAACATATGTTGGTCGACTAACTGAGGATGAGAAGATAATTACTGGTGATATGACAAAGTCAATAGTCAAACCAACGAATATTTTTCTCACTTTGAAGGAGCACAATGCCAACAATTGTACAACAATGAAGCAAGTGTACAATGCAAAATATGCATATTGTTCTTCTATAAGAGACAATAATAGTGAACAGTGAACTAATCAACACTAACACACATACTAACACAATACTAACAATTAAACATAAAACACGAAAGGATTAAACACACAACAATAGCTAGCTATTATGAACCTTTGGACACTGCTCCCCGGCAACGGCGCCAAATTTGATCGAGGCCGTACCCGAATCAAATAAACATTAAAATGTAGTAACTAGGAAGTGATCCTAGGTCGTTTCCCAACGAGCAGTGACAAGCCAAATGTTCATAATATACTTGCAGTAACAGTAACAGTAACGATGGGGGGGTTGTTTGATTTTGTAAATTAAACAGCGAATATATGTGAATTAGAAAATATCAGAATTAAAACACGTTGCTTCCCCTTGATTCACAAGCAAGTCTCTTATCCTAGGTTACGAGAGTTTATCCTTTATCAGTTTAACCACTTAATCCAACCCTAAATTAAATTACTAAGCGAAATTCAACATAAGGCATTCATTATGTGATTAAGCATCACATACACCAATTACTCATAAACGATCATTAAGCATGAACGTAAATTAAGCGCAGAGACAATTAATCAAGCACTAAGCATGCATGAATTAAAAGCAACAAATTCAAAGTAATTAGTGAAGAGGAAAAACTAAACAGAATTTAACAGTAATAATAGAACCTCAAAGAGAACTGTGCTTGATCCTCAAGGGAAAACAACGCTGCGGACTTAGCCTTCCATTAATCAAATAGAGAATGAAATTTTATTGATAAAACTAAAAGTCTGAACTGGAATTGAAAAAAAAACGAAAATAAAAGAGAAAGAGAAGAGAGACTAAAACTAAAAACGAAAAATAGAGGAGAGAGAGGAGAGAGAGAGAGTCTCCCGCGAGGGAGAGAGGGCGGGGCCTAAACTAGAACCTTGGTGCTGTTATATAGTTTTTTTCAGCCCCAAAGCTTACAAATATGTTTTAAATCCAAGCCCATAAGTAAAATCAAATCAAATCTAGATAAGATAAGATAAGATAAGATCTAGATGAAATAATATCTAGATGAGATCAAATCTAAATAATATCTAGATAAGATAAGATCTAATTTTATAGAATAAATTAGTCTGCCCTCTTCAAGTCCAAGCCCAATTCTAGATTCAAGCCCAATGCTAGATTCAAGCCCAATGCTTCATTAATTCCTGAAATTAGATTAAAAACATCAAATTAACTGAATGAGCCCAAATAATAAAACTGCCTAATTAATTGACAATTAAGACCAATCAATAATTAAAATGGTGCAAAAAGGGTTTAGAAAATAGAAGAAAATGATGGCACATCACCTTTATTTGACATTATTGGTGCAACACCTACTCGGATGACATTTTCACCTGCATTTGCCTATTTGGAGGGAAAACCTATAAACAATGTTGTTTGGGCTCTTGAACAATTTAGAGATATTTTTATGAGATGTGATGCAATCCCTCAAGTTATTGTTTCTAGTAGAAATTCAACATTGATGAATGTAGTGAAAACTGTGTTCCCTAAGGCAACTAACTTGTCGTGTCGATTTCACATTGATAAGAATATGAAGGCAAAATGTAAAACCCTTGTGGGTAAAAAAAATGCATGAGACTATGTGATGGAAGCATGAAAGAGTCTTGTGGATTGTCCTACTGAGATAGAGTACGATGATTGTCTTATGAAGTTTGAAATTGTTTGATCATCATGACCAATGTTTGTTGACTATGTGAAACAAACATGGTTGATTCCCCATAGACAAAGATTTGTTAAAGCATGAATGAATAAGGTGATGCATCTAGGAAACACAACAACTAACAGGTACCAAAATTGTAAATGTATATTGGTTTTAATAAGAACACATTAATGAATAAAAATAATTGTTGTGCTTTTCAAATACAGGGTTGAGTATGCATATTGGGCCTTGAAGAGACTAATAGCCTTGGAAACCTATGATGTGTGTTCCTCCTGAAAATGTCAAAACAAAAGGTGCTTAAAAGAAACAGATGACCAAACAAGAAAGATCAATGATACGTGATCTGTCTTACTGGGAGTATGTGGATGCATTACATTAAGTGCAAAATAGCTCATCCACACTAAAATGTTCTACGTCATCATCTGAAACTGAAGAGGAAGATGCCAATATTGGATCAATTTCATCCATGCATTCAAGATTTAATTGAAAACACTGTTCATATCGAAGTTGATGGTAATTGTGGATATCATGTAATTGTTGCCTTATTTGCTATGGGTGAAAATTCATGGTCTTTGGTTCATAATCATTTACTGAAAGAACATGGACAATGGTATGATGAATATATAGACATGCTTGGTAGCATAGACATATATGACCAGTTAAAGCAATCCCTACGTGTTGATGAATTATCCATGGTATATAAGTTTTTTGTTAGGTATTCATGGATAAATATTTTTTTAATAGTACTGATTAAAATTGTTACGTGCAGGTAACCATGGATAAGTGGATGAATATTACCGATATGGGTTATGTCATTGTATCATGGTATAACATCATCCTTGTTTCTCTTTCTCTCCAACAAAGTATCATGTTTTTCCCTCTTAGAAGTCAACCACCAAGAGATAGTTTTGTTAATCACATTATATGTATTGGTCATGTGTATGACAATCATTTTGTTCAGGTATAACAATGATAATGATGTTCATTAATTTTTGTATTATAACATGTGTTATGAACATTTTAAAGTGTACTTGTCATTGTAACATGTATTTCTAAGAGATGGTTGTCCCATGCCGCCAACAACTTTGTTATGGTTAACACATTGTCATTATCAAGCAAAATAATGGCCTACTCTTTATATTAGTTGAATGCACTAGTATACTAATTACATGAGGTTGACCACACAACATGTTGATTTACGAGAAGATTGAACATTTGGTTATTGTTTACTTATTTGTAACTTATGTAGTTGTAATGCCATGGATAATGCATGTAACACTTTCTAATCATATTTGTGCAATGAACACAATGTTTGTTTTCGATCGAACATAATAGTCAAATACCAAATAAACGCATATGTTAACGAAACTCATATACATAGTCAATCAAATAATACAAGTATTGAATAATGCTCAGTCATAGCGTATACAAATATTAAACAGTACTCAGTGAATCCCAACTATCATGATCCTAGTCCACCACAAGCTCTGTCCTGTGTATCCCTCCTTTGTCTTGAGCGAACATAAACATTTCATTGCTCAGTGACAGCCCTAGCTAATGTTAAACAATGCTTAGTTATAGTGTATGCATTAGTTCCAATAGTAAGCATCCTCATATTTATCATGTGTTCCAAGCTTTCTGTTATCTTTTGGCAAGTGGCCTACAACATTAACAACAACATCAATATAATTACTTGGATTATGTAACAAAACAGTATATTAGTGGAATTGTAAATATATTATGCCATTGCATGTTGAGGCATGTTTGTATCAACAGTTGCAGTTGTAGTTGATTGTGGCATAGTTGCTATATGAACGGGCAATACAGGTGGATCTAGTATAATACATGTATCATCATGCACCATAGGTGGATGTCTGGGAGGCTCCCCAAGCTATGGCAGATTCATGAATGGGTGAGATATCATATAAAACCACTCCAAGTAGCCTACTGCATATTGACTAGGAAAACTACAAAACTCTCCAACCGGTGCAAGGTATTGAGAAAACTGAAGCCACTTATCACCAATCTCCTCTATGGATAAAGATGGAGTAGTAGGGAGTGGAGGAATGGATTGAACATAACCAAACTGTTGTAATGCCATCTCTGGATGGTGTCTAACAATAGACGAACCTCATCTGATATGTCTATAAAATAGTGAAATGAACTCAAATTATTTGAAGGCATGATGATCAACATCATGTATCTAGCAAACATCATCTGGCGTCAACCTATCCAAGCGCTTGCGATAGTTCGTCACTGGTAATGCCTTCCCACACTTCTAACGACAAGCACGTGGTTTCTTCTTACGGTAATCCTCATTAGCAATAATATTTGCAATTTGTAGGGAAATGCTCGTAGATCCAAGACTACACATATTAAAAAATACCAATAAAAATTCTAATCAATAATACATACAAAGTTTAAAACAAATAAAAATGATAAAACTCAATATAATTACCTGCAAAAGAGTGATATATCCTGCAAGATGTTTTATGGTGTGCTTGGACGCAACATTCATATTGTCATACATATAGACTAGTGCAGCCACTCCCCATGAAAACCCTCCATATTGATTAAGGTCATGAAATGTGTCCAAGAATACCACACTGATATGTGTGGCACTCTTGTTAGCAAGTGTGCAACCTACAAGATGCAATGAATATGCCCGAGCTACTAGTGCCCATTGTCTGCATCACATTTGCTACGATAAATGTCTTGCGGCCAGGCTAGGTGAACATATGCCCCTCTACCTTGCTCAGTCTCTTCTTTTGCGTCTTGTCTACTGACTTCAAGCAACTCAACTAACAAGTCAAAAACCTGCTCTACATCAATTGCATCAAAGGTATGGATGACACCTATAATGGGTAGATGTAATAAGGATATCACATCATCGAGGGCTACAGTTAGCTCTCCTATGGGTAGATGGAAATTGCTAGTTTCCTTGTGTCACCTCTCCACAAAAGCAGATAAAAGTCCCTTGTCACTTGTCTCCAATGAACAAGTAATCAGAGAACTTAAGCATGTAGCAGCCATTATGCCTTCAATCTCAGGTGCAGGCCTTCCAAATTTCTCCACCTTCCTCCCATGAGAGGTCAACTTCAACTCAGTACGTTCCTGCAAATAATTAAAATTAATTAGGTAAATTAAAATGACAAATATTTATTCAAATGTTATAATTGAACAAATAACTACCACTCCTGCCCAAACTCTGGCTGCCACATGATCAACATATGATGTCAGCACTGATGTATCTTAGGGGCCGTCTAGAAAACCCTGTGTATCAGCACCTACATGATCCCTAACTGGCTCGTGAGGCTCCTCATGAACCTCGTCAGTAGCAAGATCCTATATAGCCATGGATTTTAAAAAAAAATTGGTCCATAGCCCTTCCGGGCCGTGGGCCGGTCCATGGACCTGAGCCTATTTACCCACCCCTATGCACCACGCATATTGCTTGTGCACCCAACAATAAAAAATTCCAAAAATGCCCTTAAGTGTTTTCTTCTTCCATTTAAATTACTTTTTATACGATAGCGCATTCATTCTTTGTTTTCTTGGTTTCTTCTGGTTTTTTTCATTTTGGTGAGAGGTCCATTGTGCCACTTTGGTTAACCTATATGTTTTACGGAGGCACGTCGGTGGTGGTTGTGGCGGTGGTTGGTTTGGTTGTTAACGGAGGTACATCAGCGTTATTTGATTTTTTTTTTTTGCATAAAATACGAATTAAAGAATCTGTAAGTTATATAAAACATACGAATTTGTTAATCCATAATTTTTATTTAACTTATGCATTGTCAATCCGTATAACTCATACGGATTGGTTAATCCGTATGAGTTATACAAATTTTTAATTTTTTAATTAAATGAAATATTAAATATTTGAAATTTTATTAAATTATAAATATATTAATATGATTGTTACAAAAATAAATGTTTTAAAAGAATTTATTTGTTTATTTGAAATGTAATTCGTATCATTATTTTAAATATTTTTAAATAAGTGTAGATTGATAATTAATTTGTAAGTATTTATTTTTATATTTTGGAAATGGTATTAATTATAAAATAATTTACAATGGTTGGGTTATTTGAAATGTAAGTATTTATAATTGAGTTGTCGTGGTCTAAAATTGATTGTTTTTGGTGGTTATAATTTCATGAATTAGAATTGAGTTGAGTAATATAATTTATTTTACTACATATGGTTAGGTTATAATTTTTTATCTATTATATGGCTATCAATTTTAAGTTAAAAAATTTGATGTTATTGGTTTTTAATATATAGGGTTATCAATTTTAATGTTTTATAATATTATATGTAGTAAAAAATTACATAGGGTTTTGTGTGATAGTATATGTATGGTGTGGTTAGGGGTTGTTTGTTTGTGGTGTTGAAATTTTTGAATGTCTTGTTAAGATGGACGAAAATCAATGGATGCATGGCAATATAATGTTTGAAGAAGTTGATATGAATGAACAAAATGAAGACGAAGGTGGTGTGAATGAAGAAGATGTTGATTGTTCTGATGCGTTCAATACTTCTCAGGTATTAATACGATTTATTATTATTAAAGTAATTAAATGAATGCCCCTTGAAGAGTAAACTTGTGTGGATTGCATTATAGGTATTTGCTGCCCGAGATGATGTTCTGCATTGAGCTCGATCTGTTGATTATGAAATTGGATTTGTGGCGGTGATTATGAGGTCAGACACAATCACTGGTATAGGAGGAAGGACATCATTTGTCTTAATTGGTTGTGAAAGGAGTGGTCAGTATAGGTTTAGGAAGAAAGATTTTGTAAGAATAGATACCGGCAGTAGAAAATGTGGGTGTCTCTTTAAGCTCCATAGGAAACCAGTGGTTGGAGGGCAAGGATGGATAATGAAGTTAATGTGTGGGAGTCACAATCATGAATGACAAAGTCATTAGTTGGACATCCTTATGCTGGTTGATTGACTAAGGACGAAAAGATAATTATTGTTGATATGACAAAGTAATGAAACCAAGAAATATTCTGCTAACGCTGAAGGAACACAATGTCAATAGTTATATAACAATCAAACAAATATACAATGCAAGAAATGCATAACGTTCTTCCATAAGAGGCAGTGATACTGAAATGCAATAACTAATGAAGCTTCTTAAACGGGATCAGTATATTCATTGGCATAGATTAAAGGATGAAGATGTTGTACGTGACATCTTTTGGTGTCATCCTGATGCAGTGAAGTTATGCAATGCCTGTAATTTGGTATTTTTGAAACCTACAAAACAAACAAGTACAGGCTCCCATAACTTGACTTTGTTGGTGTGACACCAACGGGGATGCCATTCTCTGCTGGTTTTGCCTATTTGGAGGGAGAACGTCTAAATAATGTGGTGGCTTTATAATGGTTTTGAGGTCTTTTTCTATGACGTGATGCCCTCCCTGGAGTTATTGTCATCAATAGAGACCTAGCATTGATGAATGCAATGAAAATTGTATTCCCTAAGTGTACCAACTTATTGTGTAGGTTTCACATTGACAAGAATGTTAAGGCAAAATATAAATCCCTAAATGGTCAAAAAAAATTCTTGGGATTATGTGATAGATGCCTGGGGGAGTTTTTTTTATTGTCCTTTCAAGCATCAGTTCGATGATTGATTTCCTTAAGAAGTTTGAAATTATTTGTTCACCATGACCAATGTTTGTTGGCTATGTCAACCAATCATGGATAATTCCCCACAAAGAAAAATTCGTTAAAGCCTGGACGAATAAGGTGATGCACTTAGGAAACACAACAACAAACAGGTATGAAAATCGTCATTTTTTATTAGGGTTTAGGAATCAATGGATAAAAATACTTGTATTTGTTTATTGTTTTATGTGTATTTCATATGCAGGTTTGAATATGCTCATTGGGCTTAAAAAGACTATTACATAATAGCCTTGGAGACCTATGTAGTGTTTGGGAAACCATAAATAACATGATCATGCTGCAACACACTAAAATTAAGGCATCCTTTGAGACAAGTACACATGTGGTTGGACATGTTTTTAAAGTTATCTTATACAAGAGACTATTTGCATGGTATCAAGGTATGCTTTAAATCAGATTGCTGCTAAGTTTGCACGTGTACATTATGCTAGCAAAAACCCTTCTCATTGTAGATGTGTCATGAGAACTACTCACGATCTTCCATATGCATGTGAGCTATCCAAATATGTTGTTGGTACCATACCACTTAAGACAATCCATATGTTTTGGTGAAAGCTAAGTTTTTCAGACCAAGGTTTATCTGAGCCCCAAGTGAGCATAACCAAAGAGGTGGAAATCATATCCAAGCGATTTGAAGAGCTTGATGTTTATGGAAAAGTTACTCTAAAGAGTAAACTCTGAGAAATTTCCTACCCTGATCTAAATTTTATGTGTCCTCCTCCAGAAAAGGTCAACACCAAAGGTGCTAAGAAGAAACCGATGACCAGACATCAAAGACCAACAAAACGTGATCCATCTAACTGGGAGTATGTTGATGCTTTACATTTTGTGCAAAATAGTAATTCTTTAGTCAAACGTAGCACATCATCATCTAACCAGGAAATTCCAAGAAGGACTATGTTGATGTTGGATCAATTTCATCCGTGCATTCACGATTTCATTGAAAACATTGTCGATGTCAAAGTTGACAATAACTCTGGATATCGTGCAATTGCTGTCTTATTAAGTATGGGTGAAGATTCATGGTCTTTGGAGTGCACTCATTTGCTTAAAGAACTTGCCAAATGGTCTAATGAGTATATCAACCTCCTTAGTGGCATACACAGATTTGAGGAATTAAAGAGGTCCCTACTGTTTAATGGATTATCCTTGGTATGTAATTTATGTTTTATTTTTTTATTTAAAATTTAGTTTAAATAAATGTAATCAGCATAACTGTAACATACATGTTACCATGGATAAGTTGATGAATATAACCAACATGGGACATGTCATTGCATCCAGGTATAATGCCATCCTTGTATCTTTGTCTCTGCAACAACGTATGACATTTTTTCCTCTTAGAAGTCAACTACCAACAGAGTCTTTTATGCATCGCGTAATATGTATCAATCATGTGTATGACAATCATTTTGTTTAGGTAGATTCATCATAATCCTGTTTTTTAATTTATGAAATTAATTATGTTATAATAACTTGACATTGTTTGTGCTTGTGTAACAGGTTTATTTAAGAGACCGTTGTCCCTTATCGTCTCTATCGTCTCTAACTTTGTTATAGTCTAGTAATTGTCATCCTTAGGCAAAGTAGTGGCCAACTCCATATATTAGTAGAATGCAGCAGTTCAAAAATTTGATGAGGTTGAAAAAAGACTATGTTGATTTAAGTGAAGAGTGAACATTTAGGTACCTATGTCATTGCCATGTACTACAATAATATACAGCTGTTTCATGGAAATTCACATAATTATGTATTATACCTTACATTCAAATGGTTTAGGGTTACTATAACACGTAGGGTTTAGTGTTACGTGCGATGTTAGGGTTAACTGTGACGTGAAAACTAGAGTTTTGTAGAACATTAAAAGGTATGGGTTTTGCCGACTAGGGTTTAGTGTTACACTTTAAGGTTAATTCGAAACTTATTAAAAAAATTTGAACGTGTGAAAAGTAAGGTTTATAGTTTAATTCACATGTGTTGATATAAGCGATTCGACAGTAATATAAAAAACTTTAAATAAAATTGGTAAAATAAAAATGTTGTCAATTAAAATAAAATGATAAACATTGTGTACACATTTGCTAAAAAATTCTAAATGTTTGCATGCGTCTTCCATGCACCGCCTTCATTGCGACCGCACATATACATTGCGATCCACTGTCACACCTCTAGCGATCCTTAGGTAGTCTTGCATGACATCGTATGTTTCTGTGCCTTTAGCCATTTTCCTTAGGTTGAGCAACTGCTCCAACCTTTCAGCTATTGCTTGGAAAGCCTCCTATGACATTCACAACAATGAATAAGGTTTATACATATTGCATGTTTAAATAAAATGAAATTAAGAGTAAGATGAATATATATGTTACCACCGCATGTCTAGGCTGCTCCACATGAGAGGGTGCCTGCACAAGTGCTTCCTCCATAGTTGCTGTCGTCACCGGATATTGAGGCATACCTGGTTTGACGTATGTGTCATCTTGCATGACAGGTGGATGTTTGACTGGATCCCCAAGCTGTGCCGACCTCATGAATGGATGCGAAATCATGTAGAACCAGTCCATGAAGTATGATGCACACTGTCCAAGAACAACACAAATTTGACCCACCGGTGCAAGGTACTCAGAGAAGTGCATCCATCTGTCGCCAATATCTTCTAAGCATAATCTTGAACCTGGATAGTGTGGAGGAATCGTCTGAACATACCCAAACTGCAGTACAACCCTCTTTGGTTGGTGTCTGACAACAATGGGACCCCATCGGATATGTCTAGAAAAACAAGAAATGAGCTCGAACTTTATAACTGCACGACGGTCACCGTAAGGCATCCAACAAACATCATCAGACGTTAGTCAATCTAGACGCTTCCAATACATCGACACTGGTAATGCCTTCATAGAGGTCCAACGATTGGCACGTGGTTTCCTTTCATGATAGTCTTCAACAGTAATAACCTCAACAACAGATGGAAAATGCTCATAAATCCAACACTACACATATTTTGTAAACAACAAAAAATCAAATCAATACATAAAAAAACAAAAAAAAAACATATCAAATTCAGTTACAATTATCTGTAATAGTGTGATATATCTAGCAAGTTGTTTGTCGCTGCTCTTAGATGCATCATTCAAATTATTGTGCATATGCACTAGGGTGGTAGCTTCCCATGCATAGCTTCCACTCTAACCAAGGTCTCGAAATATGTCCAAGATCACCACATGCATGTGTGTTGCACTCTTGTTAGCAAAAAGAGTGCAACCTAACAAATGCAGCAGATAAGCTTGAGCTACTACAGTCCAGTGTGTGGCATCACATTTGCTATGATAAATGTCTCGTAGCCATGATAGTCGTACATATGCCACATGACAATGTACTGTCTCAACTTTGGCTTCATTTGCACTGACTTCAAGTAATTCCACTAACATCAACACCGCTTTGTCGACATGAAGAGTCTCAAAGCTGTGGAAGACACCTGTGATGGGCAGATGAAGCAAAGAGGCCACATCAT
This sequence comes from Glycine max, assembly GCF_000004515.6. Lineage (NCBI taxonomy): Eukaryota > Viridiplantae > Streptophyta > Magnoliopsida > Fabales > Fabaceae > Glycine > Glycine max. The sequence goes on from NC_038243.2 coordinate 21,053,624, forward strand.
CGAGGGTGATGATGACCTATCCTACTGGAAGATGGAAATTGCTAGTTTCCTTATGTCACCTCTACGCAAAAGACGATATAAGTTCCCAATCGCCAGTGTGCAATGAACATGTGATCAGAGAACTTAATCGTATGGTAGCAACTAACCCTTCAATCTCTATAGCAGGCCTCCTAAATTTCTGATCCTTCCTTCCATGGGAGGATAGCTTCAATTCAAGATGTTCCTAAAAAAATTAAATAATTTTAACAATAATAATAGATACTTATTGAAATATAATTTATTTAAAACTATAAATACCTCTCCATTTCAAACAATGACTGCAACATGATCAGCATAGCCAATTAGAACTTATGTGTCATGCAGCCCGCCTAGAAAACCCTGGGCATCAACAATTGCTTCTAGAGGTTGTTGGAAGACCTTGTCAGCTGCGTCATCCACGTGATGAACATCCTCAGCAATAGTGGCAGCTTCCTGTTGCCTACGAATATATTTTTATTTAAAAAATAAAAAATAACTATTTAAAAACAAAAATAAAATGAATATATTTACAGTAAAAAAAATTAACTATTTAAGAACATAATTCAAAATAATATATTTCAATTAAAAAAAGAATAACTATTTGAAAACATAATTGAAAATAATACATTTTTAATTAAAAAATTACTATTTCAAAACAAAATTCAAAATAATATATTTATAATTAATAAACAACAACTATTTCAAAACAAAAATCATAATAATATATTTATAATTAAAATAAACAATAACTATTGAAAAACAAAAACAAAATTGATGTATTTAAAATTAATAAAAAAAGAACTATTTAAAAACATAATTCAAAATAATCTATTTTTATTTAAAAAGTAAAAAAAACTATTTAAAAACAAAAATAAATTAATATATTTAAATTTTTTTAAAATAAGTATTTAAAAACAAAATTCAAGATAATATATTTATAATTAATAAACATCAAATATTTCAAAACAAAAATCATAATAATATATTTATAACTAAAATAAACAATATCTATTTAACCGACATGGGATATGTCATTGCAACAAATTGTAATGTCATGTCATTGTCATGTACTATAATAATATACAACTGTTTCATTGGAAATTCACGTCATTATGTATTATACCTTACATTCAAACGATTTAGGGTTACTATAATACGTAGGGTTTAGTGTTACATGCGTTGTTAGGGTTAACTGTGACGTGAAAACTAGAGTTTAGTAGAACATCAAAAGGCATGGGTTTTGCCGACTAGGGTTTAGTGTTACACTTTAGGGTTAATTCGAAACTTATTAAAAAAATTTAACATGGGAAAAGTAAGGTTTATGGTTTAATTCACGTGTGTTGATATAAGCGGTTCGATAGTAATATAAAAAACATTTTAAATAAAATTCGTAAAATAAAAAAGTTGTCAATTAAAATAAAATGATAAACATTGTGTACACATTTGCTAAAAAAATTCTAAATGTTTGCATGCGTCTTCCATGCACCGCCTTCATTGCGACCGCACATATACATTGCGATCCACTGTCACACCTCTAGCGATCCTTAGGTAGTCTTGCATGACATCATATGTTTCTGTGCCTTTAGTCATTTTCCTTAGGTTGAGCAACTGCTCCAACCTTTCAGCTATTGCTTGGCAAGCCTTCTATGACATTCACAACAACGAATAAGGTTTATACATATTCATGTTTAAATAATGTTAGTGCTTAGCTTTACTTAGTTTTAAAAGATTGGCTAAAATTTTGTTAAAACATAAGCACTTAGACAATGAAGGAAAGCTGGAGTTGCTGCACATGATGTCTAACAGTATGTCAAGGAATCAGATTGGGCTGCACAATGCACAAGGCAAGATAAAATGTCAAATGAAGAATTGAAGCTGCAGGATCCACGATGTCGGATACAATGTCCAGGACATCCTGCCCGAAAATACTGGACACATAAATCTGTTATATCTTTAACAGATTAATGTGCAGTCAGCAACAGATTAGGAGCTCTATCTTTAGGAACGAATTAAAAGATAATTAAAGATTGAATTACAAACTTGAATAGTTTCGTTCAGGGATTAGAGATTGAAGATAAAAAACTAAAAGATAAAACTTTATCTTTTAGATCTTTAAGTGCAGATTTTTCAGGAGAATGATAGAGCTTATCCAGCGCAAGTTGTTGCAGCCCAGATACGTACACTGCTATATAAACATGAAGGCTGCACGGGTTTTTAATCAAGTCAGAGATTGAAGAGTTATTTTGTGAGTTTTGTGACTTGAGTGTTTTGTGAGCCACCTTGATGCTACCCTAACATCAAGTGTTGGACCTGAGTGTGTAGAGTTGATCTCTATTGTTCAGAGAGCAATCTCTGGTGTGTCTTTGATTTGTTTGTAAACACGGGTGAGTGATTGAGAGGGAGTGAGAGGGGTTCTCATATCTAAGAGTGGCTCTTAGGTAGAAGTTGCATGGGTAGTGGTTAGGTGAGAAGGTTGTATACAGTGGCTGTTAGATCTTCGAACTAATACTATTTTAGTGGATTTCCTCCCTGGCTTGGTAGCCCCCAGATGTAGGTGACGTTGCACCGAACTGGGTTAACAATTCTCTTGTGCTATTTACTTGTTTAATCCGTTTATACTGTCATATACAATCTGCATGTTCTGAAGCGCGATGTCGTGACATCCTGTACAACATCTGTCCTCAGTATCAGAATTTCAATTGGTATCAGAGCAGGCACTCTAAATCACTGAGTGAGATCTAGGGAGATAAATTCTGATGAACATGGAGAAAGAAGGAGGACCAGTGAACAGACCACCAATTCTGGATGGAACCAACTATGAATACTGGAAAGCAAGGATGGTGGCCTTCCTCAAATCACTGGATAGCAGAACCTGGAAAGCTGTCATCAAAGGCTGGGAACATCCCAAGATGCTGGACACAGAAGGAAAGCCCACTGATGAATTGAACCCAGAAGAAGACTGGACAAAAGAAGAAGACGAATTGGCACTTGGAAACTCCAAAGCCTTGAATGCCCTATTCAATGGAGTTGACAAGAATATCTTCAGATTGATCAACACATGCACAGTTGCCAAGGATGCATGGGAGATTCTGAAAACCACTCATGAAGGAACCTCCAAAGTGAAGATGTCCATATTGCAACTATTGGCTACAAAATTCGAAAATCTGAAGATGAAGGAGGAAGAATGCATTCATGACTTCCACATGAACATTCTTGAAATTGCCAATGCTTGCACTGCCTTGGGAGAAAGGATGACAGATGAAAAGCTGGTGAGAAAGATCCTCAGATCTTTGCCTAAGAGATTTGACATGAAAGTCACTGCAATAGAGGAGGCCCAAGACATTTGCAACATGAGAGTAGATGAACTCATTGGTTCCCTTCAAACCTTTGAGCTAGGACTCTCGGATAGGACTGAAAAGAAGAGCAAGAACCTGGCGTTCGTGTCCAATGATGAAGGAGAAGAAGATGAGTATGACCTGGATACTGATGAAGGTCTGACTAACGCAGTTGTGCTCCTTGGAAAACAGTTCAACAAAGTGCTGAAAAGAATGGACAGGAGGCAGAAACCACATGTCCGGAACATCCCTTTCGACATCAGGAAAGGTAGTGAATACCAGAAGAAGTCAGATGAAAAGCCCAGTCACAGCAAAGGAATTCAATGCCATGGGTGTGAAGGCTATGGACACATCAAAGCTGAATGTCCCACCCATCTCAAGAAGCAGAGGAAAGGACTTTCTGTATGTTGGTCTGATGATACAGAGAGTGAACAAGAAAGTGATTCTGACAGAGATGTGAATGCACTCACTGGGAGATTTGAATCTGATGAAGATTCAAGTGATATTGATATTGAAATCACTTTTGATGAGCTTGCTATATCCTATAGAGAACTATGCATCAAAAGTGAGAAGATTCTTCAGCAAGAAGCTCAACTGAAGAAGATCATTGCAAATCTGGAGGCTGAGAAGGAGGCACATGAAGAGGAGATCTCTGAGCTTAAAGGAGAAATTGGTTTTCTGAACTCTAAACTGGAAAACATGACAAAATCAATAAAGATGCTGAATAAAGGCTCAGATATGCTTGATGAGGTGCTACAGCTTGGGAAGAATGTTGGAAACTAGAGAGGACTTGGATTTAATCATAAATCTGCTGGCAGAACAACCATGACAGAATTTGTTCCTGCCAAAAACAGCACTGGAGCCACGATGTCACAACATCGGTCTCGACATCATGGAACGCAGCAGAAAAAGAGCAAAAGAAAGAAGTGGAGGTGTCACTACTGTGGCAAGTATGGTCACATAAAGCCCTTTTGCTATCATCTACATGGCCATCCACATCATGGAACTCAAAGTAGCAGCAGCGGAAGGAAGATGATATGGGTTCCAAAACACAAGATTGTTAGTCTTGTTGTTCATACTTCACTTAGAGCATCAGCTAAGGAAGATTGGTACCTAGATAGCGGTTGTTCCAGACACATGACAGGAGTTAAAGAATTCCTGGTGAACATTGAACCTTGCTCCACTAGCTATGTGACATTTGGAGATGGCTCTAAAGGAAAGATCACTGGAATGGGAAAGCTAGTCCATGATGGACTTCCTAGTCTGAACAAAGTACTGCTGGTGAAGGGACTGACTGCAAACTTGATCAGCATCAGTCAGTTGTGTGATGAAGGATTCAATGTAAACTTCACAAAGTCAGAATGCTTGGTGACAAATGAGAAGAGTGAAGTTCTAATGAAGGGCAGCAGATCAAAGGACAACTGTTACCTATGGACACCTCAAGAAACCAGTTACTCCTCCACATGTCTATCCTCCAAAGAAGATGAAGTCAAAATATGGCATCAAAGATTTGGACATCTGCACTTAAGAGGCATGAAGAAAATCATTGACAAAGGTGCTGTTAGAGGCATTCCCAATCTGAAAATAGAAGAAGGCAGAATCTGTGGTGAATGTCAGATTGGAAAGCAAGTCAAGATGTCCCACCAGAAGCTTCAACATCAGACCACTTCCAGGGTGCTGGAACTACTTCACATGGACTTGATGGGGCCTATGCAAGTTGAAAGCCTTGGAGGAAAGAGGTATGCCTATGTTGTTGTGGATGATTTCTCCAGATTTACCTGGGTCAACTTTATCAGAGAGAAAACAGACACCTTTGAAGTTTTCAAAGAGTTGAGTCTAAGACTTCAAAGAGAAAAAGACTGTGTCATCAAGAGAATTAGGAGTGACCATGGCAGAGAGTTTGAAAACAGCAAGTTTACTGAATTCTGCACATCTGAAGGCATCACTCATGAGTTCTCTGCAGCCATCACACCACAACAAAATGGCATAGTTGAAAGGAAAAACAGGACTTTGCAAGAAGCTGCTAGGGTCATGCTTCATGCCAAAGAACTTCCCTATAATCTCTGGGCTGAAGCCATGAACACAGCATGCTATATCCACAACAGAGTCACACTTAGAAGAGGGACTCCAACCACACTGTATGAAATCTGGAAAGGGAGGAAGCCAACTGTCAAGCACTTCCACATCTTTGGAAGTCCATGTTACATTTTGGCAGATAGAGAGCAAAGGAGAAAGATGGATCCCAAGAGTGATGCAGGAATATTCTTGGGATACTCTACAAACAGCAGAGCATATAGAGTATTCAATTCCAGAACCAGAACTGTGATGGAATCCATCAATGTGGTTGTTGATGATCTAACTCCAGCAAGAAAGAAGGATGTCGAAGACGATGTCAGAACATCGGGAGACAATGTAGCAGATACAGCTAAAAGTGCAGAAAATGCAGAAAATGCAGAAAACTCTGATTCTGCTACAGATGAACCAAACATCAATCAACCTGACAAGAGTCCCTCCATTAGAATCCAGAAGATGCACCCCAAGGAGCTGATTATAGGAGATCCAAACAGAGGAGTCACTACAAGATCAAGGGAGATTGAGATTGTCTCCAATTCATGCTTTGTCTCCAAAACTGAGCCAAAGAATGTGAAAGAGGCACTGACTGATGAGTTCTGGATCAATGCTATGCAAGAAGAATTGGAGCAATTCAAAAGGAATGAAGTTTGGGAGCTAGTTCCTAGACCCGAGGGAACTAATGTGATTGGCACCAAGTGGATCTTCAAGAACAAAACCAATGAAGAAGGTGTTATAACCAGAAACAAGGCCAGACTTGTTGCTCAAGGCTACACTCAGATTGAAGGTGTAGACTTTGATGAAACTTTCGCCCCTGTTGCTAGACTTGAGTCCATCAGATTGTTACTTGGTGTAGCTTGCATCCTCAAATTCAAGCTGTACCAGATGGATGTGAAGAGCGCGTTTCTGAATGGATACCTGAATGAAGAAGTCTATGTGGAGCAGCCAAAGGGATTTGTAGATCCAACTCATCCAGATCATGTATACAGGCTCAAGAAGGCTCTCTATGGATTGAAGCAAGCTCCAAGAGCTTGGTATGAAAGGCTAACAGAGTTCCTTACTCAGCAAGGGTATAGGAAGGGAGGAATTGACAAGACTCTCTTTGTCAAACAAGATGCTGAAAACTTGATGATAGCACAGATATATGTTGATGACATTGTGTTTGGAGGGATGTCGAATGAGATGCTTCGACATTTTGTCCAACAGATGCAATCTGAATTTGAGATGAGTCTTGTTGGAGAGCTGACTTATTTTCTGGGACTCCAAGTGAAGCAGATGGAAGACTCCATATTCCTCTCACAAAGCAAGTATGCAAAGAACATTGTCAAGAAGTTTGGGATGGAAAATGCCAGCCATAAAAGAACACCTGCACCTACTCACTTGAAGCTGTCAAAGGATGAAGCTGGCACCAGTGTTGATCAAAGTCTGTACAGAAGCATGATTGGGAGCGTACTATATTTAACAGCAAGCAGACCTGACATCACCTTTGCAGTAGGTGTTTGTGCAAGATATCAAGCCAATCCTAAGATAAGTCACTTGAATCAAGTAAAGAGAATTCTGAAATATGTAAATGGCACCAGTGACTATGGGATTATGTACTGTCATTGTTCAGATTCAATGCTGGTTGGATATTGTGATGCTGATTGGGCTGGAAGTGCAGATGACAGAAAAAGCACTTCTGGTGGATGTTTCTATTTGGGAAACAATCTTATTTCATGGTTCAGCAAGAAGCAGAACTGTGTGTCCCTATCTACTGCAGAAGCAGAGTATATTGCAGCAGGAAGCAGCTGTTCACAACTAGTTTGGATGAAGCAGATGCTGAAGGAGTACAATGTCGAACAAGATGTCATGACATTGTACTGTGACAACATGAGTGCTATTAATATTTCTAAAAATCCTGTTCAACACAGCAGAACCAAGCACATTGACATTAGACATCACTATATTAGAGATCTTGTTGATGATAAAGTTATCACGCTGGAGCATGTTGCAACTGAGGAACAAGTAGCAGATATTTTCACAAGGCATTGGATGCAAATCAGTTTGAAAAACTGAGGGGCAAGCTGGGCATTTGTCTGCTAGAGGAGTTATAGCAGTTACTTCTATCTGAACGTGCTCAAACTTCTCACTTAACATTAATAGCACGTTCACTACTGGGCCAAAACAAATTCAACCTCCGTTTCACACGTTCTCCTACATTCCTCATTCAAACTTACATTTTCGTGGCAATCTCGTTTTCATCAGCATTCCCCAACACTTCTCAGATATTCACGAAACCACTCCCAAAGCTCTGCTTCTCCATGGCTACCTCACCAAAAGAAACCTCATCCCCTGTTTCACCCTCTGTACCATCATCTCCATCATCCTCCAAAACTCCATCAAACCAGGAACAACCTGCACTCAATATCCAATCCATACAAATGATTCCTGGTCCAGGCCCTGTTCCTGAGAAACTGGTCCCTAAAAGACAACAGGGAGTGAAGATTTCTGAAAACCCTAGCTTTGCAACAAGCCCTAGGGAAGAAGACACTGAGATGGATAAGAAGATCCGCAGTTTTGTGAATAGCATTTTGAAAAATGCTTCTGTCCCTGATGCTGATAAAGATGTCCCAACATCTTCCACCCCAAATGTTGAAGTCCTCTTTTCATCCAGTGAAGAGAAATCAACAGAGGAAGAGGATCAAGCCACAGAGGAGACCCCTGCACCAAGGGCACCAGAACCTGCTCCAGGTGACTTCATTGACCTAGAAGAAGTAGAATCTGATGAGGAACCCATTGCCAAAAAGTTGGCACCTGGCATTGCAGAAAGATTACAAAGCAGAAAGGGAAAAACCCCCATTACTAGGTCTGGACGAATCAAAACTACTGCACAGAAGAAGAGCACACCAATCACTCCTACCACATCCAGATGGAGCAAAGTTGCAATCCCTTCCAAGAAGAGGAAAGAAATTTCCTCATCTGATTCTGATGATGATGTCGAACTAGATGTTCCCGACATCAAGAGAGCCAAGAAATCAGGGAAAAAGGTGCCTGGAAATGTCCCTGATGCCCCATTGGACAACATTTCATTCCACTCCATTGGCAATGTTGAAAGGTGGAAATTTGTATATCAACGCAGACTTGCTTTAGAAAGAGAACTGGGAAGAGATGCCTTGGATTGCAAGGAGATCATGGACCTCATCAAGGCTGCTGGACTGCTGAAAACTGTCACCAAGTTGGGAGATTGTTATGAAAGTCTAGTCAGGGAATTCATTGTCAACATTCCCTCTGACATAACAAACAGAAAGAGTGATGAGTATCAGAAAGTGTTTGTCAGAGGAAAATGTATTAGATTCTCCCCTGCTGTAATCAACAAGTACCTGGGCAGACCAACTGAAGGAGTGGTGGATATTGCTGTTTCTGAGCATCAAATTGCCAAGGAAATCACTGCCAAGCAAGTCCAGCATTGGCCAAAGAAAGGGAAGCTTTCTGCAGGGAAGCTAAGTGTGAAGTATGCAATCCTGCATAGGATTGGCACTGCCAACTGGGTACCCACCAATCATACTTCCACTGTTGCCACAGGTTTGGGTAAATTTCTGTATGCTGTTGGAACCAAGTCCAAATTTAATTTTGGAAACTATATTTTTGATCAAACTATTAAGCATTCAGAATCTTTTGCTGTCAAATTACCCATTGCCTTCCCAACTGTATTGTGTGGCATTATGTTGAGTCAACATCCCAATATTTTAAACAACATTGACTCTGTGAAGAAGAGAGAATCTCCTCTATCCCTGCATTACAAACTGTTTGAGGGGACACATGTCCCAGACATTGTCTCGACATCAGGGAAAGCTGCTGCTTCAGGTGTTGTGTCCAAGGATGACTTGATTGCTGAACTCAAGGACACATGCAAGGTGCTGGAGGCAACCATCAAAGCCAACATAGAGAAGAAAATGGAGCTGGAACGCCTGATCAAAAGACTCTCAGACAATGGCGTTGATGATGGAGAAGCAGCTGAGGAAGAAGAAGATGCAGCAGAGGATACAAAATCAGATGATGATGATTCTGATGCCACCCCATGACTAGCTATTGGGGCATGTCCCTTTGAACAATTGATTGTTATTGGTCTGTAATATTTGCACATTAATTTCATGCATTCTACTTTTGCCAAATTCTGTCTAAAAAGGGGGAGTAGGAGGATATTATGCATGATTTATGATTTTGAGGGGGAGTAGTATTTATATGATTTTGAGGGGGAGTAGTATTTATATTGCTGCTGCTGATGATGATTGATGTAAGCTACTGAAACTAGTAGCTGATAGAAGATGCTGCAGTGAACTGCTGCCTAGCAGAATATTCACTTCACAGCAGCAAGAGCATGGAGACAGGGGGAGCAGAAAGCTGATGTCACGTGAGATGTCTTGACATCCTGGAAAAGACTTGTAGATTTGCAACTTGCAGAATTTTGCTGTCACCACTACAGATACTGCTGTGCTTGATTACTCTGATAATGAAAGTTGCTGATCCCACTTGCATGACTGCTCGTACCTGCTCAGGAAGTGTCTAAGTATGTTTTAGACAAAATTTGCCAAAGGGGGAGATTGTTAGTGCTTAGCTTTACTTAGTTTTAAAAGATTGGCTAAAATTTTGTTAAAACATAAGCACTTAGACAATGAAGGAAAGCTGGAGTTGCTGCACATGATGTCTAACAGTATGTCAAGGAATCAGATTGGGCTGCACAATGCACAAGGCAAGATAAAATGTCAAATGAAGAATTGAAGCTGCAGGATCCACGATGTCGGATACAATGTCCAGGACATCCTGCCCGAAAATACTAGACACATAAATCTGTTATATCTTTAACAGATTAATGTGCAGTCAGCAACAGATTAGGAGCTCTATCTTTAGGAACGAATTAAAAGATAATTAAAGATTGAATTACAAACTTGAATAGTTTCGTTCAGGGATTAGAGATTGAAGATAAAAAACTAAAAGATAAAACTTTATCTTTTAGATCTTTAAGTGCAGATTTTTCAGGAGAATGATAGAGCTTATCCAGCGCAAGTTGTTGCAGCCCAGATACGTACACTGCTATATAAACATGAAGGCTGCACGGGTTTTTAATCAAGTCAGAGATTGAAGAGTTATTTTGTGAGTTTTGTGACTTGAGTGTTTTGTGAGCCACCTTGATGCTACCCTAACATCAAGTGTTGGACCTGAGTGTGTAGAGTTGATCTCTATTGTTCAGAGAGCAATCTCTGGTGTGTCTTTGATTTGTTTGTAAACACGGGTGAGTGATTGAGAGGGAGTGAGAGGGGTTCTCATATCTAAGAGTGGCTCTTAGGTAGAAGTTGCATGGGTAGTGGTTAGGTGAGAAGGTTGTATACAGTGGCTGTTAGATCTTCGAACTAATACTATTTTAGTGGATTTCCTCCCTGGCTTGGTAGCCCCCAGATGTAGGTGACGTTGCACCGAACTGGGTTAACAATTCTCTTGTGCTATTTACTTGTTTAATCCGTTTATACTGTCATATACAATCAGCATGTTCTGAAGCGCGATGTCGTGACATCCTGTACGACATCTGTCCTCAGTATCAGAATTTCAAATAAAATGAAATTAAAATGAATATATTTACAATTAAAAAATAACTATTTAAAAACATAATTCAAAATAATCTGTTTTTATTTTAAAAAAAACAATAACTATTTGAAAACAAAAAACAAAATAACATATTTATATTTAATAAAAAATAACTATTTAAAAACAAAAATCAAAATAATATATTTATAAATAAAAAACATTCACTATTAAAAACATAAATAAAATTAATTTATTAATAATTAAAAAACATATGGATTACGTTATAATTCATATGGATTAGCTAATCCGTATGAGTTATATGGTTCATCCATATAACTCATACGGATTAACAAATCCGTATGAGTTATACGAATTGGTTCATCTGTATAACTCATACGGATTAACAAATCGGTATGCATTATACGGATTCCGAACAACCACATCAGCCATTAAAATGAAGATAAAAGCTTACCTCGACAGCGAAAACGGCATGACTGTGGTGGAGACAACCTCAAAGCGGCAATGGAAGCAACGAACGACGGAGGCATGACACAAAACAAGGAAGACGAAGGAAGAAGACAAAGACTATGCAGCAGTGTACGAACGCAACGAAGAGGAAGGGTTTTAAGATTTAAGTGAAGGAAATTTTTGTCACTTCACTTAAATTGTTGGGTGCACAAGCAATATTGCTGGTTGCACCTAGCAACACCCTCATGTGCCACACCCAATACATTGAATGTGGACCCCTACACTTCATTATCAATGCCCTTTCCTTTCGCCTTCTCATTTCATGCATGATTAGTGGGAGATACTTCCTTATTGCTACCTTTCAAAGGAATCTTTTTGCTATTCCTGTGCACTAGTGACCATGGCCATAAATACTCCCATTCTTTCCATTAATATTCAACATAACATTTTCCTTATTTTTAGGAACAAAATCCTCAACATGGATTACATCCATTACCACATCTTCAGTCACCTTCAACCCTTCTACTCCCTCAACCTCCACCGCTTTCGACTCCATGGCATTGCTCGAAGCTTCCTTGGTTGCTACATGCACATTCAGATCACCGTTAACTTCTCCCCACAACTTGTATCTTTATGGTCATGTTTTCCACAACTAAAATGGAATCCCTCGTATTGAATGTTTAACAAATAGCCTCGAGCAAAGATCTTAGGTTGCAGAGGCACATCTAAATCAATCTCAACACAAATTCTCACAAAGTGACCCCTTGCCTATATAGATGTAATCCAAGCCTCCTAGAGTTAATCGAAGCCTCCAAAGGAATTGATCATTGAAAAACTCAATAGGAAGTTTGGGTATTTGTATCCACACTGCAACTTTCCTTCCCACATTCAAATTGGCTTAGAAAAATAGCCTTAATCTTTGCACTAGTATATAGTGATCCCTACCATCCAGGACCTTTCCATAGAGCATGGTTGTAATCTTCATCACTAGTAAAATGCACTTGAAAATTATCCCTAGGTACATCAATAATTTTGATTGATCCCTTACGAGCCTACTCATGATTTAGTTTGGTCTCCAATTGAGAAAAACCAATTCTCTTCCCTAACATGGTTATCATCAATGAACTTTTCCATGGTTTAGACTAATCATTGAACTCTTATCTGAGATAGGCACCTCTGAAAACCTAGTCACGTCTTCCTTGGAAATAGGTGGTAGGGGCACTTCTTTATCCAGTTGACCAAAACATCTACCATCAAAAGGAGAAAAAGTGACGGGCCCCCCCATTGGATAACAACTTCTCCATATACGTTTTACTTCCCTTATCCTCCTTGGAGGTCTCCACATCTATATCAGACCCAGCTACCTCCTTGAATTATATCTGCATATTCTTAAAATTGTTTGTGTCAAATTTTGTCAAAATTGAACAATAACAAGAAGGTAATCAAATAATCCATATTTTAGTATATTTTGAAATGTTTATATTACATCGATTTTAATCTATAAGAACGAGGTAACAAATGATTTTGGATTAATATAAAATTTTGAATGTGTGATCTATGTGAAAAGAACTTTCAATCTAACAATGGATTTTAAGAAAACATTATTTAGTTGAAAATTATAAAATAATGTAATAGCTACCAAGATTACATCAGTGTAATTTGATCTCTCATCTATATATACTAGTGGAAGCACATGTGTTGCTACTCCTGTGTGTCTATATATTTCTATTGCACTATCATATTTTATTGTGCTAAAATTTATATATTGAAATAATATCTCTTCTTATATGTAAATTGATATGCATATTAATTTTAGTTTAATATGTTTTGCAATGTATACATAATTTTACTTCTTATGTCTCTTTGTTTGTTATGATAACATAATAAATTAATATATAATGTTTGTAAATACATGTCTATCTAAACATAGTTGACCAAATCATTTGTGATACATACTTGAATATCATTCTATTTGATAAATGCATTTGTAAAATATTAAAATGGTAACATTATTATGTAATGTGCTGAATTTTTTCTTCTTATTTTGTTCTATAATTATCTTTGCTCTTAGGGTATATATACTTCAATTCTAAGGATTTTTTTTATATATTTCAAAGTAAGATATGTGGTGAAGAGAAATGGTTAAATATATAAAAAATATGGGTAGAAAACAAGATTATCTGAACATTTTTCTAATTGTAATCGCAAAACAAAAAAAAAAATCATTCAAACTGTGTTTCCTTTGACTGTTCAAACATTTATACCCAAAATAAACAAATTATAGAAATATATAATGATATTTGTTTTTCCGCTAGCGTTTGATAAATAAGAATTCTAGGACAATGAAAAATAATTAATTTCATATTTTTTATTTACTTTTTCAAAAGAAGAAAATTAAGAATAATATTATGTTGAAGTCATTATAGGAACACGTTAGCTTAAAAATATTAAAATTCATGTTTTTTTGTATCAAAACACTCATGTTTTAATGACTTACATAAATTCATTTTATAAACTCTCCTTAAAAAGAAAAGTCATCTTAAATACCTTGCAAAAATTCAATAAAACTATTTTCTAACGTTATCAACTATCGATTAAGCCATTTCTTCATCATTTGATGTTCATGATCCAAATATAAAACTCAACAAAAAATATATTATCCAAATACAAATCCAAAAATCAATTTTAATATAAATTTGTACAACTAGATGCTATGAGCATGACATGATCAAAGACAAAAAGAGAGAGAGATATATCATCTGGTTCTTCACAATTATAACCACTACAAAATATACATTCAACATCGCCAATTTAATATCAGTTACAAGAAAAACTGAAGTTAAGTTACTCACGGTGGCATTTTTGTAAATAAAAGAATATTCTTAACATCAATTTTTTGAAAAACCGATATTAGTAGCAAAAACATAACATCGGTTTACCAAAAATCGATGTTGTTAGTTCATAATTAACATCGATTTTTGAAAAACTGATGTTGTGGAATGCGTGAATAAAATCGACATTTGGTGTTTTATAATAATTGCAAAATCTTAGTCTGGCACCTAAACCCTCGAACTCACTTTGCTCCCTTACTTCCTTGCCCACCACGCCTAAACCCTCAAACCCTTACGCCTTTGCCCACCGTGCCACCACCATGTTGCACACCGCATCGTCGCATGCCTGCCGCGTTGCCCACCACGTTGCCAGTTTCATGTTGCATACTTTCTCAAGTAGGGACTAAGGGAACACTTTTAAAATCTCATGAAACTCTTTCGCAACATGGGCTATGACGGGATGACGATAAAAAGATATAGGGTTTTCCTAAAAGAAAACTGGAGAGTTGCCACCAACGTTTATTTAAGGAAAACGTTGGGAAAACCGAAAAGATAAGGAATGGTCTACAATTTAAGAAAAAGGGTTCAGGAGTTGTTTACGCATGGGGAAGGTGTTAGCACCCTACGCGCCCATCATGAAGATGGTAGCCTTTAATCGAGTGTGGTAAAAATAAAGTGACTTTTTAATTATTTAACTTCCCTTGAGAACATGAGTTATATTTGTTATATTTTTTCCATTTAGAAAAAGAAAGTAAATTTTTATTTTTAGAAAAGAGAGGATTTTATGTTTTTTTTTTTGTTTTAGTTTATTTTTAAATTGATGAGGGGTTTTCCCTCGCTCCTACGTATCCCCCAATACAATGAAAAAATCAGACTTACGTAGTTCTTCGGGTAGAAAACAGCTTGGGTGTTTGGTTGATTTTGTCTTTTTCAAAAGATTTGTTTTAATGGTGTAAAAAAAAGAGTCGTTAAGGCGTTTGGACCTTGAAACAATGTTAAATTTTGAGAAAAAGCAGAGTATCGCTTAAGGCATTGGACCTTGAAGCGATCTCAAGTAATGTGTAATTTTCATTGAGAAAAAGGAGAATTAAGTGATCATTTATTTGAGTATTTTTACCTTTTTTTAGAAAATATTTTGGTTTTACGGTAGAATTTGTGAAGTCAAGCATGTTGGAGACTCAACATGGTATTCACAAAATTTACTCACACGTTATTGAAACACCACCAAGCAAGTTGGAGACCCAATATGGAGTGCATGGAACATAAGCGTGTACTAAAGAATACTAATACAGAAATGCAAAAATAAATAAATAATTAACATAGCACTATGCAAATAATGAAATGGATGAGACATATGCAAATAAATCGAATGGGAATGAGAAGGCATAAAATAGAAGCGGGGAGTACGCTAAGTAATGAAGGGTGCAGGGTTGAAATGTGAGGGGAAATAAAATAAGTAACGAAATATTTATAAAACATTATTAATTAAATTAACTAATTAAGAAATGATAATAAAAAGACAATGAATTTGAAGAATAAAATAAATAATAGAGACAAACAAAAAATTAAATAAAATAAAGAGCTATCTAATAATTTACTTATTTATTTATTGGGTCAAAGTCAAAGGGTTGACTTTGACTTGGTCAACACTGATGGAGTGCTAACATGGCGGGCCTAGTCATCAGCCTAGGTGGCAGGAGTGCATGCATAGAGGAAGGGGTCTAGCTAGTAGTATTTATTTTTATTTTAGACTTGACAAAAATGTGCTATGTTGGATCGAGTGGCCTCAGAATAATTAAGAAGGGGGGAGGGGTTGAATTAATTATTAATGTGTCTTAACTAATTAAAAATTTATCATTCTTAATGTTACTAGATTCAATTAGGCTTTACTACTAAGTTATGAGAAAGTAAAGAACAGAGACAATAACTTAGACAAAAGTAAAGCGAAAATAAAAAGTGCACAACGGAAAGATAAAAAGTGTGGGGAAGAAGAAGACAAACACAAGATTTATACTGGTTCGGAAAAAACCCATGCCTACATCCAGTCCCCAAGCAACCACTGGTTCTTGAGATTTCCAATAACCTTGTAAAATCCTTTACAAGCAAAGATCCACAAGGGATGTACCCTCCCTTGTTCTCTTTGAACAACCAAGTGGATGTACACTCCACTTGAACTGATCCACAAGAGATGTATCCTCTCTTGTTCTCAGTATTACAACCCAAGTAGATGTACACTCTACTTGTATCACAAAGGATGTACCCTCCATTATGTTAAGACAAAGAATTCTTAGGCGGTTAGTCCCTTGAATCTTTATAAGGGGAAACAAAAGATATCTTAGGCGGTTGGTCCTTTGAAATCTTTTGTTTAAAGGGAAGAGGAAGAATCAAAAGAATTCTCAGGCGGTTAGTCCTTTGAATCTTTTGGCAAGAGGGAGAAGGAAGAAAAGATAGCACACTTTTGTTTTCTACAGAATTTCCACTTGCAGAAAAACAAAATTTTGAAAACAAAGTTTAGAAAGCTTTTTGGAAAAGAAAAAGCAATGGGCAATGGTTAGAGAAAGATTGTGAAAAAGTATTGTTTGGAAGAATATCATATATATTGAAACGTGTGCCAAAGTCATGCTTTTATAGACTCTTCATGTCTGGTCAAAGAAATCATTGGAAGAGTTATGACTTTTGAGAAAACCATGTTAAGAGTTATAACTCTTAACTTTTTCTTCAAAACTATTCATTGATAATCGATTACCACAATGGTTTAATCGATTACACAATGTATTTTATGAAAAGTTGTGACTCTTCACAATTGGATTTGAGTTCCAACGTTCAAATTCACTTGTAATCGATTACTAATATAGTGTAATCGATTACACTATTTGAAAATCATTTTGGAACGTTACAAATCATTTGAAAACATTTTGAAAACCAAAATGGTCACTGGTAATCGATTACCAAAGTGTAATCACTCTGGTAACTTAGAAAATTTGAGAAAATTCTTTTGTAAAACAAAACTGTGCTATTTGGTTTTTGAAAAAATCTTTTAATACTTATCCTATATGAAGTCTTGACTTGTTGCTTCTTGATTTCTTCTCTTGAATCTTGAATCTTGGATTGGATTCTTGATGCTTGATCTTGAAATCTTGAATCAATCTTGAATCAATCATTTGGGCTTTTGGCATCATCAAAATTGATGTTAATCATCATGAAGCTTGCTTCTACATGCTAGGCCCAAAATAAAAGAGGGTGTATGCATAGAGGATGAGGTTTAGTTAGTAGTATTTATTTTTATTTTAGACTTGACAAAAACGTGCTAGGCCCAAAATAAAAAGGGGTGTATGCATAGAGGAGGGGGTGTAACTACTAGTCCCTTTTCTCTACAAACTAGGCCTTTGCCGCTCCTCCATAAAAAAACACAAACTCCTTCCTTTGCCATTTTTTATTGCTCCCTCCTTTGTCCTATTTGACCTAATGCGATCTTAAAGAGAACCCATTAGGTCCTTTTGGGCTCTTCTTTTTATACATCTTATTCACCCTCATTAGCATTATTATTATTTTTTTAAAAAAAACTACACCTAAAAGAAATTATGGTCTGGCAACTGCCTTTCTTTACTTGTCTTTTACTAAAAATAAAAGATAAGTAAAGATAATGACACTAATTCTGTTCGGGTGATCCTTCGAAAGATCAAAACATGAGAACAAAGAATCTTCAGATCCTTTGAAGCATGAAAATAGGGTTTGGTGGATCAACAATATAAAGAACTTTGAGTTCAATGTAACAAGGCAGAGAAACCAATCTCGTGAAACAAAAGGCAAAGGACTTTGACTCCTATAAACAAAAGTGGGAGGATTTTGAGTCCTACAAAACATGAAACAAAGGACTTTGAGTCCTATGAAACTAAAATAGAGGACTTTAAGTCCTATAAATGAAAGCTGAGGACTTCGAGTCCTACAACACATGAGACATGGGACTTTGAGTCCTATGAAACTAAAATAGAGGACTTTGAGTCCTATAAATGAAAGCAGAGGACTTCGAGTCCTACAAAACATAAAATAGAGGACTTTGAGTCCTATGAAACTAAAATAAAACACTTTTGAGTCCTTTAAATGAAAGTAGAGGACTTCGAGTCCTATAAAACATGAAATAGAGGACTTTGAGTCCTATGAAACTAAAACATAGAACTTTGAATCTTATAAACAAAAGTAGAGGACTTCGAGTTCTACAAAACATGAAGCAGAGGACTTTGAGTCCTATGAAACTAAAACAAAGGACTTTGAGTCCTATGAAACATAAAGTAGAGGACTTTTAGTCCTATACACACACCAATAGGTATTGGTACCCAAAGGCTTAAACCTGTAAGAAAGTGAGAAGTTGACTCTTTAAAAGGGTCAATCACCCCAAACTCAAAAGGAAAAACGCTAGATTTCGAAAACTGGCACATAGAGAGAAAACTATGCACTTGAAACCTGATATGAAGCGCATGAGTTTTGGAATGCATTACGACGAATAAAAAAGGCATGCAAGCTTCGCCCTGAAACGAAGTAATTATAGGCTTTGTACCCAGAAATGCAATGCAAAAATGTTTTGAGTTATGAAAATGAGATATCTCGAGTTTCAACACTCTGGGGCGAGATGAGCCTTAAACTGCACAATGCTCACAATGTTCTTTCTCTCTTGTTATGCTTCGTTGGTCTTCTTTTTCTTTTTCTCTCCCTTTTTTTTTGAAAGACCTAGATTGACTGTTTCTTTCTAAAAGATGTGATGATTCATGCAACCTCATCCTATCTTTTGTAGATCTCTTCAGAGACTTCCTCAGAGTGTATGTTTTGTTTGATTTAATTGCTTGGCAATTTTGGGAGATAGAAGTGGAGGCATTTGACATTTATTCAATCAATTGAAATATTGATTCCAGGGTTCGTCCCTTTAACTTTTTTTTCAAAACTTTGATTACCTTGTACAACAAGGAAATATAATGCTTCGGGACCAACCGCGTGGACCATTGAAGGATGATAATGGATTGTTACACTTTGGTATATGACCGAGTAAAACTTTCCTAATTTAAGATGATAGATGGATGCCATGAGTCCATCGATCCCGTTGAAGCTTGATGACATGGGCTGGTGTTGAAAGGATTTACATAACAAAGACTACCCATGGATTTGAAAGGAACCCTAAGGACTGTGTGTGAGCGACTAACGTTGAATGTACCCTACTATCTCAATTGCCTTTGGCCATCTTCCATAAGCTCCTTGTTGAATGAGTTTTCTTCTCAAATTTTGTGAGTATGAACCTTGGGATTTTACTTACCTATTCTCTTATCTTTTCTTTTTTCTCCTTCCTTTCTCTTTTTCTTAATAATCACAAGCGTGTGCGTGTTCCATTCCAGAATCCAAACTCAAAAGCAAAATTAGTTCTTATTTGACCTACATGGGCTTTATTGGGTTTGTAATGTGGCAATGGGTTAAGAGGGCTATGAAAGAAAGGTCAGAGAAATTCAAAGAGTGTTTAAGGGTTATATAGAGTAAGAACCTTGAGTGTCTTGCTTGTACTTTTATTCATTTCAACTTTTTGGCTGAGCTTTACTTCATTTGTCTTATACATTAACCGTCATTACACTTTTGTGCCTTCCTTGTGAAATTTGGAGAACTTTTGTCTCTTTTTGCTTTGCACGCCTTTGACGAATTTGCTTTCTTTAACATCATTTAGGCCCAACCTAGAGCTTAGTGAACCTTATGCATGAGTTGTTTTTAAGAACAATTATACTTTGCCTCAGAGTGGATATCAAAGGGTAAATTAGTGTTTGGGACGAAGAAACATGTCCATGTGTCATTTCAAATCTTGACTGGAGACTCTTACAGTTTGGATTTTGGGACATAACCTCTGATAAACATGCTCCTGATTGTTTTCTTTTATTCCTTATTTCCTTTTTCTCTTTTCTTCTCTTTCATTTTCATTTTTCTTTTTTCATTGTTATATATATATACTTTTGCCTAGGTCACCTTTTTGGGTTTTCAACCTACCAGGTGAGAATTTCTTATTTTCCCTTAGGTTCGCTTGACGCGTGTGCATAGTGTATGTCATTGCCCTAGTGTTGGGTTATTAAAAAGATTTTTAATTGACAGATTAAGCCAAATGACTCTCACTCTTCACAAAACTTTTAAGAAAGATAAAATGAGGTCTCATGCATGTATGTATTTAGTATTTATTAATTTGAAACACGATCAATTGAATGTTTATTCTATTTTACTCATCGCTTATGGCACCCCCACTAAACGTATAGAATGCACAATTTCTAATTGGACAAACTTGGAGATCAACTCTAGAGTGTAGGTCACATGAGCAAACATACCAATAGTGTACATTCATATTCCAGTGAAAGTTAAATAAATATGCAAAGATATAATCGTGAGAGAATGAAAGACGATGACACCAAATTCATCCATATTATTATCATTGCGATTGTTTTTTACAATAATAGCATAAACATGAAGATCCTAATGAGTCCTTGGAAACGTCCAACATCAAACCCTCAAATTGCCCCAAGCATCACACATAGTATCGCTTGATGACATCAAAATTCATAGGCGAAGGTAGCTCTTCACCATCCATGTTTGTGAGTATCAGTGTTCCACTCGAGAAAGTCTTCTTCACCACAAAAGGTCCTTCATAGTTCGAGGCCCATTTCCCTCGAAGATCTTTCTGAACATGTGACACCTTTTTTAGAACAAGGTATCCCTCATTGAATTTACGCAGGTGCACCCTTTTGTCGAAAACATTCTTTATTCTTCTTTGATATAACTGCCTATGACTCATAACAGCCAATTTCTTTCCCTCAATAAGATTCAAATGGTCAAAATGCGTCTGGACCTATTCCACTTCCTCTAACTCTACTTCGGTCAGAACCCTCAAAGAACGAATCTCTACTTTGAAAGGGTGGAAAGCTTCCATCCCATACACCAACGAAATTGGGTTTGCCCCAGTAAAAGTGCACACAGAAGTTTGATAACCATGCAATGAGAACGACAACATCTTATGATAGTCCTTGTACATCACTATCATCTTTTGAATGATCTTCTTGATATTCTTATTGGTGGCCTCAACTACATTGATAATCTTGGGTTGGTAAGGTGTCGAATTATGGTGTTGAATCTTAAAATCCTCACACAACTCCTTCATCATCGTGTTATTTAGGTTGATGGCATTGTTAGCGATGATTTTGCTGGGCAACCCATATATGCAAATTATCTCATTTTTTATGAATCTAACCACCACATTCCTAGTTACATTAGCATATGAAGCAGTTTCAACCCATTTAGTAAAGTAATCAATGGCGACTAGGATGAAACAATGCCCATTCGAAGCTTTAGGCTTAATAGCCCCAATCACATCTATGCCTCACATTAAAAATGACCATGGTGCCGACAACACATTCAACGACATTGGAAGATCGTTAACATTATCCGCAAAAGCTTGGCACTTATGACATTTCCTTACATGAATACAATAATCATTCTTCATCGTGAGGCAATAATATCCAACCCTTAGAATCTTTCGAGCCATGGCATGCCTATTGGCATGGGTGCCAAAGGAGCCTTCATGCACCTTTCTTAGTATCTGTTCATCTTCACTTGCATCCACGCACCAGAGTAACACCATATCATTGTTTCTTTTATATAGTACATCCCCATTCAAAAGGAAGCTAGCCACCAACATCTATAGTGTCCTCTTGTCATTCTCAGAGACCCTGGGTGGGTACTCCCTATCTTTGATATATCTCTTCATATCAAAATACCAAGGTTTGTCATCCTCCTCTTCCTCTATCAAACAATAGTGTGCAGGCTCACTGTGAAATCTAATTTCTATACACAGTAAATCCCCATGAGGGCTCATCTGGAACATGGATGAAAAAGTAGCAAGGGCATCAACCATTTGGTTTTCCTTTCTAGGAATATGATGAAATGATATATCATTGAAGAATTCCATCAATTCTCTGATGTAGGACTACTAAGGTATCAAATTATGGTCTCTGGTTTCCTATTCACCCTTCAATTGATGGATTACCAATTTTGAATCCTCATACACCTTGATTAGCTTAACCCTAAATTTAATCACTGCTCGGATCCCCATGGCACATGCTTCATACTCCGCCATATTACTTGTGCAATCAAAACACAATCTGGTTGTAAAAGGCAAATACTATTTATTGGTGAGACCAACACTGCTCCAATTCCATGCCTTAATATATTAGACGCACCATTAAACCTCACAATCGACTTATCTTTGTCTTGATCCTCATCCTCTTCATTAAATAGGGCCATGATATCCTCATCAAGGAATTCGAGATGCATAGGCTAATAATCATCCATGGGTGCTGAGCCAAGTAATCTGCCAAAGTGCTTCCTTTAACTGCCTTTTGAGTGACATAAATAATATCAAACTTTGATAACAACACTTGCCACTGAGCTATCCTCCCAATGAGAGCGGACTTTTCAAAGATTTATTTAATTGGATCCATTTTGGATACCAACCAAGTAGTGTAGTTCAACATATATTGCCTTAAGCGGTGTGTTGCCCATGCCAAGTCACAACAAGTCCTCTCCAACAATGAGTAATTCATTTCACATGCAATGAATTTCTTACTCAAGTAGTAGATGACATGCTTTTTTCTCTCTGATTCATCGTGCTACCCCAGCACACACCCCATTGACTCCTCTAATACTATCATGCACATAATGAGAGGTCTTCCAAGCACTGGTGCCACAAGCATAGGAGGATTCATCAAATACTACTTAATTTTCTCAAATGCTATATGACAGTCATCATCCCACTTGACAGACTGATTCTTGCGTAACAATCTAAGTAAAGACTTATAGGTGGCGGTTAACTGTTATATGAACCTACTAATGTAGTTCAATCTTCCCAAGAATCCTTAAACCTGCTTCTCTGTATGTGGCTCAACCATCTCTAGGATTGCTTTCACTTTATCTAGATCCACCTTTATCCTCTTTTGGCTAACAACAAAACCAAGCAGCTTCCCATACTTCACCCCAAATGTGCACTTCCCAGAATTCAATCTCAACTTGTACTTATGCAATCGCTCGAACAACTTCCGCAAATTAATTAGGTGTTCCTCCTCCATTCTAGACTTTGCGATCATATCATCTATCTAGATCTTAATCTCTTTGTGTATCATGTCATGGAGCAGTGTCACCATGGCCTGCTGGTATGCTGCACCAACATTCTTCAACCCAAACAACATGACCTTATAGCAGAAGGTCCCCCAGAAAGTAATAAAGGTTGTTTTCTCCATATCCTTTGGTGCCATCTTTATCTGGTTGTACCCCAAAAACCCATCCATGAAAGAAAATAAGGCAAATTGAATTATATCATCCACCGGAAGGTCAATATGCGGTAAAGGAAAATTATCTTTTGGATAAGCTCGATTTAGATCTTGATAGTCTATGCACATTTGCACTTTTCCATCCTTTATGGGCACTGGAACGATGTTGGCAATCCATTTCGGATACTGGGTAACAACTAAGAAACCTGTATCAAACTATTTCTTTACTTCCTCCTTTATCTTTAAAGACATCTCAAGCTTCATCCTTCTTAGTTTCTATTTCACAGGGGAGCATTTAGGTTTCAATGGTAATTTATGTTGCATGGTTTATGGATTTAAGCCAGACATATCCTAATAGGACCAAGAGAAAATATCTTGGTATTCTCACAACAGGGCCATCAACTCTTCTCAGATGTTAGTTGACATACAAGTGCCAACCTTAACCTCATTTTTCTCTTCATCAGTGCCTAGGCTAACAAGCTATGTTTTCTCTTGATGTGGATTTATTTCCCTCTCTTCTTGCTCCACCATCCTCAACAAATCAGGAAATAATCCCCAATCCTCCTTTTTCTCTTCCTTGGCTTGATTGGCTGGCCTTTCAAAATTGACATTAGGAAGCTCATTATCACTATCTTCATAGGACTCATTATCGGATATGCAGCAAATCAATTAATCACAAAGGAAATAAATATGCAAAGAGATGAGAGCGACAAATATGCAAAAGGGAATATGTCTATGAAATGCATTTTATTAACGATCACTGGAATTGAAAAGGAAAGTATGCTTGACAATATGTGAATCCTAAAGCCTTAGGTATAGCAATAGGATCTGAATCTATTCAATTACATCAAATCAGAAACATAAATCTTTGGTTGCTCTATGACCTGCCAATTCTTCAATTTAAAGTCTGGAAGGCATGGTTGTACCCAGTTCGGCTAATCATTATTGGTTTCTTCATTCAGCATAGCAACTTGATCTCCAAACATTCCATCCTGAACTCCTAAAGCTCTCACTAATGTGGTAGATAGGGACCTTCTTCACCCACAGTTCTCGCCTTTATAGATGGGCTAAGTACTTTTCTTTCCTTTTCAAAGAAATCCTCCTTTTGTTAGCATTTGTGGGCTTGTAGCCCAAACCAAAAACCTCCCATGATTCTCAGCAATCTCGGCAAGCTTACCATGCCACCACCATTTTGGCCCAACCCCATTCCAGGCTTATATCCATCTTTCAGCATGATTCAAGCCACCATCATAGAGGCATCAGACAAACCTAGTTATATCAAAGAAGAGTCCACATAAGCATTGTTCACAATCTCCAACGCTTGAAACCGTTTCTAGTAATTCCTCAACGACTTCAACATAAGGAATAGAAGATGGAAGACTAACTAGTATATCCTCCTCGCCTGATACTATAGTGAGTTGACCTAGCAAGGTCGATGGGACCACCCCAGCAAAATGGATCTAAGGCTGACTCAGCAAACAATTGTAAGCATGAGTTATATCCATGACTTGGAAAGTGATTTGAAACGTGCACGAGCCAATTTGAATTGGGAGATTGATCTTCTTTCTCACATCATGTTGGCTGCCATTGAAATCTCTCACCACCATAGAGCTTGTCCTCATATATGACGCATCGAACGATAGCTTGTCTAGTGTCATTTTAGGCATGACATTAAAAAAAGAGCCATTGTGAACAAGCACGTTGGCCACCATATGATCCACACATTTGACAGACACATGCAGAGCTTTGTTATGCCCATTCCCTTCAACTGGTATCTTTTCATCAGTGAAAGTCAAATAATTGTTTGCAATGATATTGTTGATTATTCCCTAAACTTCTCTACTAAGATGTCATGCGTCACATGCGCCTCATTTAGAATTTTCATTAACTTTCTATGAGGCTCAGAGTGCATGAGCAACCCCAACAAATAGATTCTGGTTAGCATTCTATTTAACTATTCAATCACTTTGAACTCACTTTGTTGTATGATTTTCAAAAATTTTGTTGCCTCTTCAGCAAATATTTCTTTCATTCCATAATTCTCCCTTTTTACTTCAGGCTTTTTTTCTATGAATCTTGTCATTCACTACAAAACCCATTTTCTCAATTTGTATTACATTCTCCTTTGATTTCCTTTTATCTTTCAATTCAGCTCGCAACTCGAGAGGAGTAAAAACACGCCCACTACATGTCATGTCACTGATACCAGAAATGTTTGTGACTTTAGGGGTTGACACCTTATACTCATCATGCACGAAGGATACATCTTGTCCTCTTTCTGCTAGTTGCACATTATATCTCCATGGCACTACCTTGTTACTCTCATACGAGAATGATGATAGGGCCTTCACAAAAATATGCTAGAAGCCTTGAGCCATACATGTGGTAGCATTTCTAGTGAAATGAATCACCAGAGGTTTAGGCATATTCGTATTGGTGTCACCCGACTGCATGAACACCTCACCTTCATCCTTCTTCCTATGGCTGATTTCAACTTGACCCTCATTCATCAAACCCTGCAAAATAAACCTCTAGCATGAGGTGTCCATGGATGAAACGAGCATTGATCCTCCTCATCACCCTCACAATTAACCATAACAGCCTTACATAATGCTTTCAAAATAAACCTCTTAGAAGTCGAGATGTCCTCCATTTGTCTCTTCAATTTCTATGTCTCCTCATCCTCTAGAGCACTCACAGAAGAACTCCCATGGTTCACAAGTGCATTAGTTAGCACATTGGGATTGCCCTCCTGAAATTTTAGCCAACTTGCATCAATCAAACTTTACACCTTATGTTTCAGCGCCATACAATGCTCAATGGAATGACCTGGGACTCCACCATGATAAACACGTCATATTTGGGTTGTCTCCACGGGGGAATGGAGGTTGAAGAATCTTTGTTGGGCTTATTGCTAACATTGTATTGTTGAACAAATATGGTAACAAGTCAGCATATGATATAAAGATTGGGGTGAATTCTTACAGGCTTCTTTTTTTGGGAAATTCCTTCTTTGTTCGATGTTTTGTTTTGTATCAGGGGTGATGCTTGGTCTTGGTTATGCAGCGGGTGGATTTTATGGCCGATTTAGGGGTAGCCTTTGTGGTTGATTGGGTGTTCTTGATTGGTAGGGTGGTGGGTAGTCGATAGGACTGATATTGGCTGAATAGTGATATTGTTGGGAAGGATATTAGTATTGGGATTATAAGTGGCTTGTGGAAAGTTTGGCCATGTGGGAACTGCAGCCATGACATGAGCTTCTCCATCATTGTTCCTCATTCCACTCATCCTAGGTCTCCTATTACCAGAATTTGCAAAGGCAACATAATCAAAATTTCCTTTCCTTAGACCTATTTCAATTCTCTCACTAGTAAACACTAGATCTACAAAACTCAAAGGCATGTAACCTACCTGATGGAAGCTTGCTTGTGGGGCTTCTATGGAGGCTGGATCTTTGAGCTTCAATGGGGTCCTTTAATGGTGATTTTCCACCATGGAGATGCAGCAGAAGACAAAGGAAAGGAGGTGAGAGGAGGCGCCATCCATTAAGGAAGAAGCCATGGAAGAAGGAGCTTCACCACCAAGATGAGCCTTGGATAAGAAGCTTGGAGAGGATGCTTCAATGGAGGAAAAGAAAGAGGGAGAGAAAGAGGGAGGGGGGAGCACGAAATTGAAGGAAGAAAAAGGGAGAGAAGTTGAACTTTGAGTTGTGTCTCACAAGACTCTCATTCATCAAAGTTACAACAAGTGTTACACATGCTTCTATTTATAGACTAGGTAGCTTCCTTGAGAAGCTTTCTTGAGAAAACTTCCTTGAGAAGCTTCTTTGAGAAAACTTCCTTGAGAAGCTAGAGCTTAGCTACACACACCCCTCTCATAAATAAGCTCACCTCCTTGAGAAGCTTCCTTAAGAAGATTCCTTATGAAGCTAGAGCTTAGCTACACATACCTCTCTAATAGCTAAGCTCACCTCCTTGAGATGAGAAGCTAGAGCTTAGCTACACACCCCCTATAATAGCTAAGCTCACCCCCATGACAAAAAACATGAAAATAACAAAAAAAAGTCCTTATTAAAAAGACAACTCAAAATGCCCCGAAATACAAGGCTAAAACCCTATACTACTAGAATGGCCAAAATACAAGGCCTAGACGAAGGAATAACCTATTCTAATATTTACAAAGATAAGCGGGCTCATACTTAGCCCATGGGCTCGAAATCTACCCTAAGGCTCATGAGAACCCTATGGCCTTTCCTTGGATCTCTAGCCCAATCTACTTGGAGTCTTCTAGCCAATGCCCTTGCGGGGTAGGATTGCATCACTACCATCTTCTCGTAATAGAACATTGGCAACGTGTCCATTATCATGGTTATCATGTCTCTCTTCGCCATGGGGGTACTACTTGAGCCGCCAGGTCTCTCCACCTTTGAGCATATTCTTTGAATGATTCATTATCTCTCTTGCACATGTTTTGTAGTTGCATTCTATTTAGAGCCATGTCAGAGTTATGTTGATACTACCTAATGAATGCATCAATTAGATCCTTCCAGGAGCGGACCCGAGAGGGTTCCATGTTAGTATACCAGATAATAGCCACCATGACCAAGCTTTTCTGGAAGAAATGCATCAGCAGCTTTTCATCTTTCACATATGCCCCTATCTTCCTGTCGCAATGTGCCCTTCGCGGGCGAGCGAGGGCGAGGCTCACGGGTGCGCTTTCCAAAGGAGGAAAGATGCGCGGAGTCGCCACCAACGTTTATTTGTGGAAAACGTCGGGAAAATCGAAGGAAACTGGTCAAAATGAATATTCTAAGTTCGGGAATTGTATTTACGCTTGAGGAAGGTATTAGCACCTCTCACGTTTGTCTCAAAGGACAACAGCCTATTTTTTAGAATTGTGGAAATTGTGTTACCTTAACTTTTATTTCTTTTTATTTTTTGAGGTCGACAAAAGCGGGGCTCTTGCTCCTACGTACCCTCTATCAAAGAGGGAATCAGACCTACGTAGTTCTTTCTTATGCGTGAATCAAGTGATTCTTTTTACTTGAAAGGTGATCATTTTAAGGCGTTGGACCTTAAAAATGATCCATTTTACTTGGTAAGAAACTGAAATGATAAACTTTGAAAGCCCTATTTTTTGTGGACGAGCTTGACTAGGCGAGTTGATTTTAGCCTTAATTTCACTTTAGTTATTAGTCAATTCAATTAAGAATGAGAAATCCCAAAGAGAAAACGTCCGATTGATTTT
This sequence comes from Glycine max, assembly GCF_000004515.6. Lineage (NCBI taxonomy): Eukaryota > Viridiplantae > Streptophyta > Magnoliopsida > Fabales > Fabaceae > Glycine > Glycine max. The sequence goes on from NC_038243.2 coordinate 21,082,487, forward strand.
GCGCTTTATTTTACTAAAAGGGTATTTTTTGATTATTATATTATTATTTTACCTCTTTTTTTATTTCCAACGTGGTTACGGCATGACCGAACGGTCGGAATTCATTTTAACCGAAATTAACGGATGATACTATTCAAACGATCGGTGGAAATTTATTTTATTTTTAGATTAAGCGAGAAATGACTTAAATAAATGGCTTAAGCACGTCAAAATGGGGTATAAAAAGTAAATGAAAACGAGAATAAAAATACATGAAACAAAATCTGGACCACCACGGGTACATAGAATGAATTGAAAAGCTCGGTTTGAGGTACTTACCCGTTGAAGACTGAAGAAAACGAAGAACGAACGATGAATATTGAAGAACGGTCGAGAATCTTCATGTAATTACTCACGGAAACATTACGGAAGCGCCTCGGCTTGGATTTTCTTCACGGAAATAATTTTCCTCAGCAATTTCGAGAGAGGGAGAAATGCCAAGAAGGCTGAACCCTTTTCTTCTTCACTCCTCCCCCTATTTATAGCAAAATAGGGGAGGAGCTTGCCACCCAGCTCGCCCAGGCGAGCAAGGTTGCTTCCTCCAGAAGCAACAACCTTCTGGAGGAAGGATCTGGAAGGCCCAAGTGGGCCAGATTGCTATTCGTACCCCCCTTTTTACTAAATGCACCCCCTTCTATTTTTTTTGGTAATTCTTTTTCCGTAACGTTACGAAACTTTACGAATTTCGTAACGATACTTATTTTTCTTCCGCAAGGTTACGAATCCTTACGGATTATGTATTTACTCTTTTTTAGCTTTCAAAGAAGTTACAGAAACTTACGGATTGCGCAAAAACACCTCTTTTTGATTTCCGCCACATTACGGAATTTCACGGATTGCGCAAGCCTGCCTCCATTTGATTTCTGACACGTCTCGGGACTTCATTCATTGTGCAACAAAGGACGCCAAGTGTCTCGAAGCGGCCAATCAAAGATTGTATATCATCAAATAATAATCCCCGGACGAAATTAGGGTATGACAGTTGCCCCTCTTTACTTACCTCTCATCGGAGACAAGAGGAAAGCAAAGATAGGACAATGATTTCGTCCGTCCTGCCCTTTCCGTGATGACGACTCTCGTCTCTACTCCTTCTTTTTTCTTCTGCACAAAACAAAATACCAACAACAAACAGAACAACGGATATAATATACATATACACATATACACATATTCGGCGAAGGAACCGATCCGGAAAACAACAGAAGAACGTGTTTCCCAGTCACCAGAGGCTTTGCGCTTGATAATGGAGGACACATGAACAGCGCTAGGCAATGACATTCATGGGGCACCGAGAAAAGGTGGAGAATGGAGGATTGCCTTGAGGGTCCGCACTTAGGCAATCATGAAACACAGCTCCAAACTCGAAAGTGGAGGACACATGAACAGCGCTAGGCAATAGCATTCATGGGGCTCCGAAAAAGGGTGAGAATGGAGGATTGCCTTGAGGGTCCTCACTTAGGCAATCATGAAACACAGCTCCAAACTCGAAAGTGGAAGACACATGAACATCGCTAGGCAATAACATTCATGGGGCTCCGAAAAAGGGTGAGAATGGAGGATTGCCTTGAGGGTCCTCACTTAGGCAATCATGAAACACAGCTCCAAACTCGAAAGTGGAGGACACATGAACAACGCTAGGCAATAACATTCATGGTGCTCCGAAAAAGGGTGAGAATGGAGGATTTCCTTGAGGGTCCTCACTTAGGCAATCATGAAACACAACTCCAAACTCAAAAGTGGAGGACACATGAACAGCCCTAGGCAATAACATTCATGGGGCTCCGAAAATGGTGAGAATGGAGGATTGCCTTGAGGGTCCTCACTTAGGCAATCATGAAACACAGCTCCAAACTCGAAAGTGGAGGACACATGAACAGCCATAGGCAATAACATTCATGGGGCTCCGAAAATGGTGAGAATGGAGGATTGCCTTGAGGGTCCTCACTTAGGTAATCATGAAACACAGCTCCAAACTCGAAAGTGGAGGACACATGAATAGTCCTAGGCAATAACATTCATGGGGCTCCGAAAAAGGTGAGAATGGAGGATTGCCTTGAGGGTCCTCACTTAGGCAATCATGAAACATAGCTCCAAACTCGAAAGTGGAGGACACATGAACAGCCCTAGGCAATAACATTCATGGGGCTCCGAAAAAGGTGAGAATGGAGGATTGCCTTGAGGGTCCTCACTTAGGCAATCATGAAACACAGCTCCAAACTCGAAAGTGGAGGACACATGAATAGTCCTAAGCAATAACATTCATGGGGCTCCGAAAAAGGTGAGAATGGAGGATTGCCTTGAGGGTCCTCACCTAGGCAATCATGAAACACAGCTCCAAACTCGAAAGTGGAGGACACATGAACAGCTCTAGGCAATAAGATTCATGGGGCTCCAAAAAAGGTGAGAATGGAGGATTTCCTTGAGGGCCTCACTTAGGCAATCATGAAACACAACTCCAAACTCGAAAGTGGAGGACACATGAACAGCCCTAGGCAATAACATTCATGGGGCTCCGAAAAAGGTGAGAATGGAGGATTGCCTTGAGGGTCCTCACTTTGGCAATCATGAAACACAGCTCCAAACTCGAAAGTGGAGGACACATGCACAGCCTTAGGCAATAACATTCATGGGGCTCCGAAAAATGGTGAGAATGGAGGATTTCCTTGAGGGTCCTCACTTAGGCAATCATGGAACACAGCTCCAAACTTGAAAGTGGAGGACACCTGAACAGTGCTAGGCAATAACATTCATGGGGCTCCGAAAAAGGGTGAGAATGGAGGATTGCCTTGAGGGTCCTCACTTAGGCAATCATGAAACACAGCTCCAAACTCGAAAGTGGAGGACACATGAACAGCGCTAGGCAATAACATTCATGGGGTTCCGAAAATGGTGAGGTTGGCGGGGCCGAACGGTCCACCAGGTTTTTCCACCTGAAAGGCAAACATGCTTTTTGCAAAGAAACATAAATCATTCGCGAGAGCACCATATCTTAGAGAAACAATATACTTGTGCCACGGGTAATTTTCCTTGTAACCGAGAATGAAGGGCAGGATGTCAACTTTTAGCTTTTAGATGAACATGCAGGGGAAACATCGGGCTAAGCTGAAAATAAATCACTCATAGTGTATAAAACTCCCAAGGCAAGTGTTTTATCCTATTCCCAAACCATAACTGCACCATGACTCTATTTTGCACACGACTTCCTATCGAATCAAAGATCAAACGTACGATCACAGACCAATAGGATTTTCTCGAGGGTGGTGTTTTTGGAGAGGAAGCTGGGTGTTTCGGTCTTTTCCTCTTGGTTCATATGGGGTGGGATATTGCCAGTCGAGAATGATTTCGAGTGGCAATCTGGCTTGGAGAATTTATGTCCTCTTTCTTTCATTAATTGAGAATTGCTTCTTTTCCCTTTTCACTTCCTTTCGATCTTTGATCGGGAATCCTTCCTTCCTTTCTTCTGTTATTTTCTTTATTTTCATTTTTCTTTTTTCTTTCTTTCCATTTCCTCCTTTTCTTTCTTTTCACTTTTCCTTCCCCCATCCCTTTCTTGGGGAAATCGGGTTTTAGCATTCTTCGCTTTCCCTTGAGGAGATTCCGTTGTCCTTTGCTTCGGGGGAAAGAATGAGGATTCCCTTTTTTATAGGCCAAGGTTCAAAAAGGTCTAAGGTTGTCTTTCAATGGGGTCTTTTATCGTGTGAACCCAATCTTGATATCTGGGGCGAAACAAATTTGGGTGTCAAGGTGTCGATTTCGGGACGAGCTTCCATATTGTTCCATAAGGCACGTGTGACAATGATGATTTGAAAACAACGTGCAAAATTAGTCATGGCTACAGCCAAGTGGGCACTCAAGCATCCTGTTTATGGCATTGTGATACTACGGTTGGGAATTTACACAGACAGACCCAACGTTTCCAAGTTATGTTCTTTCATCAGTTCAATGAATTCATCCATCCTTATCTCGGTTCATTCCGGAAAATAAACTCTTAGCATCAGTCCCTTGTTTCCAGAAGATACGTTTGCTCTTTACGAATGATTTATACTTCTTAACTATAACATGTCGACCTTCGCAGTCTTTCTTTCTCTTTACTTTTTGTTTTATTTTTATATATGTTCACTAAAACTATACACCTGTGGTCCTTTATGAGGAAAACCTTTCTTTGTACATCTATATTTTTATACATGAGAAACTTTTTCTGTACACGCATTAGAACTCTTCTCTTTACGTCACACGGTTAAACCCTATTTACATTCAAAGATTTTTCATTTTTCTCAACACACACTTATAGTTCACAAAAGTTTCTTCATATACACTTGTTGCTCACACACACAAGAATTCCTTTCCACGCATCATTTACACACAAGAATCCTTCTATACACATTTTCCTTTTACATACATGTATAGATAAAAACCTTTTTCTTTTCTTTATGAACATGACTTTTATTCACAATGCTTCTTTCTTTTTATTAGGATTTTTGGTTCATTTTATTTTTAGAACGACGTTCCTAAATGAAAAACTCTACACGGTTCCGGAATTTCAATAAACACTATTGACAACAACGAAACAAGTACCGACGTAACAACTCAAACGATATGTATGTACAAAACAAAAGTCAAAACATGAAACAAACGTTAATCCCTTAGTCAAACAAAAATAAGATGATATGTACTTAAGAAAAATGGAAACAAAAAGAAATATGGATCAAGGAATCTCCCAATCATGTGGCCCCGCTTCCTCCTAAGAAATCAAGTAAATCGGTCATCTCCTCGTCCTCGCGGGCCTCATCTGCCTCGTCGGGAGCCTCTGTTGATGCCTCTCCTGCCCGGGCCTCAGGCCAATCTCCAGGCCATGCGACCTCTGCCCTGAACTGGTCCGGAGTAGGGCACGGAAAAGAAGTAAAACCCTTGCTCTGCAGGCTGAGGCTCATCTGGTAAAGACAATCATGGGTCTGTACATGTGCCCGGTGGTTGGCCACCTGCTGGCGAACCAAATGCCGCAAATACTGCTTCGTATCAAACAATTCGGCTGGACCGGCCTGATTAGGTGGCGGCGCGTCTGCGGCCTGCGGAGCATCCCCCTGGACCTGTCTCTGCGTGCAATACTTCTCAATAAAAGCTCGGGTGATGGGCGGCCGAATCACCTTGCTAGGTGCGACAAGGACTCCAAACGACTAGCAGAGTCCTGTGATCAAGGCGGGAAATCCCAGGGCCCTGTTGGACTTATCCGGGTCCAGAGGGTGCCTGGTAGGTGCCATACCTGCAAATATATAGATGGCATCAATGATTAGCTGAGCCACGTGAATGCTCATCCGTGTCAGGATGGCGTACACTAGCTGACACTTCGGCAGGGGGAGGTTGGAATTATGATCGCTGGGCTGGATGTTGCTGAGCAGCAAAGTCATCCAGATCTGAGTCAGGGTGGTCATGTTGGTGCGCATGATCCGCACCCGTCTCCCGGCAGCAGTCCGGGCAAAATCTTGCCCCGGTATACATAGCAACTGGGCGATGGCCTCCTCATCGAACCCATCGGACCGGTTCCTCCTATGGTCATACTCACACTCCTGACCCTCTTCCAGCACTAAAGGATATCCCAGGAGCTGGCCGATAGCATCTGCATCAAACGGGATCCACTGACCCCTTACCCAAGACCTCATATCTCGCACGCCTTCCTCCGTAGGCCAAGCATTAGCATAAAATTCGAGGACTATGTCTGGATCAAACTTGGCCATGGGGGTAACTAGTGATGCCCACCGCCGGCGAATTATCTCCTCTTGGAAATCGGTATACTCATCGTCCCTGAGCTGGACGCGTCGCTCCCGGAGAAATGACCATCCCTTGATGGCCTCGAAGCGCTGCTGGTGTTCAGCGCTCCTAAAGCGGTGACTATCATACTCGGGACCGGAACTAGTTCCTTCGGCCGCTTTATCCTTCCTGGATCTCTTTGAGGCAACTTTCCTCGGGGCCATTTCCTATGAGAACAAACATTTAGAAGTTAGTTTTACAAGATAACGCTTATCTTAACGCAAAAAGGTCATGCTAACCCCTCCGGTTTAGAACAAAATCATGCGCACGTTTAAAGTAACACATTTATGCACATGCGTATGTGTAGAATATCCTACTATTTATATCAACATAGAGACCATCCAACACATTCTAATTGTCATACATATATATGCATTTGAAAAGAACACACATTCTCATGCTTAAGGCATTGCGTCAGAATTTACACTTAGCTATGTCCTAAAATTTGCTATCACAAACTACCTACACACACTCGAAATATATATACCATACAAACTTTCATTGTTTCACTCACACTTATGCATATTGGCAAGATATTTACATTCTGCACATACTTGCATTCAAAAGGGAATCTCGTGCTATCATACATTCATTTAGGAAGTGACCTCAATATTCCTTCACCCTTTGCAAAGAATTTCATGCCCTTTATATTTACACATATATCTACACACCATTGAAAAGCATTTCCCACGTTACTTAGGTGCAAAGTACCAATCATGGGGCAGCCCAAATTCTTACAAACAAGTCCCTATTTTCATGCTTTTCTAATTCTAAAACCAAATTTTGGGTCCCTAGTCATGAGTATATTTTCTTGCATTGAAGCTTAAAAGGTTTGGGTTCCTAAGCTTGGGATTGCGTTTGGGCATCTATTTTGACTTTCCTATGCCGCCTCTACATACATAAAATAGCCCCACCATCCCAACTTTGCAAAAATCATATTCATATATCATTGGGGCATTTCACCGAGCATTTGGTGGGCGCACGTTTGGACACAAATTGCAAGAGAATGGGGACAATGTGGCATGCCCCATTGCTTCAGAATACAACATAGGCCTAAGGCCTTCTCATTCAAATCCTCAACTCAAGAAAACAAGCATAAAAACAAACCAAAACTGCCCCACAAATATAAGCGCATTCTCACAATTTGAAGCACCAAAAGATGAAGAAAATATACCAATGGGAAGCTAAAAAACATCAAGGATTGAATACTTACTTGTTGGAGTGAACAATAACGCCAAAAATGAAAGCAAAAGGCAACCAAAAGTGGCTTGAGGGAGCAAGAACCGCAAGCCTTCATAAGTCCTCTCTTTTGAATGAGGGGGGGGGGGGAGTTTTTGGATGCAAAAACGTTCCCCTCCCTCGTTTTTATATTTTGAATGCAGGGGTTGCTCGCCCAGGCGAGCTAACCTGCCACATTTGTTTTTTTAGGGGAACATTAACCATGTCCCCTCCTTCCTTATGGGTTAGCGTTTGCCCACTTGAACCTACTTAAATTAGTATTAGGCGTTGATTACTTATTTAAAACAAACAATAGTAAAAGAAACTGCGAATGCAAAGGATACTGGGCTGCCTTGCAGCGACGTCCTCTGCTTGTTCAGCGCCGGGAAGGGGCAACGATCGGTCGGTCGTGACCCTATCCCCACTTGCATCCGTCCCTATGTACCTGCAAGTAGGAAACAAAATCCGTGGCCACTCGTGTCCGGTCACCGTCTTACCTTGGTTGATTTCCGCAGTCAACTTGTCTTGACTTCTAACCGTGACCTAAGAAGGCCCTGCCCCTGTTACCACAAAATATGCATGTGTATGTGCATGTATGAATGTTCCTAATGCGATGACTTTCTTTTAGTGAGGGCTGGTTAGATTCAATTTTAAATAAGCGTTTGGGGCACCCCATACACCGAGCGAAGAGGGCTCAAGTTATAACAAATCTAAAACACAAGGTTTGAAAACAAAGGGAGGACTAAAACCTCGCCCATCTTTTCTTCTTTTAAAAGAACGAGACAAATACAGAGGAAGGGAATCCCTCGAGGAAACCAAGAAGAACAAAAACTCAGAATTAAAAGAAACTGCAACGGTCCCCTCGATTGCCCCAGACTTCAAGCGTAATATCGTTTAACTACATCGGAGTTCACGGGCGAAGGCAATTCCTCGCCATCCATGTGGGTGAGTATCAGAGCACCCCCAGAAAAAGCTCTTTTCACCACGAAAGGTCCTTTATAATTCGGGGCCCACTTGCCTCGATTATCTTTAACAGCGTGGGACATCTTCTTCAGCACGAGGTCCCCCTCGTTGAACTTGCGCGGGCGTACCTTCTTGTCGAATGCGTTCTTTATCCTTCGTTGATACAAACGCCCATGGCTCATGGCGGCCAAACGCTTACCTTCAATAAGGTTAAGTTGGTCGTAGCGTGCTTGAGCCCATTCTGACTCTTCTAGGCCTGACTCCGCCATTATCATCTGAGAAGGAACCTCTACCTCAAATGGGAACACTGCTTCCATCCCATAAACCAAGGAATACGGCGTTGCCCCAGTAGAAGTTTGTACCGAGGTTCTGTATCCGTGTAGGGCGAAAGGCAACATCTCATGCCAATCTTTGTATGACGCTGTCATTTTTTGAACAATTTTCTTAATATTCTTATTCGCAGCCTCTACAGCTCCATTCATCTTTGGCCGATAAGGGGTAGAGTTATGATGCTGGATCTTGAAGTCCTCGCACATTTCCTGCATCATCTTATTGTTCAGATTGGTACCATTGTCAGTAATGATCTTCCTGGGGGGTCCGTATCGACAAATCAGCTCCTTCTTTATGAATCTAACTACCACATTCCTTGTGACATTAGTATAAGAAGCTGCTTCGACCCATTTGGTGAAGTAATCTATCGCCACAAGAATGAAGCGGTGACCATTCGACGCTTTGGGTTCGATGGCCCCAATGACATCTATTCCCCACATGGAAAAGGGCCAAGGGTCGGACATAACATTCAGAGGATGTGGCGGAACATTGACATTGTCCGCGTATGCCTGACATTTATGACATTTCCTAACATGAGCGCAGCAATCGCTTTCCATGGTGAGCCAATAATAACCGGCCCTAAGGATTTTTCTGGCCATAGCATGCCCATTGGCATGTGTCCCAAAGGAACCCTCGTGGATCTCCTCAATCATGAAGTTCGCCTCTTTGGCATCTACGCATCGTAGGAGGGTCATGTCGTGGTTTCGTTTGTACATGATGGTACCACTTACAAAGAAACCAGTAGCCAATCTCCTCAACGTCCTTTTGTCATTGTCAGAAATCCCTGGTGGGCATTCTTTGTTCTCGACATACTGCTTGATGTTGAAATACCACGGTTTCCTATCCCGCTCTTCCTCTATTGCATAACAATATGCCGGCCTGCCTTGAGATTTGAATTCGATGTATGGAAGATTCCTGTGTGGGGTAAGTTGAAACATGGATGCCATGGTGGCTAACGCATCAGCCATTTGATTCTCTTCCCGAGGTATGTGGTGGAAGGAAATGTCGTCAAAGTACTTGGCTAACCTCAAGATGTGAGTTTGATAGGGTATCAACTTCGAATCCCTAGTTTCCCATTCTCCTTTCAACTGGTGTATCACTAAAGCTGAGTCTCCATACACCTTGAGTAGTTTTACATCAAAATCAATGGCCGCCTAAACCCCGAGGGCGCATGCTTCATACTCGGCCATATTGTTGGTACAATCAAAACCTAGCCTAGCCGTGAAAGGAATACACTGATCATCCGGGGATACAAGGACTGCCCCTACTCCGTGGCCCAAAGCATTAGATGCCCCATCGAAGCAAACAATCCATTTGTCTATGTCCTCGTGCGTCCGCTTCTCTTCAAACAGGGCCATGATATCTTCATCTGGGAACTCGGGGTGCATCGGTCGATAATCCTGGAGGGGTTGCTGGGCCAAATAATCCGCCAAAGCGCTTCCCTTTACCGCTTTTTGGGTGACGTAAACGATATCGAATTCAGATAATAGTACCTGCCACCTAGCGATTCGTCCCGTGAGGGCCGGTTTCTCAAAGATGTATTTCACGGGATCCATTTTGGAAATAAGCCACGTGGTGTGGCTGAGCATGTACTGCCTAAGCCGATGTGATGCCCACACCAGAGCACAACACATCCTTTCCAGCATTGAGTAATTCATCTCACATGCGGTAAACTTCTTGCTCAGATAGTAGATGGCTTGCTCCCTTTTCCCAGAATCATCATGCTGACCCAACACGCACCCCATAGACTCGTCCAACACGGTCATGTATAGGAAAAGAGGTCTTCCTGTTACAGGTGGCATGAGCACCGGGGGATTCGCGAGACTCTGTTTGATCTTCTCGAAGGCCTCTTGGCAGTCACTATTCCACAGGACCGCCTAGTTCTTACGTATTAGCTTAAAAATGGGCTCACAGGTAGAGGTGAGTTGTGAGATGAATCTCGCGATATAATTCAACCTGCCCAAAAACCCCCGAACCTGCTTCTCCGTGCGTGGTTCTGACATTTCAAGGATGGCCTTCACTTTCTCGGGATCTATCTCTATCCCTTTCTGACTTACGATAAATCCTAGCAATTTCCCCGACTTCACCCCAAAGGTGCATTTGGTTGGGTTTAGTTTTAATTGGTATTTCCGCAACCTTCCAAATAGCTTACGCAGATTGACAAGGTGTTCGTCCTCAGTCCGAGACTTGGCAATCATGTCATCTACGTAGACCTCTATTTCCTTATGCATCATATCATGGAACAATGCCACCATGGCACGCTGATAGGTTGCCCCAGCGTTTTTCAACCAGAAGGCCATCACTTTATAGCAGAATGTCCCCCATAGGGTGACGAAAGTGGTCTTCTCTACATCTTCGGGTGCCATCTTTATTTGATTATACCCTGAGAAACCATCCATAAATGAGAAAAGGGCGAATTTGGCTGTATTATCTACCAATATATCAATGTGTGGTAGGGGAAAATTGTCTTTAGGACTGGCTCGGTTCAAGTCCCAGTAGTCTACACACATTCGAACCTTGCCGTCCTTTTTCGGGACTGGGACAATGTTGGCCACCCACTCCAGGTACCGTGCCACAGCTAAGAATCCTGCATCAAACTGCTTCCTTACTTCTTCTTTAATTTTTAAAAACATCTCGGGTTTCATTCTTCGTAACTTCTGCTTAACCGGAGAAGACCCTAGATTCAAAGGCAACTTATGCTGCACAATGTCGGAATCCAGACCGGGCATGTCTTGATACGACCACGCAAAGACATCTTGATACTCTTCAAGAAGGGTTATCAAGCCTTGGTGGATAGGCGCGGTCATACCGGTTCCTACCTTTACCTCTTTCTTTTCCTCCGCGGTCCCCAAGTTTACCAATTCGGTTTCTTCTTGGTGAGGCTTCATTTCACGTTCTTCCTGAGCGACCAGCCTCTCCAACTCTGGTGACAGGATGTCCTCTTCCTCTTCCTCGTTTATCGTTTGGCTTATATCTCGATCGAAATCGATTGTCAAACCCTCGTTGTTAGGATCCTCAAAGAATCGACCCTCATATCTATACCGAACAAGACAAAAGAAACAAAAAACATGCAAAATGATATGAGAAAAAGTGGGACCGCAAGAACAGATGAAACAAGATCTCTTTGTTTATTTAATAAGGTAGGTTTCACAAAACAAAAGAGAACGGAAATCTATAGGCTCTAATTACATTGAATCAGCGGTATAAACTTCTGACTGGCTTATCACGTGCCAGTTCCCCACTTGGGAATCGGGGTGGCATGGTTGCACAAAACTTGGTGGGTCTTGAGGGAACTCCTCTTCTATTGCTGCCACTTCCTCCTCGGACACCATTCCAGCACTGGTGAAACACTGGCTAATACGGCCGGGCCATACCCTATCCGCCCGAAATCTTGACGGCACATTCCTCCTCCCCGGCATCCCGGGTTCATACCCTAATCCATACTTGTATGGATTCCCCTTGATATTGACCACGTCGGCATTCCCGAGGCAGTCTTTGCCTAGACCCATTCCGGGCTCAAATCCGTTCCTGAGCATAACACGCGCCACCATTATGGCCGCGTTGGAGAGAGAAGGTAGCAACGGACTTGGTTCCACCGAGGCGCAGCTCACCACCTCAAAGGATTGGAAAGCCGTTTCCAATGATTCTTCCGCCGCTTCTACGTATGGCGCGGAGGAGGGGAAGCTCACTAACATGTCCTCCTCACCCGACACTATCACTAAAAGTCCACCCACCGCGAACTTCAATTTCTGGTGAAGCGTTGAAGGGACCACTCCCAGGGCATGAATCCAAGGTCTTCCCAAGAGGCAGCTATAGGCGGGATTTATATCCATTACTTGAAACACCATGTTGCAAGTGTGGGGGCCTATCTGAATGGGAATGTCGATTTCCCCCATTACTTCCCGCCGAGTACCATCAAAGGCTCGCACCACCATCGAGCTCGGTTTTAAACGTGATGCACTAAAAGGAAGCTTTTCCAAAGTGGTCTTTGGCATTACATTTAAACTCGATCCATTGTCGATAAGTACCTTTGCGACAACGTGGTCCATACATCTCACCGACACATGTAGAGCCTTGTTGTATCCTCTCCCTTCAACGGGAATCTCTTCTTCCGCAAACGCGATATAATTGTTGGTGGTTATATGATTAACGATGCCTTCGAAACCCTCCACTGAGATATCATGTGCTACATGGGCATCGTTAAGGACCTTCATCAACAACGCACGATGAGGCTCGGAGTTTATGAGTAGTTCAAGCAAGGAGATCCTTGTTGGACTTTTATTCAGTTGCTCGACTACCTTAAACTCGCTTTGTTGGATGAGGCGGAGGAATTCTTGGGCCTCTTCCAAGGTCACTGTTTTTCCTTGAAGACCTTCTTTCTTTTCGGCCCCTCTTCCCACTGGAGGATCTACTTCTTTCGAGGGGGTGGCTATGTCTGTGGGCTCTTGGCCCATGGGCGCTTTCCCTTTGGAGGGCAATTCTGCCGAGTGAGGAGAAGCGAACACCCGACCACTGCGGGTTATGCCACTGAGGCCGGTGATGTTTGTTACCTTAGCTGATAGGGAGTCAACTTCGGTTGCAACTCTTTCGCTGGACGCGGGAGGGGTATACTTCCATGGAACGACCCTATTACTTTGATACGCAAATGGCGTTGGCTTGGGCGCCGCCCGGGGGTATATGGGTGTGGAGCCGGTCCCTTTTCTAGTAATGCATATCACTAGGGCCTTGGGGTTAAAGGAACCTTCTTCTCTTCCGACCGCATGCAAATTTGTGGTTCTTCCTTCCCTCCTTTGGACACTTCAAGCTGCCCCCAGTCCATGAGCCGCTGAAGCAATCCTTCCACTGCGGGACAGGTTTCCATGTCGTGTGACTCCCCGAGGTGAAACAAGCATTCATCCCTTTCGTCTCCACCACGGGAGACCATGCACGCCGCTCCATGACTAGCTAGCGGGTTGGTTCTAACATTTGGGCCTTCCTCTTGAAACGATAGCTAGCCGGCACTAATCAGGTGCTGCACCTTATACTTGAACGGGATGCAGGAGTCAATATTGTGTCCGGGAACTCCACTATGGTACACACACTTGGCACCCGGGTCATACCACTTGGGGTAGGGTGGCTGGAGGACCTTCCCGGGTATGGCCACCACCAAATGATTCTCCAATAATGAAGGCCATAGCTTAGAGTATGCCATAGGAATACGAGGGAAGTTGTCTTTCGGGGGCAGGTGTTGTTCATATTTATAGGCCGCGCCGGGGGCTGTATTATTAACTGGCCGAGGTGCGGCTGGAGCTGTGCGTTGGGCCGGCGCTCTTTCTGCTGCGGGTGGTCCTTTTGCTTGAGTCGGGAGGGAATTCCCGGCTCGGATTAAAAAATTTGGGGGATTGGGCTGGTATGAGCTTTGGATATTTTGGGGTACTTTCATCCACGTTGGGGCAGTGGTGACCGCGTGGGCGTCTCCTTCCTTTTTCCTCGGGCACCCTACTGGGGCTCTTCTGTTGTTGTTGGGGGCCATATTGGCAGCATATTCGAACTTGCCTTTTCGTAGTCCAGATTCAATCCTTTCTCCGGCGAAGACGAGATCCGCAAAGTTACCTGGCATGTAGCCTATCAGCTTTTTCATAGTAGAACGTGGGTAACGTATCTACCATAATTGTGATCATCTCCCTCTCCATCATGGGCGGTACGACTTGGGCTGCGAGATCTCTCCATCTTTGGGCATATTCCTTAATGGACTCATGCTCTCGCTTAGTCATACCCTGAAGCTGGTTCCGATCGGGAGCCATATTCGTATTGTACTGGTACTGCCTAATGAAGGCAGTTGCCAAGTCCTTCCATGATCGGATCTGGGAAGCTTCCAGATTGGTATACCATGCTACAGCTACCCCAGCCAAGCTGTCTTGAAAGAAATGGACCAACAATTTTTCGTCCGCAGAATACACCCCGATCTTTCGGCAATACATTCGGAGATGCCCTTTTGGACATGTCGTCCCTTTGTACTTATCAAAGTCTGGTACTTTGAACTTGGGAGGGATCACGATGTTGGGCACAAGACATAAATCCGCTAAGTCTGAGAATGGGTAATGGCCAAGGCCCTCGACTGCTCTTAACCTCTCTTCAAGCGCCTCAATCTTTCCCTTATCTTCCGCAAAGGGAACAGATTCTTTTACGGGTGTGGGCGAGGCCGGGGTATGACAGACTATGTTCGGTTGGGGTAGTTCATGTGGGGACGGATCTTTGAGGTGGAGCAGGGGGCCAAGATGGGTATCTCCTTCCCCATCGTCTTGCCCGGGATAGTCTTCATAAGGTGGGAGTTGCCCCTCGAAAGTAGGGGCTTGGCTTAAATCTTCCGGGGTGGCACAGGGGGTAAAGTCCGGAGGCAGGCCATAAGGATAAGCTTGCGGACTATACCTTCGACCGAACACGGCCGTGTTTCTGTCTAGGCCCAGATTCAAGGCAGGCTGCAGCACCGGCTCCGCTTCCCTAACTGTACTGGAGGCGGTTGCCGTGGCTTAATCCTCTATGGTTTTCTGGAGTTTTAACATGACCTCCGAGATGGAAGCCATTTGATCTTTTAAGGCCGATAGATCGGCCTTCATCTGTTCCTGCACGCCCTCTTCATTATCCATTTTTCTGGATCGAGTGTTATAGGGGTTCCTTGGTGTTTTCTTAGTTATGATGAAATTCCTAAAGAAATAAACAACGGTGAGTATGCCACCAAAACATGAGTATGCAAATGGATGATCGGAGCACTTGGATCCACCCCAAGGTTTTTAGATAATGTAATGAGTCCAGAACTTCTCATTTTATAAAAAGAACAAAGCTTTCATCTAGCCAAGTTTATACAAAGGTGTTACAAGAGAACCTAACGATTCCTAATTATATGGGCCATCAAATCTATCATGTGCTGACAGTAATTGATTAGCCCATGAATCTCCTCGGGGGCAGTACACACTTCGGCCATGGCTTTTGCTTTGGCTAACAGACGCGGGAGGTCTTGACTTCCATTCAAGGTCAAGGCGAACCTATCCATCCACATAGTCGCTTCTTGATGCAACGCATCAATCACCCTCCCTCTTGCTTCTTTTTCGGCATACACTTGTGCAAAATCCTCCACTAGCTTTTGTTCATGGGCCATGGACTGGTTCAATTCTTCCTTGTATTGCCCTATGATAGCTAGCATGCTTTGCTCCGTGGCTTCCAAGTGTTGAGCCAAACTCCTTTTGGACCTCGCGCAAGCAACTAATTCTTCTTTTAAGATCATGCCATGCACCCGTGACCGATCTCTCTCCTCTCTTCGGAGCTTGAGCTCATTGTTACTACCCCATAATGCTCCTCGGAATTTCTCTCGGCCATATTCCTCCTTGCGGGCCCTTTTGGTTTCTTGTTCAAGGGCTTTTGCAGTGGCCGCGTTTTCCTCTTGTAACTCGGTGCACTCCTTCCAGATGTGTGTAGAAGCTGATTTGAACTTCTCCTTGGCGAGCCTTGCCTTCCCTAGCTCCAACTTTAGAGCTCGGACTTCTTCATCTTCCTCCGGAGCTTCGAAGTTCTCCTCATCGATAACTTTCAATTTGGAGAGCCAATCTAACCCTCGCGTATGAATTCTTAGCCATCCATGATAACCTCCGATGACGCCATTTCGGATGCCTCTAAGCTCCTTGTCTTTCCTCAACGGACTCCTCCACGCCTTGTGGATTCTTTGTATAACCTTGAGACCTTGTGTGCCTAGATCCCTCACGAGGAAAAGCAAGAGACTTTCTTCGTTTGACGCTCCCCTCATGGGATACCCTAGCTGTCTTATGGTGAGTGCGGGATTGTAATTAATACAACCCCTAGTCCCTATCAGTGGAACATTAGGGTAGTCCCCACACGAGAAAAGAACTCCTTCCTTGCCTTCCTTCCAACGAGGAAACCAATTGATCGCGCTGCTCCCTATCCTAGCCAAATGTTGGTCCCAATCGACTCTTCCTTTTTCGGCGCATGAGCGATAGCTTTGAAGCGGACACGGGTGTCTCGTGTCTTGATGGAACAGGTGTGAAATCAACCACACACACAGAGCGGGTAAACAACAGACAATCCGTACACTGTTTTTCTCACACCTCCGGTCAAAGGTGTCAAACAAATCTGCCAAGATAGCCACCACTGGACTTTCCTTGCTATGGTGATATGCGAGGAAAACATCAATGGCGGCTAAGTCTACCAAACCGTCGACGTTCGGAAAGAGGACAACCCCAAAAATCAGCAAAGCTAAAATATCTGTGAACGGGCCCCACTTCTCTTGGCTTGCCATATCCCTTGCCTTACCTTCCAAGTATTTCCGAGGCAAGCCCACTACGCCGTTCCGAGTTTGCTTCGTGCGATCCAACTCCTTTGCTGAATCACCAACCACAGCCGCAATCTTGCTCAAGGAAGGAAGAAAGCCGGAGAAAAGATACGGTTTCCTCCCCCCAAGAGGGCATCCTAATATTTCCTCAAACTCTTCAATAGTTGGGACCATTTGGAAGTCCCCAAACATGAAACACCTCAACGGCTGGTCATAGTATTGGGCGAGGGATACGACAGCTTCCGTAAATACCTCCGCTGCGGCCAAATCTAGAATCTTCCCGTACACTTTGCGGAAGGCTTGCCTTTGGAGAGGTCCCATCAATCGTCCCAATTCCTTGAGGCTAGTGACATCTAGACTTTTAACCTTGACTTGATAAAACCTTTTTCCATTTTGACTTGTCCCCATCATTTACCTAAAAAAGGGGTGGATCAAGACTCCGACATGAATGATGCAATGCGTATGCATGAAACGGAAAGAAAACAACACAAAGGGGTAATTCACACATACGAGACCGCAGAGATTGAATTTTAATGCTACGTTTTGGGCATGATGGCGCCTCAACGTAGTATTAAAAAAGGTTACATATTACTCTAAAGAAACCAAACATCACTAGCAAAACTATAAACTAGTGCTATTTACCAAAAATGCATGAGAACGAATGGCACGGAGCGTGTTTGCTCTTTGCCCCTATTTGGAAACCTATAGGACAATATCTAGGGGTTTCTAATAACTACTCCCCAACAATTCATAACTCACACGGCTGTTTTCTAGAGGTATCATCACTCAAGATAATAATATTGTGGCGGTATGGAATACCAGCGAGAACATATTATAAAGAGAGAAAGCTCTAGACGAGGTTTCACTATTATCAAGCAAGTCGGAGACCTAGCATGATGATAGATTCACCTCCACTCCTTAGATTCCCATGAACACAGGTATAGGGCCCCTTTTTTACTCAAACCCGTGGGTGCTTAGAATGCAGTGTAAACAATGCAAAATATACAAAAATTATTTAAATTTTACACAGTTCAACAAATGCACACACGAAGTTTCACAAATCCACAATTCTTTAAAATAGGCCTAACTCACAAAAATAGTCCCCAGTGGAGTCGCCAACTGTCACAACGTGCCCTTCGCGGACGAGCGAGGGCGAGGCTCACGGGTGCGCTTTCCAAAGGAGGAAAGATGCGCGGAGTCGCCACCAACGTTTATTTGTGGAAAACGTCGGGAAAACCGAAGGAAACCAGTCAAAATGAAAATTCTAAGTTCGGGAGTTGTATTTACGCTTGGGAAGGTATTAGCACCTCTCACGTTTGTCTCAAAGGACAACAGCCTATTTTTTAGAATTGTGGAAATTGTGTTACCTTAACTTTTATTTCTTTTTATTTTTTGAGGTTGACAAAAGCGGGGCTCTTGCTCCTACATACCCTCTATCAAAGAGGGAATCAGACCTACGTAGTTCTTTCTTATGCGTGAATCAAGTGATTCTTTTTACTTGAAAGGTGATCATTTTAAGGCGTTGGACCTTAAAAATGATCCATTTTACTTGGTAAGAAACTGAAATGATAAACTTTGAAAGCCCTATTTTTTGTGGATGAGCTTGACTAGGCGAGTTGATTTTAGCCTTAATTTCACTTTAGTTATTAGTCAATTCAATTAAGAATGAGAAATCCCAAAGAGAAAACGTCCGATTGATTTTGCGCTTTATTTTACTAAAAGGGTATTTTTTGATTATTATATTATTATTTTACCTCTTTTTTTATTTCCAACGTAGTTACGGCATGACCAAACGGCCGGAATTCATTTTAACCGAAATTAACGGATGATACTATTCAAACGATTGGTGGAAATTTATTTTATTTTTAGATTAAGCGAGAAATGACTTAAATAAATGGCTTAAGCACGTCAAAAGGGGGTATAAAAAGTAAATGAAAACCAGAATAAAAATACATGAAACAAAATGTGGACCACCACGGGTACATAGAATGAATTGAAAAGCTCGGTTTGAGGTACTTACCCGTTGAAGACTGAAGAAAACGAAGAACGAACGACGAATATTGAAGAACGGTCGAGAATCTTCGCGTAATTACTCACGGAAATGTTACGGAAGCACCTCGGCTTGGATTTTCTTCACGGAAATAATTCTCCTCAGCAATTTCGAGAGAGGGAGAAGTGCCAAGAAGGCTGAACCCTTTTCTTCTTCACTCCTCCCCCTATTTATAGCAAAATAGGGGAGGAGCTTGCCACCCAGCTCGCCCAGGCGAGCAAGGTTGCTTCCTCCAGAAGCAACAGCCTTCTGGAGGAAGGATCTGGAAGGCCTAAGTGGGCCAGATTGCTATTCGTACCCCCCTTTTTACTAAATGCACCCCTTCTATTTTTTTGGTAATTATTTTTCCGTAACGTTACGAAACTTTATGAATTTCGTAACAATACTTATTTTTCTTCCGCAAGGTTACGAATCCTTACGGATTATGTATTTACTCTTTTTTAGCTTTCGAAGAAGTTACAGAAACTTACGGATTGCGCAAAAACACCTCTTTTTGATTTCCGCCACATTACGGAATTTCACGGATTGCGCAAGCCTGCCTCCTTTTGATTTCTGACACGTCTCGGGACTTCATTCATTGTGCAACAAAGGACGCCAAGTGTCTCAAAGTGGCCAATCAAAGGTTGTATATCATCAAATAATAATCCCTGGACGAAATTAGGGTATGACACTTCCTACAATACATCTTTAAGTGGTTTCTTGGGTAAGTAGTCCCCTTGTATTTATCAAAGTCTGGCACCTTGAACTTTGGAGGAATAACCACGTCATGTACCAACATAATTTTGTCATGTCAACAAAGCCATAATTCCCCCTCCTTCAATGGCCCTCATCCTCTCCTTTATATGATCAAATTTTTCCTTCTCAACTACAACACGAAGCCTTCCTCCCATCACAAAATGCAAGGGTTGTAATGGTGGTCAAGACTGAGGAGCCCCTGAGCATTTAGCACATGAAGACCAAAAAACACACGCCTTTCACTAGTATATCCCAGATAAACCCTGAAACTAGTCAAAGTATAATCTTGGGGAGCTGCATGTGTTTCCTCCATGGCTTGAGAAACATGGGCATGAGTGTGATCAAGTTGGGGTTGTTGATTCTCAATGAATACGGGCGTGGAACTACTGGTATTCTCGCCTGGGGCATATACAACAATGGGTGGTGTATGATTTGGAGGCAAACCATATGGTGGAAAGGAAGATCTACTTTGGACCTGGGCATAATGAGGCCCATATGCGATCATCGCGGTTGAGCCTCTTTGACCTCCCACGTCTGAGACTGGACGACACTCTTGATTGAAATCGGGAAGGTATGTTGGGTCCCTCTCAGTAGTTGTACTGGCAACAGTAGCTGTGGCAGCGTTGACCTCCATCATCTTCCTTATGCTCATCATCACTTCCATAATTGTTGTTATCTTCTCCTTCAGGGCCTCCATGTTGGCCTTCATCTACTCCTGTGCTTGTTCTACGTCACTCATTATCTTAGTCTTAACACGCGTCTGGTATGGGCGTCATAAAGAATGTAATGAGCAATGCATAACAATGCAGCAAAACAAATAAGCATGAATGCATTCAAATGGTAAGTTGCTGAAGTATTACGAGTTACACAGAACGCTCAATAGAACTATCAGACCCTAATTTCATCATGGTATGATGTTTTTATCATCCACTTGTGATGTTTTGATCATTACTAACTAAATTATAGTGTTTGGCATCGGTTGTAGCGCAAGGTCGAGGGATCGCTCAAATTGATGTTTGATTGTCAGATTTGGGAACAAAAACCACAAGGAAAGGGGGCAAAATGGTCATTTTCTGGACCCTAGCTCGCCTAGGCTAGCATCTGGCTCGCCTAGGCCATGAAATACCTTTAGCCTTAAGCAACCAGCTCGCTCAGGTGAGCTGATACCTTCAACTGTAAGAAACTAGCTCGCCTGGGCGAGCTTCCCATATACCAAATGGCCTTTTCCTATAAATAGCCATGTAGGGGAAGGGTTTCAGGGGCTGATTCTCTGAGGAATAGAAGGAAAAACACAGGAAGAGGAAGAAAAGAAGAAAAAAGTGAAGCCGAGGCATTGCCGAATCGCAACCGTGGATTGTTTCCTACATCATTTCTCTTGCTAGCCTTGTACCCTATGCAACAATCAGTTAGTTTTTCTTAAGATTTTGATGTAATCTATGTACCCTTATTTGGTCCTTTGTGAGATTTATGTGTGCATTTATCTTCTTCACTTATCGTTGGTAGTTTCATTTTATCCATAAGGCTTGGTTCTAATCGGTCACTAGTGTCATGAAATTGGTTTTTTTAGTATGAATGGAAAAATAAACAAAACCAAAAAAATAAAAACAATTCACAACCAAGCTTCTTTTCGTCAAATATCACTTATGATCGTTTCAAGGTCCAACGCCTTAACGACTTTTTGTTTGCATTTAAAATGAATCTTTTGAAAAGAAACATGAGTATTATTATTAAAGAACTACATAGGTCTGATTTCCTCATTGCACGTAGGAGCAAGGGAAACACCCTTGTCGATTCAAAATAATAATAATAATAATAAATAATAGAAAAAAAATAAAAGAGGGAAAATAAATAATTTTGAAGTCACAATTTGCACACTAGATTAAAAGCTACCGTCCCTTGTGATGGACGCGCGTGGGGTGCTAATACCTTTCTGACGCCGAAACAAATCCCGAACCCTTCTTTTCAAAATTCGCAAACCTCTTTTAGGTTTTTCTAACATTTTTCTTAAATAAACATTGGTGGCGACTCCCATGCGTTTTCTTCATAGGAGATGAAAACACCTTTACTTTTCTTTCGTCGTTCCTTCGTAAGGTAGGTTGCGACAGATGGCGACTCCACTGGGGACTTGTTAGAGAGTTAAGCCATTTGGCCAGTGTGTAATTTTTCATGAATTTTTCCTTATTTATGTTCCCTTTTCTCTTTTATCCTTATGCTATGCTCACGTTCATGATCATTTCATTCCGCTACAGTTCTTTTTGTGGTTTTTGCTTCAACCTTATTTCTTTTATCCTTTGTTTTGTTCATACTTGTATATAACCTTTGCCATATTGTTATCTCTTGGTGTGCGTCTTTGTATCTATTACCTTCATAGTTAGAAATAATTTATGCCATTGAATCCTGGGGTAGAAGACATGATATACCTGTTTGTATCTACCTGGGAATTTTCTGTTTGCTTGGTTGGTAGGGTTCGTTAATTCTTAGGTTGCTCCATGCACACATGACACCTACACTTTTTGCACACACATTGAGATATTAGGCCCTATACATGGGTCTGTGTGAGCCATAGGGAGTGGAGGTCGATTTGTGGTCATGCTAGGTCTCTGACTTGCTTGATAACAGTGAAGCCTCATCTAGAGTTTTCTTCTTTTGGTGATGCACTGTCGCTGGTAGTCCCTACCACCACAGTGTTACTACCTAAGAGGATGATATCTCTAGAGGCCGATAAGGTTAAATGAAACTTCCCTTGGGAGTTGTCACTAGATAGTGAACTTTTGGATCATTTCCGTTAGGTTCCTGATTTAGGGACACGGAGCAAACTCATCATGTATTGTTTCCTTGATCGCATCATGCATCTCTTCATAACGTCATAATGGACATATCATTCCTGTATTTACCATTTTTTATATTCATGCATTGCATTTTGCATAAGTCATTACATTGACATACATATCCATTTAGCATGTTTTTGTTCTGCCAATCACATATCTATTTTCATTGTCCGCATGTTATGTTCACTTATGCATGATCCTGACACATAGTTGCTCATGTCTTGCATTTTCCTAAAATAAAAACAAAGTCACAATGAAGCATGAAAGTCTGCACTGCATTCTTAGTTGCATGTGTTGGGTATCATGCTAATGAGTATAAACAAACCATGTTGGAGTTATACATTTCTTTCTCCTGACGATGATTGAAAGTCACATGAACATGGTACCCAATGCATTGTTAATAAGAGAGGGTGGTCTTTCGAGCGTCTTGTGTCAGTTTGATAAATACATTTGTCATTCATAGCATAACAATGCCCTGTTCATTCATTATATCTCCTCTACGCGATAGGGTGTTGAAGTATTTGCAATCAAAATTTCTATTCTTGTGATCATGGGGTTGGACCAAGCACAGTTTTTTTAAGAAAAGGTTCTATCATGTCAAGGTCAAAAATCTAGAAGTAGCTAGCTTGTGAAGGTTAGGGCAGCGGATGGATCAAATTTAATGTCAGTCTTTTAGCAAGGTATATGGAAAGATCTGCAATCTGGCAATGATAGAAGTGTTAGATGAAGCCATTGCATCTCTTACCCAATACTATGACCAATCGCTCAGATGCTTCACTTTTAGGGACTTTCAGTTAACACCAACAATAAATGAGTTCGAGGGGATCCTAGGATGCCCGATAGGAGGAAGGAAGCCATACCTCTTTTCTGGGTACTACCCTTCTATGGTGAGAGTAGCAAGAGTAGTCAAGATCTCGAAACGAGAGTTAGATTGAGTGAGGCAAAGTAGGAATGGAGTAGCAGGAATACCGAGGAAGTGCTTAGAAGAGAAGGTGAAAACCCTGGCAAGCCAAGGAGAGTGGGTATCATTCATGGACGTTTTAGCACTGTTAGTGTTTGGGATGGTACTATTTCCGAATGTAGATAGACTTGTAGATCTAGCAATAATTGATGCCTTTCTTGCTTATCACCACATCAAGGAAAGCTTGATCATTGCTATTTTAGCATATGCGTATGATACATTTGACTTAAGATGCGAGAATTGTCTGTTGTACGCATGCTCTTTATGTATGGTTGGTATCCCACGTCTTTAATCATGGAAGTAGATCTGTCTGTCCCCTACAAGGTCATTGCATGTGTTTGGGAAAGGATAAAGCAAATTAAGAAGAACTCTTGGCACGTTCATTAGTTGGTTCCCACAGTGGAAAGAAGGGGGGGTAGGAGTATTGTTCTTATATGAATGATTTCTAAATGTCCCTTTGATAGGGACGAGGGGTTGCATTATTTATAACCCTGTGTTGGCCATAAGACAGTTTGGATATCCTATGAGAGGTGCGTCATCGGAGGAAACCATCATGCCTTTCATCACACGAGGGTTTAACAAAGCGAATATGAAGATACTTCAGAAGATCCGTAAGGCATGGAATAAAGTGGGAAAAAAAGATAAAGAGCTTAGAAGAAGAAGCAATAGTGTCATAGGCGACTATCATAAATGGCTTAAATCTAGAACGCAAGGGATAGCTTGGCACAAAAAGCTAAAGGGTTTGAATGGAGAAGAGGCAGGAGTGCCCGAGGAGAGTGAAGAGGTGCAAGACTTGAAGGCTGAGCTCGGAAAGACAAAAGTAGAGAAGGAGAAGCTGAAGGTGGTAGTCACTAGAGTTAGGAAAGAATGTGATAAGCTGAAGGATGTCAACATGTCCACGACTGAAGCGCTAGAGCAGAAAATGAAGAAAGCCAGAAAGGAAGAGTGGAGTAGAAACAAGTTTCGAGGGGCTTTGTTAGGCAGCAGTAATGAGCTCAAAGTTAGTAAGGCCGAGAAAGACAAATCAAGGATGGAGAACATGATGTTAAAGGATAAGTTAAGGAATTTTCAAAGGTCAAAGGGAAGTTTGAAAGAATAGTTGAGCAAGACGGAAGAGAATATGTTGATAATCATTGATCAGTACAAAGAGAAGGTGAACCTAGCTCCTAGTCACGGCAAGATGCTGAGAGACGAACAGGCGAAGGTGTCGGCCTTGCAGGTTGAAAAGGAGGCAAGGGAAGAGGTGATAGAGTTATTGCATGAAGAAGGCATGAAATGGATGGATAGGTTTTCTCTCATTCTGAATGAGAACCAAGAGTTTCCAAAGTTGTTAGCTAGAGCCCAAATGGTGGCTAACACATACTCTGCTCCCGATGAAGTTCACAATCTTTTCAATTACTGCCAACACATGGTCGAACTAATTACCTATATAATTAGGAACCGCTGATGTGTCCATGTTTTATTTGTGCTTTGTCTCTGACGAGATGAACAATGTTGTTTTTAATGAAAATTAGAATTGATTCGACCCTATGTTCTACTGAATGTCCTGTGTAAAATTTGCTATACTTTAGCAGCTTATCATTTTCATGCATTCACGCTTATTGGTCGTTGCATTTCTCATTACATTCTTTCCTTGAAATCAAAATCATAATCATTATAATAAAAGAGAAAGAATGTGCTTTATGACACTCATACGAAATGCATGGCAAAGCTAGAATAATGAGTGAGATAGAAGAGGTACATGAATATACGAAGGCTGACATGAAGGCCATGAAGGAGCAGATGACAACGATGATGGAAGCAATGATGAGCATAAGGAAGATGATGGAGTTTAACACTGCTACAGTTGTTGTTGCAAGTATTGCTACTGAAATGGACCTAATTCACCCGTTTGGTTTCAATCGAGTGGGTCGTCAAGTCTCGGATGTAGTAGGTCAAGGAGGCGAGGTAGCAGAAAATGAATGTGGGCCTCATTATGTTCAGGTTTAGAGCATGCATTCTTTTCCACCATATGGTTTACCTCCAAATTATACACCGCCCAATGTGGTGTATGCTCCTGGCGAGAATGTCAACAATTCTGCACTCATACTCATTGAGAATCAACTACCCCAACCTGATCATGCCCATGTTTCTCAACCCATGGGGGAAACACATGAAACTCCCCCAGACCACACTCTGGCCAATTTCGAGCCCCACCCCGGATATACCACTAAAGGGCATGCATTTCCTGGTGCCCCTGTGCCAAACGCTCTACTCCGGTGGGGCTTTAGTATCAATCACCACCCTGACCTTTGAATTTTATGATAAGAGGAGGACCTTCCATAGTACTTGAGAAGGAAAGGATTAAGCATATGGAGGAGAGGCTAAGGGCCATTGAAAGAGGAGGAAATTATGCTTTTGCTACCATGGCAGAGTTATGCTTGGTACCTGATGTGGTTATTCCTCCAAAGTTCAAGGTGCCAGATTTTGATAAGTACAAGTGTCGCAACCTACCCTTCGGCGGGAGGGCGACGCGAGACTCGCGGGATGCGTGTTCCACGAAAGGAATACGCGCAGAGTCGCCACCAACGTTTATTTGAGGAAAACGTCGGAAAAACCGGAAAAGACGCGATCTACGAACTTTTAAGTGAAAGGTTCGGGAGTTGTATTTACGCACGGGGAAGGTATTAGCACCCCACACGTCCGTCCCAAGGGACGGAAACCTTTAATCGAATGTGCAAACATGACTTTGATTTTTACGTTCCCTTTTATGTCCTTTATATCCTTTATACCCTTTTTATATTTTTTTCTTTTTTGTGGTCGACAAGGGTGTTTCCCTTTGCTCCTACGTATTCCTCAATTTGGGATGAGAAAATCAGACCTACGTAGTTCTTTCTTATCAAGTGATTCTTTTTTACTTAAGTGGTGATCATTTTAAGGCCTTGGACCTTAAAAATGATCCATTTTACTTAGTGAGAAATTGAAATGACAAACTTCAAAAGCCTATTTTTATGGACGAGCTTGACTAGGCGAGTTGATTTTAGCCTTAGTTTCACTTTAGTTATTAATCAATTTGATTAAGAATGAGAAATCCCAAAGAGAAAACGTCCGATTGATTTTCCGCTTTATTTTGCTAAAAGATTTTTTTTGATTATTTATATTATTTTTACCTCCTTTTTTGATTTCCAACGTGGTTACGGCACGACCGAACGGTCGGAATTTATTTTAACCGAAGTTAACGGATAATACAATTCAAACGTTCGGTGGAAATTTATTTTATTTTTAAGTTAAGCGAGAAATGACTTAAGTAAAATGGCTTAAGCACGTCAAGAGGGGGTATAAAAAGTAAACAAAACGAGAATAAAAATGCACGAAACACAATGTGGACCACTACGGGTACATAGAATGAATCGAAAAGCTTGGTTCGAGGTACTTACCCGTTGAAGATCGAAGAACGATGAAGAACGAATGAAGAACGTCGAAGAACGGTCGAAACCTTCGCGAAATTCTTCACGAAAAATGTTACGGAAACGTTTCGGAAGTGCCTCGGCTTAGATTTTCTTCACGGAAACAATTTTTCCAAGCAAATTCGAAAGAGAGAGAAGTGCCTAAGGGGCTGAACCCTTTTCTTCTTCACTTCCTCC
Source organism: Glycine max (assembly GCF_000004515.6). Taxonomy (NCBI): domain Eukaryota; kingdom Viridiplantae; phylum Streptophyta; class Magnoliopsida; order Fabales; family Fabaceae; genus Glycine; species Glycine max. The sequence continues at coordinate 21,109,359 of NC_038243.2, forward strand.
CCTATTTATAGCAAAATAGGGGAGGTGGTTGCCGCCCAGCTCGCCCAGGCGAGCCAGGTTGCTTCCTCCAGAAGCAACAGCCTTCTGGAGGAATATTCTGGAGGGCCCAAGTGGGCCTGGGTGCTATTTGCACCCCCATTTTTACTAAGTACACCTCCCTCTGCCTTTTTTTTGGTGATTCTTTTTTCATAAAGTTACGGAAACTTACGAATTTCGTAACGATACTTGTTTTCTTTCCGTAATGTTACGAAACCTTGCGGATTACATAATCATCCCCTTTTTTACTTACGGAATGTTACGGAATCTCACTTAATTATGCAACGATGCTTCCATTTGATTTCCGGTGTGTCATGGAAACTTACGGATTGTGCATCAATATTTTTTCGGTTTTCCGGCATGTCCTGGAATTTCACAAATTGCCTAATGATGGGTGCCAAGCACCTCACAAGGACCAAAGAAAGGTCGCATGTCATCAAGCAAAGGTTCCCGGACGAAATTAGGGTATGACAGTTGCCCCTCTTTACTTGTCTTTTATTGGAGATAAAAGGAAAGTAAAGATAAGACACTAATTTCGTTCCTCTCGATTTGACGAGAGTCGCGGGTGACCATAAAATCTCCACATGCAAATGACTTGTTGTTCCCGGAATTTCACAAATTGCCTAATGATGGGTGCCAAGCACCTCACAAGGACCAAAGAAAGGTCGCATGTCATCAAGCAAAGGTCCCCGGACGAAATTAGGGTATGACACTAATTTCATTCCTCTCGGTTGACGAGAGTCGCGGGTGACCATAAAATTTCCGCATGTAAATGACTTGTTGTTCCCGGAATTTCACAAATTGCCTAATGATGGGTGCCAAGCACCTCACAAGGACCAAAAAAAGGTCGCATGTCATCAAGCAAAGGTCCTCGGACGAAATTAGGGTATGACACTAATTTCGTTCCTCTCGGTTGACGAGAGTCGCGGGTGACCATAAAATCTCCGCATGTAAATGACTTGTTGTTCCCGGAGGAACAAAAGGTGCAGAAGACTATGTCAGTCTCTGCATGTCATCGGGCCCGCCACCCCTGGATGACAAAAGGGTGCGGATAACCGTAAGGTATCTCCGCGCGTCATCGGGCCCGCCGCCTCTGGATGACACAAGGGTGCAGAATGACCAAATTTTGTCTCTGCGTGTCATCGGGCCCGCCGCCTCTGGATGACAAAAGGGTGCGGATAACCATAAGGTATCTCCGCGTGTCATCGGGCCCGCCGCCTCTGGATGACACAAGGGTGCAGAATGACAAAATTTTGTCTCTGCGTGTCATCGGGCCCGCCGCCTCTGGATGACACAAGGGTGCAGAATGACCAAATTTTGTCTCTGCGTGTCATCGGGCCCGCCGCCTCTGGATGACAAAAGGGTGCAGATAACCGTAAGGTATCTCCGCGTGTCATCGGGCCCGCCGCCTCTGGATGACACAAGGGTGCATGTCACACAACCTCAGGGTCAGTATGACAAAGATTATGGGGCGGCCGACAAAAGCAAGGCTCTTGCTCCTACGTATCCTCCAATGAGGAACTCCGACCTACGTAGTTCTAGATAACTTGTGAGACTTGAAAAAGTCTCCACCAGAAGATGCCTACATCTCCGGAAAGGGCGCAAAAAGTCGCTAGCGCACTGATTCTGGTTGGCAATTAAAGGGAGAAGACCATTTTAGGTCATGGTTTCCTTTCCTTCTTTTTGTTCATTTGGTGACAATTCTGTATTGTTCAGATATTGTCCGGTCTAAAGACCTCTCTGCACATTTCTTCTGGTTTCTTTGACCAGGAGCTTTCTTCTTTTCTTTCTTTACTTTCTCCCATTCTTTGGTTGGGAATTTTCTTTCTTTTCTTTTTTTCTTTCTCCCTCTCTTTGATTGGGAATTTCCTTGCTTCCTTTTTTCCTTTGATTGGAAACTTTCCTTCTCTTTTTCTTTGATTGGAAATTTCCCTTCTCTTTTTCTTTGATTGGAAATTTCCCTTCTCTTTTTTTTGCTTCCGAGGGTAAGGATTGACATTCTCACCCTGGGTCAAGGTTTATGGTGAGTCAGGATTTTGGCTCAAGACTTGTAGAATGGCTAGGCATGGTACATGTCAGGGTTTGGTTTGGTTCAAGGATAAAAGGGATGCCCCACATTATTTCCATGACACAAATGCAAAAATGATGATTTGGAAACTTCATGCAAAACTGGTCATGCATGCACCTATGTGGACACTCAAGTGTCAAACTTTTATGGTCATGTGATGTTAGGGCTCAGGATTTATTTCTTCTATTTTAAATCAACCCAATGTTTTCCAAAATATGTTCTTTTATCAATTTGTGCATTCATCCGAGTCCATTTCGAGCGTCCGGGAAAACTTCACAGCATTCACCCTTCAGGTGTATACACATTTTTTTCAAAAACTAGTTATGATCAGTGCATTTTTCCAAAGAAAAGTTGAAAGTCATCTCTTTTCAAAAGCATGTCGGTTTTTCAGCTAGACAACTTATTTTTCTTTTCTTTTTCCTCTCTTTTTTCCTTACTTGCTCTTTTTTTCTTATTTGCTCTCTTTTTCTTATTTTCTCTCTTTTTCCCTTTTTTAATTTTTATTTTTATTTTTATCATGATTTTTGTTTGTTTTATTATATATTTTTTTTTTGACGATGTTCCTAAACGAAGAACTCTACACGGTTCCAAAATTTCAAGCATCATTGATAGTAATGATATATAAACACTAACGCAACAATCCAAACAAAAATGTATGCACTGTACAAATGACAATCGAAACAACAAAAACAAACATTAGTCTCTCAAGTCAAAACAATAACATAGCATAAAAATGATAAAAGAAATATGAAAGAAAACATGAATCTGGGGATCTCCCAGTCACGTATCTCCACTCCCTCCCAAGAAGTCAAGCAAATCGGCCATCTCCTCGTCCTCGTGGGCCTCTTCTCCACAGCCGGGAGCTTCTGGGGGTGCCTCTCCTGCTTGGGCCTCGGGCCAATCTCCGGGCCATGCGACCTCTGCCCTGAACTGGTCTGGAGTAGGGTATGAAAAAAAAGCGAAGCCCTGGCTCTGCATGCTGAGGCTCATTTGGTACAAACAATCATGGGTCTGTACATGTGCTCGGTGGTTGGCCGCCTGCTGGCGAACCAAATGCCGTAAATACTGCTCCATGTCAAATGCCCCAGCCTGGCCAGCCTGATGAGGTGGTGGTGGCGCGCCTGCGGCCTGTGGAGAATCACCCTGAGCCTGTCTCTGGGTACAGTACTTCTCAATAAAAGCCCGGGTGATGGGCGGCCGAATTACCTTGGTAGGTGCAACGGGGACTCCGAATGACTGGCAGAGTCCTGTGATCAGCGAGGGAAATCCCAGGGCCCTGTTGGACTTATCTGGATCCAAAGGATGCCTGGTAGGCGCCATGCCTGCAAAAATATAAATGGCATCAGCGATTAACTGAGCCACATGGACGCTTATCCGCGTCAGGATGGCGTACACCAGCTGACACTTCGGCAGGGGGAGGTCGGAATTATGATCGCTGGGCAGGATGTTGCTGAGGAGCAACGTCATCCATATCTGGGTCAGGGTGGTCATGTTGGTGCGCATGATTCGCACTCGCCTCCCTACAGCAGTCCGGGCAAAATCCTGCCCCGGTATACATAGCAGCTGGGCGATGGCCTCCTCATCGAACCCATCAGACCGGTTCCTCTTCTGGCCATACTCGCATTCCTGGCCGTCTTCCAACACCAACGGATATCCCAGGAGCTGGCCGATAGCATCGGCATCAAACGGGATCCACTGACCCCTTACCCAGGATCTCATGTCACGCACGCCCTCCTCTGTTGGCCAAGCATTGGCATAAAACTCAAGGACTATTTCTGGATCGAACTTGGCCATGGGAGTAACCAGTGATGCCCACCGCCGGCGCCCTATTTCCTCCTGGAAATCAGTATACTCGTCGTCCCTGAGCTGGACGCGTCGCTCCCGGAGAAACGACCATCCCTTGATGGCCTCGAAGCGCTGCTGGTGTACAGCGCTCCTAAAGCGGTGACTGTCATATTCCGGAGCGGAACTAGTTCCTTTGGCCGCCTTGTCCTTCCTGGACCTCTTTGAGGCAAGCTTCCTCGGAGCCATTCCTGCGAAGGCAAACATTTGGAAAGTTAGTTTTTACCAAGAAATGCTACCCTTAAAACAAAAATGGCATACAACCCCCTCCAATAAATACAAACATCAATGTAAATTTAGAGCAAGCTTATGCGCATACTTCTTCACGAACGTTCACTTGCACAAGACATTCTTATAACTAAGAAAAATGCACCCATATACAATCAAGGCACCTTCGTTACCTAGATTATTTACATGTACTTCCAAGGTGTATTTGTTACCTACATCACACACATTTCCTTTGCTAAATTCACATACATGCATACTCTAAGCACTTTGTCTATCAAAAATTGCATACGTGCACATCTTGGTATTTCTAATACCTATACATACACAAACTTCATGATGAATCTTGACTATCTACACAATAAGGTGCTACATTTCATGCTTTTTGCCTTTTTTTTTTTCAAGTGTTTTTTTTTACTACCTAGAGTCGCATGCAAATTCAAGAATATTTTCTTTTGCTCACTAAAATTGTATTCAAATTAGAAGGTATTTTTGTAATGTATTTTCTTTACATAACATGCAACATATTTATAGATTTTTGTGAGACATTTTGACTACCAAAAATTATATGTACATACATCCAAGTATTTTGCTACCATACCCAAAGTGTAAATTGCCAAAGGTATTTTGCTACCTATTCTAAACCTACACATTTATGATGAGCAAAATTCCTAACCATCTAGGCATAGGGAAGATATTGTAGCGTGGCCCATAGCTGATAGCTGGCCAAAAAGGGTAACTTTACCCAACATGCACCTCCTCTTGTGTTCTTTTGCATAAAAACTTTGGTTCCTAGGCCTAGGATATATGTGGGGCAATCACTCTAGCCTTTTTTGGGAATGAATGCATGTCCCAAAAAATAGAAAATATGTGCAAACCAAAATGCCCCATGGGTTGTTTCCTTACAAAAGTCACGCGCTAATGCCATTGAGGCATTTCACCGAACACTTGGTGGGCGCGCGTTTAGGCATCAATAGCAAGAGAACGGGGACAATGTGGCATGTCCCATTGTTTCAAAATGCATTATAGGCCTAGAGCCATCCCATACAAACCCCCAATTCAACCTAATCAAGCAAGAAAACAAACCAAAATTGCCCCACATATTTAAGCACATTCCCACAATTTAGAGCACCAAAAGGAGATCAAAATACACCAATGAAAAACTAGAAAGCTTAGGGATGGAACACTTACTTGTTGGTGATGAACAAAAGCGCAAAACGGAATCAAAAAATGCGAAAAATGATGACCCTAGGGCTGCAAACTCGTCAATCCCGTGGGTATGGCTTTTGAAAGGGGGGAAAAGAAGTTTTTGAATGCAAAAACGTCCCCCCTTTCGTCATTCTTATAATTTGGTGCAGGGGTGGCTCGCCCAGGCGAGCTAACCTGCATTTTTTTTTTTTGAGAGGAACATTAACCATGTCCCCTCCTTCCTTATGGTTTAGCGTCTTGCTTAACTTGAACTTACTTAAGTTAGAGTTAGGCATTGATTACTTATTTTTTAAAACAAACAAAAAGTAAAAGAAAACTGCGAATACAAAGGATACGGGGCTGCCTTGCAGCGACGTTCTCCGCTTGCTTAGCGTGGAGAAAGGGGCGACGATCAGTCGGTCGTGACCCCATCCCCACTTGCATCCGTTCCTGTGTACCTGCAAGTAAGAAACAACCTGGTGTGGCCAATCTTGACCGCATCGCTGTCTTACCTTGATTGGTTTCTGCTGTTCATGTTTTGTCTCTACCCCAGAAGGTAGCTCAAGATGATCCTGCCCCTGTTTTACCACAACAATATGCATGCGTATGCGTATGCGTATGCGTATGCATGAAAGTTTTCAAACGCAGCAAATTTTAGGGAAAGTTGGTTCAGGTTCAATTCTAATTAAGCGCTTGGGGCATCCCATGAACTGAGCGGAAGGGCTCAGGTGATCACAAATCAACACAAGGTTTGAAACTAACGTGAGGACTAAAGCCTCGAATCCACGTTCATTTCTTTGAAAGATTGTAACGAGAGATACAACAGACAGGAAATCCCTGGGGGAAATCCAGAAAACGCATAAAGATAAAGAACATGCAGCGACATCCTTAATTGCCCCAGCTTCTAAGCATAATATCGTTTGACGACATCAGAATTCACGGGTGAAGGTAGCTCTTCGCCATCCATGTTGGTAAGCACTAGGGCTCCTCCGGAAAAAGCCCTCTTCACAACAAAAGGCCCTTCGTAGTTCGGGGCCCATTTCCCTCGATTATCCTTGACAGCATGGGACATTTTCTTTAGCACAAGGTCTCCCTCATGGAACTTGCGCAAGCGTACTTTCTTGTCGAATGCACTCTTCATTCTTTGCTGGTACACGCGCCCATGACTCATGGCTGTTAAGCGCTTACCCTCAATGAGGTTGAGCTGGTCATAGCGCGTTTGAGCCCACTCTGATTCCTTTAATCTGGATTCTGCCAAGATCCTTAATGGCGGGACTTCTACCTCAAACGGTAACACAGCCTCCATCCCATATACCAATGAGAACGGCGTCGCCCCAGTTGACGTTCGCACTGAAGTTCGGTAACCGTGTAACGCGAATGGGAGCATTTCGTGCCAATCCTTGTATGACACGGTCATCTTTTGGATAATCTTTTTGATATTCTTATTGGCCGCTTCCACGGCTCCATTCATCTTTGGCCGGTAGGGTGTGGAATTTTGATGCTGGATTTTAAACTCCTCGCACATTTCCCCCATCATCTTGTTATTCAGGTTGGTGCCGTTGTCCGTGATAATCTTCCTTGGCAAACCATATCGGCAGATGATCTCTTTCTTAATGAACCTGACCACCACGTTCCTCGTGACATTGGTATATGAAGCCGCCTCGACCCACTTGGTGAAATAATCTATCGCTACGAGGATGAAGCGATGACCATTCGAGGCCTTGGGCTCAATGGCCCCGATGACATCTATTCCCCACATGGAGAAAGGCCAAGGGGCGGACATGACATTCAGAGGATGTGGTGGAGCATTGACATTATCTGCGAATGCTTGACATTTGTGGCATTTCCTCGCATGGACATAACAATCACTTTCCATGGTAAGCCAGTAATAACCTGCCCTTAGGATCTTCCTGGCCATAGCATGCCCGTTGGCGTGTGTTCCAAATGAGCCCTCATGGACTTCCTCGATCATGTGATTTGCCTCCCTGGCATCCACACACCGCAGGAGTGTCATGTCGTGATTTCTCTTATACAGTATGCTTCCGCTCATGAAGAAACCGGCTACCAACCTTCTCAATGTCCGTTTATCATTGTCGGCAATCTCTGGCGGGTATTCTTTGATTACGACATATCGCTTGATGTCGAAATACCAAGGCTTTCCGTCCCGTTCCTCTTCCACTTGGCAACAATGCGCAGGTTTGCCACGACACCAAAATTCAATGTAGGGTAGATCCCCGTGTGGTGTTAGCTGGAACATAGACGCCAACGTAGCAAGTGCATCCGCCATTTGATTTTCCTCGCGGGGAACATGATGGAAGGAGATCTCATCGAAGGTCTTAGCCAATTCCTTGATATAGGCTTTGTAGGGTATCAGCTTGGGATCTCTAGTTTCCCATTCCCCTCTCAGCTGATGGATTACCAACGCTGAGTCGCCGTACACCTTGAGTAGTTTGACATTGGAGTCAATTTCTGCCTGGACGGCTAGGGCACATGCTTCATATTCGGCCATGTTGTTGGTGCAGTCGAATCCTAGCCTGGCTGTGAAAGGTACACATTGATTGTCCGGAGAGACCAACACTGCCCCAACGCCATGACCTAGAATGTTTGACGCTCCGTCAAACCATACGGTCCATTTGTCCCGATCTTCGTCCAATTTTTCCTCAAACAAGGCCATGATGTCCTCATCCGGGAATTCAGGATGCATGGGCTGGTAGTCATTAAGAGGCTGTTGAGCCAAATAATCTGCTAAGGCACTTCCTTTTATCGCCTTTTGGGTGACGTAGACTATATCAAACTCGGATAGCAGGACTTGCCACCGGGCGATTCGTCCCGTGAGAGCTGGCTTTCCAAAGATGTACTTAACCGGGTCCATTTTGGATATCAACCAGGTAGTATGGCTCAGCATGTACTGCCTTAGGCGATGGGATGCCCATACTAAAGCACAACACGTTCTTTCGAGCAAGGAGTAATTCATCTCACAGGTCGTGAACTTCTTACTTAGGTAGTAAACAGCGCGCTCTTTCTTCCTGGATTCGTCATGTTGCCCCAGCATACACCCCATTGACTCGTCCAAGATTGTCATGTACAAAATGAGAGGCCTTCCAGGTACTGGTGGCATAAGCACGGGAGGATTCATAAGGCACTTTTTGATCCTTCCAAAAGCTTCTTGGCAATCCTCATTCCAGCGATCAGTTTGGTTTTTGCGTAAGAGTTTGAACAACGGCTCACAAATGGCGGTGAGCTGCGATATGAATCTGGCAATATAATTCAAGCGTCCCAGGAAACCTCGGACTTGCCTCTCTGTACGGGGTTCTGGCATCTCAAGGATAGCCTTCACCTTTTCGGGGTCTACCTCTATCCCTTTCTGGCTTACAACGAAACCAAGCAATTTCCCTGATTTGACCCCAAAGGTACACTTAGCGGGGTTCAACCTTAATTGATATTTCTTAAGCCTTTCGAACAACTTCCGCAGGTTGACAAGGTGTTCTTCCTCGGATTTAGATTTAGCAATTATGTCGTCCACGTAGACCTCGATCTCTTGATGCATTATATCATGGAACAAAGCTACCATGGCCCATTGATAAGTTGCCCCGGCATTCTTGAGTCCAAAGGACATCACCTTGTAACAGAACGTCCCCCACAGGGTGACGAAAGTAGTCTTTTCCATATCCTCGGGCGCCATCTTTATCTGATTGTAACCAGAGAAACCGTCCATGAAGGAAAATAAAGCGAAATTGGCTGTGTTATCTACGAGGATATCGATGTCTGGTAAAGGAAAATTGTCCTTGGGACTGGCCCGATTCAGGTCCCGATAATCCACACACATTCGTACTTTCCCATCTTTCTTAGGAACCGGTACGATGTTGGCAACCCATTCTGGATACCGAGCGATGGCCAGAAATCCAGCGTCAAATTGCTTCTTCACTTCTTCTTTTATCTTCAAGGATGTTTCGGGCTTCATCCTTCTCAGTTTCTGTTTTATCGGGGAACACTCGGGATTTAGAGGTAATCGGTGATGTACAATGTCAGAACTCAAACCGGGCATATCTTGGTATGACCAAGCAAAGATGTCTTGGTAGTCTTTTAGCAGGATTATTAATTCTTCACGGATAGGTGCGGTAATACCTGTACCTATCTTTACTTCCCTTTTTCCACTGCCAATTCCTAAGTCTACCAGCTCTGTTTCTTCTTAATGAGGCCCAATTTCTTGGTCCTCATGGGCGACCATTCTTTCTAATTCTGGGGGAAGTCCCACATCCTCGTTTCCTTCATCTTCCGTTTGATTCATTTCTTGCTCGAAGTCGATAGGCGGGTCCCAGGTATTAGTACCTTCGGGGGACTCGTCATCGGATCTGCCGTTTCAGAAAAAGAAGTAAACATGCAAATGAATGAGAATGGGTAGAGACGTAGGAACAGATGAAGAAAGATCCTTGTATTATAAATTCAAAAACAAAAGACACAAAGCCTTAACAAAAGGAAAAACTCTAAAGCCTAGGCCCAACTATAGAGCTTTTAAAACCGTAAAGGTTTACATTATACTCGTTGCGTAAATGCCGGGGCGTTCCTCCACTCGCCAATTTCCCAGCTGGAAATCAGGAGGGCATGGTCGTACCAAATCCAATGTACTCGGAACATCATCTTCGCATATTGCGACCACTTGACCTTTGTCTTCCAGACCTGCGCTTATAAAGCTTCTGCTTATGTGGCAGGGCGGGCTACCTTCACTTTCTTGTCTCCAACGCAAGCTTTGACCACTGCTCTTCCTTCCCGCGATGCTTCTTTTCATGTCCGCCTGAGTGGGCTTATAGCCTAAACCATACTTCCCACGATTTCCTGGGGCATTTATCAGGCTAGTTATGCCGCCGTTGTCTTTGCCTAAACCCATTTCGGGTTCATAACCGTTCCCCAACATAACTCGGGCCATCATTACTGCTACATCGGACAGACAAGGCTGCCCAGAGAGGGAGTCCACGGAGGAAATGCTGACCACCTCAAAAGACTGGAAAGCGGTTTCTAACGATTCTTCTGCGGCTTCCACATAAGGCATAGAGGATGGGCAACTCACCAGGATGTCTTCCTCGCCTGACACGATGACCAAGTGCCCCTCCACTACGAATTTCAACTTTTGGTGGAGTGTAGAGGACACAACTCCCACTGAGTGGATCCACGGGCGCCCCAACAGATAGCTGTAGGGGGGGTTAATGTCCATTATTTGGAAGGTGACTTGACAGGTGTGAGGGCCTATTTGTACTGGGAGATCGATCTCTCCCCTAACCTCTCGGCGAGTGCCGTCGAAGGCACGAACCACCATTGAACTCGGCTTTAAGTGGGAAGCATTGAATGGTAATTTCTCCAAAGTGCTCTTAGGCATCACGTTTAAACTGGAACCATTATCGATGAGCACCTTGGCTACGATATGGTCCATACACTTGACTGATACGTGTAAAGCCTTATTATGCCCTCTCCCCTCGGCGGGGATTTCTTCTTCGGCGAAGGCAAGATAGTTGTTGGCAGTGATATTGTTGACCAACCCTCCGAAACCTTCTACCGAGATATCTTGGGCCACATGGGCCTCGTTCAGAACTCTTACTAGCAGAGCCCGATGAGGCTCGGAGCTCATAAGTAACTCCAACAGCGAGACCCTGGCCGGGGTTTTGTTGAGCTGTTCGATAACCTTGAATTCGCTCTGCTGAATTATACGGAGGAACTCGCTGGCTTCCTCTAGCGACACCTCCTTTTTACCATCCTTTTTCTCCGGGAGGCCCTTTGCCGGGATATCTTTATTCGAAGCGTGGGGTGCTTCGCCATCTTGTTCCTCCACCACTTTTCCTTTTCCCTTGACGTCCGCGGGTTGGACTGGTAGGTCCGGAGGTGCGAACACACGAGCACTACGGGTCACACCACTCAGTCCCGTGATATTTGTTACTTTAGCTGACAACGAGCTGACGTCGGTGGCTTCTTCTTCCTTCTCCCTCGGAGGTGTATATCTCCATGGTACTGCGTGGCTACTTTGGTATGGGAAAGGAACAGGTTTGGCTACTAAGGGGTGTCCGGGCTTTTGCGAAGCTGCGCTTTTGGTGAAGTATATCACCAAGGGTTTGGGCTTCGCAACACTGTTCCCGTTCGTGGACTGCATGCATATATGTTGCTCTTCTTTTCCTTCACTGCCGACTTCCAGTCGACCTTGATCTATCATCCGTTGTAACAACTCCTCTACTCCCAAACACGTCTCCATGTCATGCAGCTCACCGGAATGTAGCAAACAGGAATCCTCCTTACACCCACTATGGGGAATCACACCTCCTTTTTGTAGGGCCTCAAAGATAAACCTCCTAGGGGTTGCCACATCCCTTAAAGGTTTAGACCTGTGCGGCCTATCGGACTCAACGGCATTAACCGCTCCCCCTCCATGATTGGCGAGCGGGTTGGTTCTCACATTGGGCCGATCCTCTTGGAAAGTCAGCCATCCAGCATCCATTAAATGTTGGACCTTGTATTTAAGGGCCAAGCATTTTTCAACGGAATGCCCCGGGACACCCCCATGGTACTTGCAGGTTGCGTTAGGGTCATACCACTTCGGGAAAGGGGGTTCGAGGACCCTTCCGGGAGTTACCACGGCCAAATGATTGGCGATGAGGGATGGCAAAAGGTCTTCGTACGTCATTGGGAGTGGGGTGAATTCCGGAAATGGCCTCGGAGGGAAATTCCTTGTCGTGTTGGAATTACCGGCCGGGCGAGTCGTGTTTGGAGTTGGAACTTGGGGAGCTTCCCTCTGGGTGAGTGCCTTAGGCTGCACGGGTGTTGAACTAGAGGCGTTCCCGGTATGAGCCGAGAAGCTCGGGTGATGTTGCGCGTACTGATGGGTACCATGAGGCGTTTACTGGGGTTTGACCCACGCGGGTGTTGAAGAGACGGCATGGGCATCTCCTTCCTTCCTTTTTGCCCCTGTTGCCCCGATTCTTTTGGCATTCGCATTTGTGGAGGAAACGTAATCAAACTTTCCTCTTTTCAATCCTACCTCGATTCTTTCCCCGACAAATACTAGATCCGCAAAGCTGGACGGCATGTAACCTACTAACTTCTCATAGTAGAACACTGGCAGAGTGTCTACCATCATGGTGATCATCTCTCTCTCAACCATGGGAGGAGCTACTTGTGCCGCCAAATCCCTCCACCGCTGCGCATATTGTTTAAAGGTTTCACCCTCTTTCTTGAACATATTCTGCAATTGAGTGCGGTCGGGAGTCATATCAGAATTGTACTGATACTGCCTTAGGAAGGCAGTAATCAGATCCTTCCAAGTACGGATACGGGAAGCTTCCAAATTAGTGTACCACACTACCGCGGCTCCGGCCAAGCTATCTTGAAAGAAGTGTATTAATAGCTTTTCATCCTTAGAGTGGGCGCCCATCTTACGGCAGTACATCTTGAGATGGTTTTTGGGACAAGTCGTCCCTTTATACTTGTCGAAGTCCGGCACTTTGAACTTCGGGGGAATAACAACATCGGGTACTAAGCAAAGATCCGTCATGTCTGCGAACGGATAGTCCCCAAATCCTTCCACGGCCCTCAATCTTTCCTCAAGGAGATCGAGCTTCCTCCTTTCTTCAGTTGCTGGGGGCGGTCCTTCCGTGGACAAAACTATTGGTGGTGCCGCGATGTTGGGTTGAGGCAACGTGCCTGGTGCCGGCCCTTCGGGGATCGGGGGATAGAACTCGACATCCCTTGGAGCATAGTCTTGAGGGTCTTTGTGAACTTTGTTGGGCTGTTGAGGAGGCTCTCTTTCAAGGACGGGAGAAGCAATGTGGCCCGCATCTTCTTGCAAGACGGGTGGTGAGTAGTTGGGCGGCAATCCATAAGGGTAAGCCGCTCGGTTGTATCCCAGGTGAGGGCTGCCATCGTGCCCCAGTGTGTCCCTTCCCCATCCTACTATGTTTGAGGGAGGATGGTGCGCAGTTGCCAAGAGAGTCGGGTCTGCTTCGGCAGCCGAACTGACAGCGGCAGCGGTGGCCGCGTTCTTCTCCATGAGCTGCCTCATACCTAACATGGCCTCCATCATGGAGGCCATTTGTTCTTTCAGAGCCGACATGTCGGCTTTCATCTGTTCCTGTGTCTCCTCTTGATCACCCATCGTTCTAGATTTGGATCTGGTGCGATAGGGATGCCTTGTGGCGCGTTTAGTTATGGTGTTTTTCCCTAAAAAACCAAAACGTGAGGAGTGGGTAAAGAAAAATGCATGCTAGAGATGAAATGTAGGAGTGATTTGATTTGCACAAGCTTTTTGGAGTAGAAACATGGGACCAACTCATTTTATTTCAAAAAGAAAGTCGTATCTAGTCAAGGTCTGAGAGACCATACAAGTTTCCTAACGATTTCTAATTATGTGGGCCATTAAGTCTATCATATGCTGACAATAGCCGAGAAGCCCATGAATCTCTTCGGGGGCGGAGTAGGTGTCTGCCATCGCCTTGGCCTTGGCTAACAAGCGGGGAAGTTCTTGACTCCCGTTCAAGGTAAGAGCAAACCGATCCATTCACATGGTTGCCTCTTGGTGTAAAGAGTCGATCACCCTTCCTCTAGCCTCTTTTTCTGCATATACTTGAGCATACTCGTCCGCGATTCTATGCTCGTGGGTCGTGGCTAGACCTAACTCTTCTTGGTACTTGGCGATGATAGCTAGCATGTTGGTCTCCGTCTCGCATAAACGCTGAGACAAGCTTCTTTTGGACCTTGAACAAGCAACTAACTCCTCTTTTAGAACCATGCTATGTGCTCGCGACTGGTCCCTCTCTTCCCTTCGCAGCTTGAGTTCACTATTGCTACCCCATAGAGCTCCGCGAAATTTATTCCGGCCGTACTCTTCCTTGCGAGCCCTCTTGGTCTCTTGTTCAAGGGCTCTTGCGGTAATTGCATTCTCTTCCCGTAACCCGGCACACTCCTTCCGAATGTGTGTTGCGGCCAACTTGAACTTCTCCTTGGCAAAATTCGCCTTTCCTAACTCGCTTTTGAGAGCTTGGACTTCTTCGTCCTCTTCCGGTGCTTCAAAACTCTCTTCGCTGACGACTTTTAACTTGGCGAGCCAATCTAAACCTCGTATATGAACTTTCAGCCATTCATGGTAGCCACCAACGATGCCATTACAAATGCCTCTAAGTTCTTGATCTTTCCTTAACGGGGTTTCCCATGCCTTATGGATTCTTTGTATAGTCTTGGAATTTTGTGCGCCGAAATCCCTCACAAGGAAAGGAGACATGCTTTCTTCCGTCGGTGCTCCCCTCATGGGGTACCCTAGTTGTCTTATAGCGAGCGCGGGATTGTAGTTAATACAACCCCTCGTTCCTACCAGCGGAATGTTTGGGTATCCTCCACATGAGAAAAGGACTCCTTCTTTTCCTTCCTTCCATCGGGGGAACCAACTGATTGTTCTACCTCCTATCCCGGCCAAAAGCTGGTCCCAATCTATTCTCCTCTTTTCAGTACACGAGCGATGGCTCAGGAGCGGACATGGATGTCTTGTGTCTTGTTGGAACAAGTGCGAAACCAACCAAACACAGAGGGCGGGCAAGCAACAGATGATCTGTGCGCTACTCTTTTCGCACCTTCGGTCAAATGTGTCAAATAGATCTGCCAAGACAGCTACCACCGGACTTTCCTTGCTATGGTGGTAGGCAAGGAAAGCGTCGATTGCTGCTAGGTCCACCAAACCATCCACGTTTGGAAAGAGGACGACCCCAAAAATTAGCAAAGCTAACACATCCATAAACGGGACCCAATCTCCTTGATTGGCCATACCCCTCGCCTTGTCTTCTAGGTACCTCCGTGGTAGGCCCGCTATGCCGTTCTGAGTCTGTTTTATGCGGTCCAAACCTCTTGCTGAATCCTTGACCACAGTTGCAATTCTGCTCAAAGAGAGGAGACACTCGGATGAAAGATATGGTTTTCTTCCCCCGAGAGGACATCCTAGAATTTCCTCAAATTCTTCAATGGTTGGTACTAATTGGAAGTCTCCGAATGTGAAGCATCTCAAAGGCTGGTCGTAGTATTGGGTGAGTGATGCAATGGCTTCTATGGATACCTCTGCTAAGGTCAACTCTAAGATCTTTCCGTAAGTCTTGCGGGAAGCTTGCATTTGGAGTGGTTCCATCAACCGCCCTAATTCCTTGATGCTGGTGGTATCTAAGCTTTTAACCTTGACTTGGTAGAACCTCTTGCCGGTTTGATTTGTTCCCATGCTTGCTAAAGTGAGACAAAAGCTGGTGCAAATCAAAACTCCGATATCTCATGGATGGATGCATGAAGGAATGCATATAACACAGATGCAATCTAAGAATGCGGGGGTCCGGGGAATTCGTCCCCTTCTTAGACACAACGTCTAGGGGTAGCAAAGTGCCCCAACGTACGTTTTTAACAAGGCGACACGGACCCTCCGTTGGTTTGTTTACACAAGGGATCAAGACAGAACCCATATGCGATGCCTATGCAAAAGACACAATGCGGGAATGTACACAGTAAGACAATATTCACTGAACATAAGCAAAAGGGTATATGATACTTATGCATGGCAGTGTGAAAAATGGCACGCAGCGTGTTTGCTCGTGCCCCTATTTAAGGGACCTATAAGGGAGAGAACTAACTAGGCATTTAGTGATAACCCCCAAGGTAGTCATATCTCTTTTGATGGTTTCTAGAGGTATTATCCTCTTTGAAGAACATATTGTAGCAGTAGGGACTACTAGCAACAACAAGTTTTCAAAGAGAAAAGCTCTAGATGAGGGTTCACTGTAATCAAGCAAGTCGGAGACCTAGCATGATCACAGATTCACCTCCACTCCTTATGTTCCCACGAACCCGGGTATAGGGCCCTTTTTCACTCACAGTGTGTGCAAATAGTGTTGGTGTTTGTGTGCATCAAATGAATAAATATTTACCTCATGCATACATTTTAAAACGCACTAAAAGCAATAAAGAGCTTATACACACAAGAACATAATGAAGGGAAACTAACAAAGGGATAAGTCATGGTAAAACATTGCACAAAATTAAATGGCCTAACTCTCTAAAAACAGTCCCCAGTGGAGTCGCCAACTGTCGCAACCTACCCTTCGGCGGGAGGGCAACGCGAGACTCGCGGGATGCGTGTTCCACGAAAGGAATACGCGCGGAGTCGCCACCAACGTTTATTTGAGGAAAACGTCGGAAAAACCGGAAAAGACGCGATCTACGAACTTTTAAGTGAAAGGTTCGGGAGTTGTATTTACGCACGGGGAAGGTATTAGCACCCCACACGTCCGTCCCAAGGGACGGCAGCCTTTAATCGAATGTGCAAACATGACTTTGATTTTTACGTTCCCTTTTATGTCCTTTATATCCTTTATACCCTTTTTATATTTTTTTCTTTTTTGTGGTCGACAAGGGTGTTTCCCTTTGCTCCTACGTATTCCTCAATTTGGGATGAGCAAATCAGACCTACGTAGTTCTTTCTTATCAAGTGATTCTTTTTTACTTAAGTGGTGATCATTTTAAGGCCTTGGACCTTAAAAATGATCCATTTTACTTAGTGAGAAATTGAAATGACAAACTTCAAAAGCCTATTTTTATGGACGAGCTTGACTAGGCGAGTTGATTTTAGCCTTAGTTTCACTTTAGTTATTAATCAATTCGATTAAGAATGAGAAATCCCAAAGAGAAAACGTCCAATTGATTTTCCGCTTTAGTTTGCTAAAAGATTTTTTTTGATTATTTATATTATTTTTTACCTCCTTTTTTTATTTCCAACGTGGTTACGGCACGACCGAACGGTTGGAATTTATTTTAACCGAAGTTAACGGATAATACAATTCAAACGTTCGGTGGAAATTTATTTTATTTTTAAGTTAAGCGAGAAATGACTTAAGTAAAATGGCTTAAGCACGTCAAGAGGGGGTATAAAAATTAAACAAAACGAGAATAAAAATGCACGAAACACAATGTGGACCACTACGGGTACATAGAATGAATCGAAAAGCTTGGTTCGAGGTACTTACCCGTTGAAGATCGAAGAACGATGAAGAACGAATGAAGAACGTCGAAGAACGGTCGAAACCTTCGCGAAATTCTTCACGGAAAACGTTACGGAAACGTTTCGGAAGCGCCTTGGCTTAGATTTTCTTCACGGAAACAATTTTTCCAAGCAAATTCGAAAGAGAGAGAAGTGCCTAAGGGGCTGAACCCTTTTCTTCTTCACTTCCTCCCCTATTTATAGCAAAATAGGGGAGGTGGTTGCCGCCCAGCTCGCCCAGGCGAGCCAGGTTGCTTCCTCCAAAAGCAACAGCCTTCTGGAGGAATATTCTGGAGGGCCCAAGTGGGCCTGGGTGCTATTTGCACCCTCATTTTTACTAAGTACACCTCCCTTTGCCTTTTTTTTGGTGATTCTTTTTTCGTAAAGTTACGGAAACTTATGAATTTCGTAACGATACTTGTTTTCTTTCCGTAATGTTACGGAACCTTGCGGATTACATAATCATCCCCTTTTTGACTTACGGAATGTTACGGAATCTCACTTAATTATGCAACGATGCTTCCATTTGATTTCTGGTGTGTCACGGAAACTTACGGATTGTGCATCAATATTTTTTCGGTTTTCCGGCATGTCCTGAAATTTCACAAATTGCCTAATGATGGGTGCCAAGCACCTCACAAGGACCAAAGAAAGGTCGCATGTCATCAAGCAAAGGTCCCCGGACGAAATTAGGGTATGACAACAAGGAAACTACTTGCCCATAGAATCACTTGATGTTGTTGATGCATTTCTTCCAGAAGAGTCTTGTTTGGACAACTATTACCTGGTATACCAATCTGGAACCCTCCCGGGTCTGTTCCTGGAAGGACCTATTGGCTGCCTTCATTAGGCAATATCAGTATAACTCTGATGTGGCTCCAGATAGAATGCAACTATAGAATATGTGCAAGAGAGATGATGAATCTTCCAAAGAATACGCTCAAAGGTAGATAGATTTGGCAACTCAAGTAGCAACCCCGATGATGGAGAGAGAGATGATAACCATGATAGTGGACACATTATCGGTGTTCTACTATGAAAAGATGGTAGGTTGCATGCCTTCAAGCTTTGCAGATTTAGTGTTTGCTGGCGAGAGGATCGAAGTGGGTCTGAGAAGAGGGAAATTTGATTATGCTTCTACTATGAGTTTTGGTAATAGGAGGCCTGGGGCGAATGATGCAAAGAAAAAAGAGGGAGAAACCCATAACGTGACTACAACGCCCACATGGCCGAGCTCCCTGCAAACCCCTCACAACCTCATGTATCACTATCCCCCACACCAGTAGCACTACTCGGTCAATCGGTCCTCCCCCCTGCCGAACGCCCCTCCGACCAAGAGCACCTAAACAACCGCAGAGACCTCCCCAACATCACCCACAAAATCCATTCCCTATACAACCCATGCCAAATGCAACTCCCAATCCCAACATAAACACCAACCCTCGGAGGAATTTCCCAGAAAGGAAACCTATAGAATTCACCCCAATCCCAATGTCATACGCTGACCTACTACCATCCTTACTCAGCAACCAACTGGCAGTAGTGAGCCCGAGAAGGGTTTATCAACCTCCCTTTCCCCAATTGTACAATCCTAACGCTAGATGTACCTACCATGGTGGCATCCCGCGGCACTCCATTGAACAATGTGTAGCTTTTAAGCATAAAGTGCAGAGTTTGGTTGATGCGGGATGGCTTACGTTTCAAGAGGATAGTCCGAATGTAAGAACTAATCCGCTTCTAAATCACAGAAGCTCGTCAGTGAATGTTGTTGAAAAATGGGAGTCTCAGGAGTTGAAGAAAATAGAGGATGTGTCGACCCCAAAATGATTCATCTTGGAGGCTTTACGTAAGGATGGCATGGTTAAATACAACGGTGATAAGGGGATCGGTGCCCGCTGCATCTAAGGGAGTTGCATGATGTAGAAACGTGCCTAGTATCCAAGGAGCTGCTGCAGGGATTGATAGATGAAGGACGAATTGAAATTGGTCAAGTAAGGAGGAAGGAAGGAGAGGTGTTCATGCAGTCAAGCGACACCAACCTGGGTAAGCCTAAACCTTTGGTAATTCATTTTACCAAAGATGTTACCACTCAAGTACCTCGAGGTTTCCAACCCGCTGTGGTGAGGACACCATCACCATTCCCTTATAAAAGTGACAAGGTGGTGCCATGGAGGTATGGCATATAGGGATCCGACGGAAGGCAAGACACGTCTGTTATGCGTGTTGGGGCTAGCATGCCAACTTCTAAGGACACAAATATTTCTAGTATGAATCACATGACGTGTAGTGGGCATATTTTTGCTCCTCTCGAACTATCGGCAAAGTCGAATGATAAGGGAAAGGCAATGGAGGATGTGGTCGAAAGGGAGAAAGTGGGCTCTGTGACAAATAACGAGGCCCCTATCAAAAAGCCTATGGAGGAAAAGGACAGTTTTGGCAAGAAAGATATATCTGCTGAGGAAGCAATGGAATTTATGAGAATCATTCAGCAGAGTGAATTCAAGGTAATCGAAAAGTTGAACAAAATGCTAGCCAAGATCTTTGTTGGGACTGCTCATGCATTTTGAGCCTCATCATGAGTTATTGATGAAAATTTTAAATGAAGCCCTTGTGGCGCATGACATCTCTATAGAGAAGTTTGGAGGAATAATCAATAATATCACTGCAAGTAATTATTTGACTTTCACTGAGGACGAGTTACCAATTGAAGGGAGAGGGCACAATAAGGCTCTGCATGTGTCAGTCAAATTTGCGGATCATATGGTGGCTAAGGTGCTTGTGGACAATAGTTCTTCTCTTAATGTCATGCCTAAAATGGCATTAGACAAGTTTTCATTCGATGCCTCGTACATGAGGCCAAGTTCTATGGTTGTCAGAGCCTTCGGTGGCAATCGTCGTGATGTGAGAGGGGAAATTCATCTCCTGATCCAAATTGGCCCATGCACATTTCAAATCACCTTCCAAGTCATGGACATAACTCTTGCTTACAGTTGTTTGCTAGGTCAACCCTGGATTCATTCGACTAGAGTGGTCCTATCATCTTTGCATTAGAAATTGAAATTTATGGTGGGGGGTCAGCTTGTTATAGTATCAAGTGAGGAGGACATACTAGTAAGTTATCTGTCTTCTACGCCTTATGTTGAAGCAGCGGAGGAGTCACTAGAAACGTCATTTCAAGCATTGGAAATTGTGAATAGTGCTTATTTGAAGTCTCTTTTGATACAACCACGCTTGTTTGATACCTCTTTGATGGTAGCTCGAGTTATGCTAAAGGATGGGTATAAGCCTAGAATGGGTTTGGTCCAGAATGGTGGTGGCGCAGTAAGCCTGTTGAAGATTGATGAAAACTGTGGGAGGTTTCGTCTGGGGTACAAGCCTACAAGTGCTGACAAAAGAAGGATTGCTTTGGAAAGGAAAGAGAAAGACTTAGCTCGTTTACAAGGGCGAGGATCACAGGTGGAGAGGGTCCCTATTTGTCACATCAATGAGAGCTTTATGAATGTAAGGTGGATGCATGAAGATCAGGTTCCTATGCTAGATGAAGAGATCGATTAAGATTAGCCGAATTGGGTGCAACCATGTTCCCCAGACTTTGAATTGAAAAATTTTCAGATCATAGAGCAACCAAAGATTTCTGTTTCGAATTCGATGTAATTAAGTAGTTTGGATCCTATTGCCGTGCCTAGGCTTTAAGGGTTACTTTCTTTGTTGGGCATACTCTTCTTTAATGTTCCAGTGACCATTAATATACAACCTTTTATTGATATATTCCCTTTTTCACCTTTTTCCGTTTCATTTATCTGCATATTTATTTTCGTTGCGATTAAATGATTTGTCACAAATCCGATAATGAGTCCTGTGAAAGCAATGATACTGAGAACCTGTATGTTGACTTTGAGAAGCCAGTAAATCAAGTCGAGGAGGAAGAAGATGAGGATTAGGGATTCCCCCCGAATCTGAGGAGAATAGTGGAACGAGAAGAAAGAGAGATAAAGTCGCATCAAGAGGAGACAGAGGTTGTTAACTTAGGCACTAGTGAAGAGAAAAAAGAGGTGAAGATTGGCACTTGTGCGTCTGCTAACATCCGAGATGAGTTAGTGGCTTTGTTGCGAGCCTACCAAGACATCTTCGCTTGGTCTTACCAGGATATGCATGGTTTAAGCTCAGAAATTGTGCAACACAAGCTACCATTGAATCCTAAGTGCTCCCCGGTGAAACAAAAGTTGAGGAGAATGAAGCCTGAAATGTCCCTAAAGATAAAAGAGGAGGTGAAGAAACAATTTGATGTAGGTTGTTTAGTCGTTGCCTGGTACCCAGAATGGGTTGCCAATATCGTGCTAGTCCCAAAAAAGGATGGAAAGGTGTGAATGTGTGTGGACTATCGAGATTTAAATCAAGCCAATCCAAAGGATAATTTTCCTTTATCGCACATTGACGTTCTCGTGGATAACAGACCCGTTTTGCCCTATTCTCTTTCATGGATGGATTTTTAGGTTATAATCAAATAAAGATGGCACCAGAGGACATGGAGAAGACAAATTTCATTACTATATGGGGAACCTTCTGCTATAAGGTGATGTTGTTTGGATTGAAGAATGCTGGGGCAACATACTAGCAGGCCATGGTGGCATTATTCCATGACATGATGCACATGGAGATCTAGGTCTACGTGGATGATATGATCGCAAAATCAAGAATGAAGGAAGAGCACCTAGTCAATTTATGAAAGTTGTTCGGGCGACTACGTAAATACAAGTTGAGATTGAATCCCGTAAAGTGTACGTTCGGGGTAAAATCCAGAAAGTTGCTCAGTTTTGTTGTTAGCTAGAGAGGAATAGAGGTGGATCCAGATAAGGTGAAAGCAATTCTCGAGATGCCCGAGCCACGTACAGAAAAACAAGTTCAAGGGTTCTTGGGAAGGTTGAATTACATCGCTAGATTCATATCGCAGTTAACTGCCACTTGTGAGCCTCTTTTCAGGTTGTTGCGTAAGAATCAATCTATTAAGTGGGATGATGATTATCAGGTAGCATTTGAGAGAATTAAACGGTGTTTGATGAATCCTCATATGCTCATAGCACCAGTGCCTGGAAGACCTCTTATTTTGTACATGACAATGTTAGATGAGTCGATGGGGTGTGTGCTAGGGCAATACGATGAATCCAGAAAGAAAGAATAGACCATTTATTACTTGAGCAAGAAATTCATAGCATGTGAGATGAACTACTCGTTGCTAGAAAGGACATTTTGCGCCTTGGCATGGGTAGCTCACTTTTCAAGGCAATATACGTTGAGTTACACTACTTGATTGGTATCCAAAATGGATCCAGTCAAGTACATCTTTGAAAAGCCCGCTCTCACTTGGAGGATAGCTCGATGGCAAGTTTTGTTGTCAGAGTTCGATATTGTTTACGCCACTCAAAAGGCAATAAAAGGGAGTGCCTTGGCAGATTATCTAGCTCAACAACCCATAAGTGATTATCAACCTATGCATCCAGAATTCCCTGACGAGGATATTATAGCCTTGTTTGAGGAAGAAGGTGAAGATGAAGACAAAGATAAGTGGATTGTGTGATTTGATGGTGCGTCTAATGCACTAGGTCATGGAATTGGGGCAGTGTTGGTTTCGCTAGATAAATAATGTTTGCCTTTCACGGCTAGATTGATTGAACAAATAATATGGCGGAGTACGAAGCATGCGCCCTAGGGATCCGAGCAACAATCAACTTTAGGGTCAAGTTGCTCAAAGTGTACAGAGATTTGGCATTGGTAATCCATCAGTTGAAAGGTGAATGGGAGACCAGAGACCAGAAGTTGATACCTTATCAAGCTTACATCAAGGAATTGATGGAACTCTTTGATGATATATCATTTCACCATATTCCTAGAGAGGAAAACCAAGTGGCTGATGCTCTTGCCACTATGTCGTCCATGTTCAAAATAGGCTTTCACAGAGACTTGTCGTGCATAGACATCAAATGCCACATTAAGCCTGCACATTGTTGTTTGATAGAAGAAGAAGAGGATGGTAAGCCTTGGAATTTCTATATCAAACGATACATCAAGGACAATGAATACCTGCCCGAGGCCTCTGACAATGACAAGAGGACATTACAGAGGTTGGCAGCCAGTTTCCTCCTGAGTGGGGATGTCCTATATAAAAGAAACCATGATATGGTACTGCTTCGGTGTGTGAATGCAAATAAGGCTGAGCAGATACTATTGGAGGTGCATGAAGGATCCTTTGGCACTCATGCCAATGGGCATGCCATGGACCGAAAGATTCTGAGAGTCGGGTATTACTAGATCGCCATGGAGAGTGATTGTTGTGTTCACGTTAGGAAATACCACAAGTGCCAAACCTTTACAGATAATGTTAATGCTCCACCTGTGTCGTTGAATATGTTGTCAGCACCATGGTCGTTCTCGATGTGAGGCATAGACGTGATTAGGGCTATCAAACCCAAGGCTTCGAATGGGCATCGTTTTATCTTTGTCGCCATTGATTACTTCACCAAATGGGTGGAAGAAACCTTATATGCTAATGTGACTAGGAAGGTGGTGGTCAGATTCATCAAGAAAGAAATAATTTGCAGATATGGGTTGCCCAGAAAGATCATCACCGATAATGCCACCAATTTGAACAACAAAGTAATGAAGGAAATGTGTGAGGATTTCAAAATCCAACACCATAATTCAATGTCTTATCGGCCCAGGATGAATGGGGCAGTTGAGGCCGCCAATAAAAACATCAAGAAGATCGTTCAAAAGATGATAGTGTCATACAATGATTGGCACGAAAAGCTACCCTTCGCATTGCATGGTTATTGAACTTTTGTATGCACTTCTATTGGGGCAACCCCATTCTCTTTGGTGTACGGGATGGAAGTTGTGCTCCCTTTTGAGGTGGAGATTCCTTCTTTGAGAATTATAGCGGAGTCAGGATTAGAAGAAGCGGAATGGGCCCAAGCACATTTTGACCAGTTAAATCTTATTGAGGGAAAGAGATTAGCTGCCAGAAGTCATGGGCGGCTATATCAGAGCAAAATGAAAAGCGCATTTGACAAAAGGGTGCGCCCACGTGAGTTCTGCGAGGGGAACCTTTTTTTGAAGAAAGTATCACATGTTCAGAAAGATCATAGAGGGAAATAGGCCCCAAACTATGAAGGACCTTTTGTGGTAAATAAGGCTTTCTCGAGTGGAGCATTGTTACTCGTGAACATGGATGATGAAAAGTTGCCTTCGCATGCGAATTCTGATGTTGTCAAGTGATACTATGCATAATGTTTGGGGCAGTTTAAAGGCTCATTGTTTGGGCCTCCCCAAGGACTCATTAGGATCTTCATGTTTTAGGTTATCATTGTAAACAATAATCGCAACGTTAATAAATATGGATTGATGTTTTGTATCTCTCTCTCTAATGTGTGTCTTTTGCACTTTTTATTGTCATTGGGTATGAATCTACGCTATTGTTTTGCTCGCTCACATGACCCGCACTCCAGATCCAATGGCCAAATCTGCTCGATCAGAAGTCGCTCGTTCGGCACGTTTGATAGGGGTGCCGTAAGCGTTGAGTAAAATTAAACAAAAAAAACTTGATTAATTGTTGCGCTAAATGAATGCTCAATACAAACATGCATGTGATTGCATCTTATCATCTCTAAAAGTTTTGCAAAAAAATGAAGAGTTATTTGGGTTATGATAGGCGCCACGAGTAAGCCTTGAATAGACCTAGGGGCAGATAGGAAAGGAAATACGTGCATTTCATAGCATTTTAAACATTTGTATGTTAACATTCTTTTTTTCAAGGCATTAGAGCAAACGCCAACAGGTGTTAAATCCACGATCAAATTTGCTCACAATTGAAGCAAAGAATTATGAAGGATGAGATGTTGAAGCCTCGGCCACAACCATGCGTCCAGCTAAAGACGTTAAAGAAGCCCTCCTAGTAGGCAACCTAGTATCTCTAAACTTTGCTCTTTAATTTTATGCCTTATGCTTTCTATTGCGAGTTGGTGTTGTTCGATTTTCTTTTTGAATTATTTCATGAATTTGTTTAGGATTATACTTAATTATAAAGCTTATTACGAGATTATAACTAAAATTTTCATGCAAAAAAATTAATTAATTAATTAAAAAAAGGGGTTTGACTCGCTTGGGTGAGTGCACGTCTGAGGTAAAAATAAAAAGGGGGGATGAAATCATATTACACCCCCTACCTTCATATTACACTTCTTTTTTCTTCCTTCTTCATAAAAGCCTCGCCCCTTTTCCCCCATAGCTCCCCCAAGCTACTTCCTTTTCATCAAAATTCTTCATTTTGCACACAACACTCCATCCCTTTCAAGTAAGTATCACACCTCCATCTAGTTTTACTTTTTTTTTTCTTATAATGATTGGTGTTTTGGTTGTTGCTTTCTTTGCAATTGTTTGTAAGATGATTTTTATGTGAACGAATGATCAAAACACTTATATTGGTGGTTGTGTTATATGGTTTTAGGCCTATCCTTGGTTTTTCACGAATTTGCATGTCATGTTTGCTCTTTGTCCCTCATTTTGCATGTGATGACATATGCACACCAAGTGTTTGATGAAACGCCACAATGGTTAGACTATGTTCTCTTGTAAGTTTTGAAATGTTAAACATTTTTAGTCATTTAATTAAGTGTGATATCAACTCAAGTTAATAATTTACATAGGGTTGTGAATTAGATTGAGAAGATTATTTGAGTTGTTAATGGACAGGTAAATTTGTTAGGTTTGAATCACCACCTTTTTCTTGTGAAAATTGGAGCACTTAGGTAGATTGAATTTGTGCTTAATGTTGTTTTGGATTTGTGTTTTAAGGTTGTTCTAGAGTGAACTTGTTTACATATTAGCTTCTTGATTGCTAGAAAAATAAAAAAAATATATTAAAAAATAATATATATATATATATATATATATATATATATAAGAAAGAAAAAAAAGAGAAAAGAAAAAATTTTCAATGGCTAGCTATTCTTTGAAAAAATAAAATTTTGCTAAAATTCTAGTTTCTACATGTCTTTGTCACAGATGGCCCCGAAGAAACTCCCTGCTAAAAGAGCAAGGAAGACTGTTATAGTAGAAGGATCAAGTACAACTCCACCTGTAGAAATCGAGTTTGATGGACACCGCTTTCGAAGTGAGGAGCATCAATGCCGTTTTAAAGTGATTAAAGATTGGTCTTTTCTCAAGGAAAGGTGGGTCCAGCTAGCTGAGGGTGAGTATACAGAATTTCAGGCGAAAATTGCTAGGAGGCATTGGACGTAGCTGACAGAGCCCATGGCTAAATATGATCCTGAAGTACTCATGGAGTTTTATGCAAATTCCTGGCCTACTAAAGAAGTTGTCATGGATAAGGGCTCTAGAATGCAAGGCCAATGGATTCCCTATGACACAGATGCTATCAACCAATTCATGGGGCATCCAATGATCTTAGAAGACGTGATGTGAATACACTGAGAGAAGAAGCCAATTTTCAGGTTTTGATGAAGAGACCATAGGTCAGCTACTTTTCTCCCCCGGACATGATTTTGCACGAAACATAGCAGGGAAGCGGGTGCGGATCATGCGCACTAGCATGACCACTCTGACTCAAATCTGGATGACCTTTCTACTCAACAACATCCTTTCGAGTGACCACAACTCTAATCTCACACTACCCAAATGTCAATTGGTCTACAACATTATGACACAGATCAATGTCCACGTGGCACAACTCATCTCAGATGCCATCCATCAGTTTGTAGGCATTGCACCTCCTAGGCACCTAGTGGACCCAGAAAAGTCCGACAGAGCACTGGGTTTTCCTGCATTAATTATGGGTCTCTGCCAATTCTACGGAGTGTCGGTCACGCCGATGAAGCTCATCTAACCTCCCATTAACAGGTCATTCATTGAAAAGTATTGCATGCCAATGCAGGTATAGCAGTCTAGGCAAGATCAGCAGCAGCAGTCGGCAGCAAATGCACCACCGCCGCCTCCACATCAGCTGCCATCCGTGGAGTCCATCTCAACCCACATGCGG
The DNA here is from genome assembly GCF_000004515.6 of Glycine max. NCBI lineage: Eukaryota > Viridiplantae > Streptophyta > Magnoliopsida > Fabales > Fabaceae > Glycine > Glycine max. Next base: position 21,136,806 of record NC_038243.2, read on the forward strand.
AGGATGGAGCTCCAAATACACACATACATGCGGCATTCGGCTGATCAGCATGCAGCAAATCATAGGGGCCAAATGCAATTAAATGACAACTTCTACCACTATACACTACACCAGCATCGCTAGGATCCTAACCCTTACCCTTGGCCTACTCCCGAGCAGTTTAGAGCCACTGTTGCATGGCCTGGAGACAGGCCTAATTTCCAGGACGAGGCAGGACCTGTAGATGCTCAAGGAGCTGCCCAAGGAGATGAAGGCAGAGCTGAGAATGATGGAGACATGGCAGATCTGCTTGATTACTTCATTGGAGGAGGCTAAGCTCCCCAACCATAATCTTTTAAATTTATGAACTTGTCTTTATCTTATTTATTGCTTTTAGTAATTTGTTACGTTATTTATTTTGGTGATTTCTTTTTAAAAAAAACTTACACAAGGTTATTTTTTATTAATTTGCGCGCTTTGATGTTCTGATGGTAGTCATAGATTATAACTCTTTCTGGGACTCAAACCATTTCATTTCTTGAACCCAACATGCTTTTAAAAGAATCAACAACCAGTACCCTTTGAATATTTTGCAGATCAAAACGCGACAAAAAGTTTTTTGAAAAAATATATTGAGGATTAAAATAATGAAGAACTTTCCTAAATACCAAATGGACTTAGATGTTTTTTTTTTTTTGCACGGACTTGGTAAAAGAACAACCATTGAAACACTGGTTTGATCTGAATGTGGAAACAAGCCCTAAGCTTTAGTGATTGTGTGTGACCACAAATTTTATATTGAGTGTCCGTATGGATATGTTCTACGATTAGTTTTGCATGAATTTCTAATTGTCATAACATAAGATTCATGGAAGTAATCTGGGCATTCTTTCTTTCTTTACATTTTTAGCCATTGGCCAAACAGTTGTCCCAATGTACATTAGTTTTTCCATTTGTAAGCCCATTGTGCGAGACACTTGATTTTTATCGGAACACTAAACCTAGGATGAAAGTCTCCTACCTTACCTTAGGATAGGAGAGTAGGAGTGTTTTCAGGGGAGATTTCTATCATTTTTTGGCTAGTTGTAGTTTTTGAAGAAAGTTAGGTATTTATCAAAAATCAAATCAAAACAAAAAAAAATCAAAATCAAAATCAAAAATGAAAAAGAGCGAAAAGAAAAAAGGAAAGAGAAAGGAAATACAAGTTCTTTGGAATAAACAAACATCTAAACCATGTATAGAGTTGTTGTAAAGAGTAAAAAAGAAGAAAAAAATAATGATAACTTGGTCAAAACATGAAAGGATAGGAAGTAATCGCTCATTTAAGTTACTAGCCAAATCTTTATGCCTACTCTCCAAAAAAAAAAATATAGAAACCAAAGCCAAAATCTTCTATAGGTCCAACCTCAAAAAGACCTATTGATCCATGGTGATTATGCGCATTATCCTTGATTTGATGGGAAATGACTTGCAAAATCAATTTATGACATATCTGTGATTTGGAATTGAGATGAAACACTTGCTTGTGTGAAGTTTTATACACCTTTGACAGGTTTTCCTCTATTTGATTGAATCCAGTGTTTCTTCTGATGCTCTTTAGAAGCAAAATGCAAAATGTCTTAATCTCATTCTTGGTTCTGAGAATTCTATCTTTGTGCTTTCATTCCTCATTGTTGCTTTTTTTTTAAAAATGTTGTTTTGATCGGTTAGGGAGTTTGGTTCTTTACCAATACTATTCATATATGTTGAAGCATGCTTGTTTTATACTCATACTATTGTCATTTTTAGTTTTTCTTGCAAGTGTTGAAACAAGACTTCAATGGGTTCTGTCTTTTACACTTTCAAGACTTCAATGTCTTATGTCTTATGTCTTTTACACTTTCAAAGACGTCAATGTCTTATGCCTTGTGATTTATAAGACTTCAATGTCTTCTGTCTTTTACACTTTCAAAGACTTCAATGTCTTCTGTCTTTTATGCTTTCAAAGACTTCAACATCTTCTGTTTTACGATTTTCAAAGACTTCAACGTCTTCTGCTTTATATTTTCATAGGACTCAATGTCCTCTGTCTTTATGTTTTCAGAGGACTCAACGTCCTCTATCTTTATGTTTTCATAAGACTTCAATGTCTTTTGTTTTATGTTATACAAGACTTCAATGTCTTCTGTCTTTTACACTTTCAAAGACTTCAATGTCTTTTGTCTTTTACACTTTCAAAGACTTCAATGTCTTCTATCTTTTATGCTTTCAAAGACTTCAACGTCTTCTACTTTATATTTTCATAGGACTCAATGTCCTTATCTTGGTGTTTCTTTTGACTCAACGTCCTTTGTTTTTATGCTTTCAAAGACTTCAAGTGTCTTCTGCTCTTATGCTATAGGATTCCAATGTCCTCCATTTTATGTTTTGTAGCACTTCAACGTCCTTTTGCTTTTTCAATTTTGCTTCTTTGTTTTCTCTGGCATCCAGTTGAAAAGCTGGATCGCTAAAGTGAAATTAGTGTCATTATCTTTACTTATCTCTTATTTTTAATAAAAGATAAGCAAAGAGAGCCAACTGTCAGACCCTAATTTCATCCGTGTACGATGTTTTTATCATCCACTTGTGATGTTTTGATCATTACTAACTAAATTATGGTGTTTGGCACCGATTGCAGTGCAAGGTTGAGGGATTGCTCAAATTGATGTTTGATTGTCAGATCTGGGGAAAAAAACACAAGAAAAGGGGCAAAATGGTCATTTTTCTGGAAATTTTTGGACCCTAGCTCGCCCAGGCTAGCATTTGGCTAGTCTGGGCCATGAAATACCTCTAACCTTAAGCAACCTGGGCGAGCTCCAGCTTGCCTGGGTGAGTTGATACCTTCAACTATAAGAAACCAGCTCGCCTGGGCAAGCTCCAACTTGCCTGGGCGAGCTTCCCAAATACCAAATGGCCTTTTCCTATAAATAGCCATGCAAGGGAAGGGTTTCAGGGGCTAATTCTCTAAGGAACAGAAGGAAAAATGTAGGAAGAGGAAGAACAGAAGAAAAAAGTGAAGCCGAAGCTCTGCCAAATTGCGACCGTGGATCGTTTCCTACATTATTTCTCTTGCTAGCCTTGTACTCTGTGCAATAGCCAGTTAGTTTTTCTTAAGATTTTGATGTAATCTATGTACCCTTATTTGGTCCTTTGCGAGATTTATGTGTGCATTTATCTTCTTCACTTATTGTTGGTAATTTCATTTTATCCGTAATGCTTGGTTCTAATCGGTCACTAGTGTCATGAAATTGGTTTTTTTTAGTATGACTGGAAAAAAATAAAAAATAAACAATTCATAATTAAGCTTCTTTTCATCAAATATCACTTAAGATTGTTTCAAGGTCCAATGCCTTAACGACTTTTTGTTTGCATTTAAAATGAATCTTTTAAAAAGAAACATAAGTATTCTTATTAAAGAACAACGTAGGTCTAATTTCTTCATTGCACTCGGGGATACATAGGAGCAAGGGCAACACCCTTGTCAATTAAAATAATAATAATAATAATAAATAATAGAAAAAAAATAAAAGAGGAAAAATAAATAATTTTGAAGTCACGTTTTGCACACTCGATTAAAGGTTATCGCCCCTTGTGACGGACGCGTGGGATGCTAATACCTTCCCTACGCATAAACAACTCCCAAACCCTTCTTTTCAAAATTCACATACCTCTTTTTGGTTTTTTTAACATTTTCCTTAAATAAACGTTGGTGGCGACTCCCACGCGTTTTCTTCATAGAAGACGAAAACGCCTTTGCTTTTCTTTTGTCATCCCATCGTAAGGTAGGTTGCGACAAGAACATAGGGTCGAATCAACTCTAATTTTCCTTAAAACAACATTATTCATTACATCATGTCAGGTTCAAAATACAACTGGAAATAAAACACGGGCACATCAGCGAGTCCTAATTATATAAGTCATTAGCTCAATCATGTGTTGGCAGTAGTCAAAAAGGCTATGAACTTCATCTAGAGTGGAGTATGCGTTAGACATCGCCTTGGCTTTAGATAGCAGCTTTAGGAGCTCTTAACTTTCATTTATTGTGAGTGCAAACTTCCTCCCTTGCCTCCTTTTCAACCTGCAAGGCTGACCTTCGCCTGCTCATCTCTGAGTGCCTGCCCATACATAGTAGCCAGATTCTATCTCTCTTTCATCATCTTCTCCTCAAACTGGTCAATGATTATCAACATATTCTTCTTCATCATGCTTAACTTCTCTTTCAAGCTTTCCTTTGATTCCCAAAAATTCCTTAACTCATCCTTTAATATTGCATTCTCAGCTATTGCTTTGTCTCTCTCGGCCCTTCTCAACTTGAGCTCATTGTTATTGCCTAGCAAAGCCCTTTGGAACCTTTTTCTACTTAACTCTTCCCCTCAGGCCTTTCTCATTTCCTGCTCTAGCGCTTCAACTGTGGACATGTTGATATCCTTCAGCCTATCACATTCTTTCCTAACTCTAGTAACTACCCTATTTAGCTTCTCCTTAGTCACTTTTGTCCTTTCCAACTCAGCCTTCAAGACTCACCCCTCTTCGCTCTCCTCGGGCACCTCCATCTCTACTTCATTCGGACCCTCTAACTTTTTGAGCCAAGCAATCTCTTGCACTCTAACTTTCAGCCATTTGAGATAATTTCCCAGACACCGTTGCTTCTTCCCCTACGCTTCTTATCTTTCCTTTCCACTTGATTCCACGCCCTATGCATCTTCTGAAGCATCCCCATATTAGCCTTATTGAATCCTCATGTGATGAAAGGCATGATGGCTTCCTCCAATGATGCAACTCTCATAGGATAACTTAACTTTCTTATGGCCACCACAATGTTATAATTAATGCAATCCCTCATCCCCATCAAAGGGGCATTTGGTTATGTAAGCTCCATTGGAGCTTGTAGGCCTAGGATCTTCTTCATCAATGGATTCCTTTGATTCTTGGAAGATGAATGGCAGCGGAATGGAGAAGGAAGAGAGAGAGGAGACGCCACTTCAAGTAGAAGATGAGTCTAGAAGAAGCTCACCACCATAGGAGGCCATGGATAAGAGCTTGGAGGAAAAAGGAGATGAATGAAGGGAGAGGAAGAGAAGAGCACGAAATTTTGTGCTCTAAAAGAGCTCTGAATTCTGAAGTTTAATTTTCAAATAATCAAAGTTGAAAAAATGCACACACATGACCTCTATTTATAGCCCAAGTGTCACACAAAATTGGAGGGAAATTTGAATTCGATTCAAATTTCACTTGAATTTGAAATTGAATTTGTGGAGCCAAAATTTCAATAATTATAATTAGTGAATTTTAGCTATGGTTCAGCCCACTAATCCAAGATCAAGTCCATGATTCTCCACTAAGTGTGCTTAGGTATCATGAGGCATGTAAAGCATGAAGGACATGCACAAAGTGTGACTATATGATGTGGCAATGGGGTGTAGCAAGCAAATGCTCACCTCCCCCTCTAAAATTTAATTGGATTGGGCTTCTCCCAATTCAATTAAATTTATTTCCAACCACACAACTCAAATATTCACTTAATGCATGTGAAATTACAAAACTACCCCGAATACAAAAACTAGTCTAGGTGCCCTAAAATAAAAGGACTGAAAAATCCTACATTTCTAGGATACCTTACCTATATTATGGAGCCCTAAATACAAGGCCCAAAAATAATGAAACCTTAATCTAATATGTACAAAGATAAGCAGACTCATACTTAGCCCATGGGCCCGAAATCTACCTTAAGGCTCATGAGAACCCTAAGGCCTTCTCTTGCATCTCTGGCCCAATCTTCTTGGAGTCTTCTATTCAATGCCCTTGCAGGGTAGGATTGCATCATTCCCTCCCCCTTGAAAAGGATTTGACCTCAAATCCCGAGTGTCATACCCTAATTTCGTCCGGGGACCTTTGCTTGATAACGTGCGACCATTCTTTGGTCCTCGTGAGGTGCTTGGCACCCATCATTAGGCAATTTGTGAAATTCCAGGACATGCCCAAGAAAACCAAAAAAATATTGATGCACAATCCGTAAGTTTCCGTGACACACCGGAAATCAAAAGGAAGCGTCATTGCATAATTAAGTGAGGTTCCGTAACATTCCGTAAGTCAAAAAGGGGATGATTATGTAATCCGCAAGGTTCCGTAACAATTACGGAAAGAAAACAAGTATCGTTACGAAATTCGTAAGTTTCCGTAACTTTACGAAAAAAGAATCACCAAAAAAACAGCAGAGGGGGTGAACTTAGTAAAAATGGGGGTGCAAATAGCACCCAGGCCCATTTGGGCCCTCCAGAAGGTTCCTCCAGAAGGCGGTTGCTTCTGGAGGAAGCAACCCTGCTCGCCTGGGCGAGCTGAGCTCGCCTGGGCGAGCTGGGCGGCAAGCATCTCCCCTATTTTGCTATAAATAGGGGAGAAAATGAAGAAGAAAAGGATCCCAGCCCTTTAGGCACTTCTCTCTCTTTCAAATTTGCTTGGAAAAATTGTTTCCGTGAAGAAAATCTAAGCCGAGGCGCTTCCGAAACGTTTCCGTAACGTTTTCCGTGAGGAATCTCGCAAAGGTTTCAACTGTTCTTCGACGTTCTTCATTCGTTCTTCATCGTTCTTCGATCTTCAACGGGTAAGTACCTCGAACCAAGCTTTTCGATTCATTCTATGCACCCATAGTGGTCCACATTGTGTTTCGTGCATTTTTATCCTCGTTTTTGTTTACTTTTTATATCCCCTGTTGACGTGCTTAAGCCATTTTACTTAAGTCGTTTCTCGCTTAACTTAAAAATAAAATAAATTTCCACCGAACGTTTGAATTGTATTATCCATTAACTTCGGTTAAAATCAATTCCGACCGTTCGGTCGTGCCGTAACCACGTTGGAAATCAAAAAGAGGTAAAAAAATAATATAATAATCAAAAAATATCTTTTTAGTAAAATAAAGCGGAAAATCAATCGGACGTTTTCTCTTTGGGATTCCTCATTCTTAATCGAATTGATTAATAACTAAAGTGAAACTAAGGCTAAAATCAACTCGCCTAGTCAAGCTCGTCCACAAAAATAGGCTTTTGAAGTTTGTCATTTCAATTTCTCATTAAGTAAAATGGATCATCTTTAAAGGTCCAACGCCTTAAAATGGTCACCACTTAAGTAAAAAAGGATCATTTGATAAGAAAGAACTACGTAGGTCTGAGTTCCTCATTGAGGATACGTAGGAGCAAAAGCCCCGCTTTTGTCGACCACCCCAAAAGACCGTTTAATGGCCCAACACCTTAAATGACCTTTTGCTCAATAAAAACATATTTTGCAAAAAAAGACAAAAACAACTTAACCAAACACTCTGTTCCGAAAGAACTACGTAGGTCTGATTTTCTCATCCCAAATTGAGGAATACGTAGGAGCAAAGGGAAACACCCTTGTCGACCACAAAAAAGGAAAAAATATAAAAAGGGTATAAAGGATATAAGAACATAAAAGGGAACAAAAAATCAAAGTCATGTTTGCACATTCAATTAAAGGCTGCCGTCCCTTGGGACGGGCGTGTGGGGTGCTAATACCTTCCCCGTGCGTAAATACAACTCCCGAACCTTTCACTTAAAAGTTCGTAGATCGCGTCTTTTCCTGTTTTTCCGACGTTTTCCTCAAATAAACGTTGGTGGCGACTCCGCGCGTATTCCTTTCGTGGAACACGCATCCCGCGAGTCTCGCGTCGCCCTCCCGCCGAAGGGTAGGTTGCGACAGTTGGCGACTCCACTGGGGACTGTTTTTTTAGAGAGTTAGGCCATTTAAGCTTGTGCAAAGTTTTATCATGACTTTCTCCTTTGTTGGTTTCCCTTTATTTGTCTTATGTTCTTGTGTATATAAACTATTTGTTGCTTTTAGTGTGTTTTAGAATGTATGCATGAGGTAAATATTTATTCATTTGATGCACACAAAACACCAACACTATTTGCACACACTGTGAGTGAAAAAGGGCCCTATACCCGGGTTCATGGGAGCATAAGGAGTGGAGGTGAATCTGTGATCATGCTAGGTCTCCGACTTGCTTGATTACAGTGAACCCTCATCTAGAGCTTTTCTCTTTGAAAACCTATTGTTGCTAGTAGTCCCTACTGCTACAATATGTTCTTCAAAGGGGATGATACCTCTAGAAACCATCAAGAGAGATATAACTACCTTGGGGATTATTGCTAAAAGCCTAGTTAGTTCTCTCCCTTATAGGTCCCTTAAATAGGGGCACGAAGCAAACACGCTGCGTGCCATTTTTCACACTGCCATGCATGAGTATCATATACCCTTTTGCTTATGTTCAGTAAATATTGTCATACTGTGTACATTCCCGCATTGTGTCTTTTGCATAGGCATTGCATATGGGTTCTGTCTTGATCCCTACTGTAAACAAACCAACGGAGGGTCCGTGTCGCCTTCTTAAAAACGTGCGTTGGGGCATTTTTGCTACCCCTAGACGTCGTATCTAAGAAGGGGACAGATTCCCCGGACCCCCGCATTCCTAGATTGCATCTGTGTCATATGCATTCCATCATGCATTCATCCATTCCACCCATGAGATATCGGAGTTTTGATTTGCACCAGCTTTTATCTCACTTTAGTAAGCATGGGAACAAATCAAACCGGCAAGAGGTTCTACCAAGTCAAGGTCAAAAGCCTAGATACCACCAGCATCAAGGAATTAGGGCGGTTGATGGAACCCCTCCAAATGCAAGCCTTCCGCAAGACTTACGGAAAGATCTTAGAGTTGACCATAGCAGAGGTGTCCATAGAAGTCATTGCATCACTTACTCAATACTACGACCAGCCTTTGAGGTGCTTCACATTCGGGGACTTCCAATTAGTACCAACCATTGAAGAATTCGAGGAAATTCTAGGATGTCCTCTCGGGGGAAGAAAACCATATCTTTCCTCCGGGTGTCTCCCCTCTTTGAGCAGAATTGCAACTGTGGTCAAGGATTCAGCAAGAGGTTTGGACCGCATAAAACAGACTCGGAACGGCATAGCGGGCCTACCACAGAAGTACCTAGAAGACAAGGCGAGGGGTATGGCCAATCGAGGGGACTGGGTCCCGTTTATGGATGTGTTAGCTTTGCTAATTTTTGGGTCGTCCTCTTTCCAAACATGGATGGTTTGGTAGACCTAGCAGCAATCGACGCTTTCCTTGCCTACCACCATAGCAAGGAAAGTCCGGTGGTAGCTGTCTTGGCAGATCTATTTGACACATTTGACCGAAGGTGCGAAAAGAGTAGCGCACGGATCATCTGTTGCTTACCCGCCCTCTGTGTTTGGTTGGTTTCACACTTGTTCCAACAAGACACAAGACATCCATGTCCGCTCCTGAGCCATCGCTCGTGTACTGAAAAGGGGAGAATGGATTGGGACCAGCTCTTGGCCGGGATAGGAGGTAGAACAATCAGTTGGTTCCCCCGATGGAAGGAAGGAAAAGAAGGAGTCCTTTTCTCATGTGGAAAGTACCCAAACATTCCGCTGGTAGGAACGAGGGGTTGTATTAACTACAATCCCACGCTCGCTATAAGACAACTAGGGTACCCCATGAGGGGAGCACCAACGGAAGAAAGCATGTCTCCTTTCCTTGTGACGGATCTCGGCGCACAAAATTCCAAGACTATACAAAGAATCCATAAGGCATGGGAAACCCCGTTAAGGAAAGATCAAGAGCTTAGAGGCATTCGTAATGGCATCATTGGTGGGTACCACGAATGGCTGAAAGTTCGCATACGAGGTTTAGATTGGCTCGCCAAGTTAAAAGTCGTCAGCAAAGAGAATTTTGAAGCACCGGAAGAGGACGAGGAAGTCCAAGCTCTCAAAAGCGAGTTAGGAAAGGCAAAACTCGCCAAGGAGAAGTTCAAGTTGGCTGCTACACACGTTCGGAAGGAGTGTGCCGGGTTACGGGAAGAGAATGCAATTACCGCAAGAGCCCTTGAACGAGAGACCAAGAGGGCTCGCAAGGAAGAGTATGGTCGGAACAAATTTCGCGGAGCTCTATGGGGTAGCAATAATGAACTCAAGTTGCGAAGGGAAGAAAGGGACCAGTCGCGAGCACATAGCATGGTTCTGAAAGAGGAGTTGATTGCCTGTTCAAGGTCCAAAAGAAGCTTGTCTCAGCGTCTATGCGAGACAGAAACCAACATGTTAGCTATCATCGCCAAGTACCAAGAAGAGTTGGGTCTAGCCACGGCCCACGAGCATAGAATCGCGGATGAGTATGCCCAAGTGTATGCGGAAAAAGAGGCTAGAGGAAGGGTGATCGACTCTTTACACCAAGAGGTAACCATGTGGATGGATCGGTTTGCTCTTACCTTGAACGGGAGTCAAGAACTTCCCCGATTGTTAGCCAAGGCCAAGGCAATGGCAGACACCTACTCCGCCCCCGAAGAGATTCATGGGCTTCTCGGCTATTGTCAGCATATGATAGACTTAATGGCCCACATAATTAGAAATCGTTAGGAAACTTGTATGGTCTCTCAGACCTTGACTGGATACGACTTCTTTTTGAAATAAAACGTTGGTCCCATGTTTCTACTCCAAAAAGCTTGTGCAAATCAAATCACTCCTACATTTTATCTCTAGCATGCATAGTATGTTGGTCTCGTCCTTTGTCACGGGAAGCCGGAAGGTCCATCTCACCTTCTTAATTGTACACATGGGGCACTGCGCCCCCAAATGCGCAAGTAAGAAGAGATAATTTTCCGGGCTCTCGTGTCCGTAAAATGCATTCATATCATGCATCGCATAAGCATCTCTTCATAACATCATAATGGACATATCCTGCATTTGTCCGGTCATGGCATCATCATGCATATGCGTTCAACAAACTTTTTGGTCTGCAAAATTGCATACCATTTGTTTTCATGTTTGCTCATCCTTGCGTTTTCCTCTACAAAACAAAAAAACAAAAAAGGGGGGGAGCGTGAAACTTCACACTACATTCTTAGTTTCATGTGTTAGGCACCACGAGCCAACCATGTTGGGATCATAAACCCGTTTCACTTAAAAACAAAATAATTGAACATGGTACCTAATGCATGGTTAACTAGGAAATGGTGTTTCTTCGGGCATCTCAATTTCATAATTACATTTTTCATGCATAAGCCTAAAGTATGCCCGAGTCATTCATATGAGATGTTGTTGAAGTATTGGCGATCAGAATTGCCATTCCTTGGATTATAGGGTTGAACCAAGCTCATGCTTTTATAAAAAGGTTCATCAAGTCAAGTTGAAATATGGAAGTAACCGTCTTGCAAAATTGGGGCAAAAGATGAATCGAGTCACATCACTGCTTCGTCTACTGCCAAACATATTTAGGATTATTGATGTCCTTGTTACTTCCAGTTTCACCTTGACAAAGATGTCATGGACCATGTTGAAAATCTAAATTGATTCAACCCCATATCCTGCGTAAAAATTCCCAATACTTCAACTGTACATCATTCGCATGCATCCGTGCTTTTCATTGGTTGCATTGCTCATTGCATTCTTTCCTTGAAAAATAAAATAAAATAAAATAAAATGAACTTATCAAAAAGAAAAGGACACGCTTTACGGCGCCCTTACCGAACTCGTGCTAGAGCTAGAGTAATGGGTGAAGCAGAGGAGGTGCAAGAGAAGATGAAGGCCGAAAATGGAGGCCATAAAAGAGCAAATGGCCACAATGATGAAGGCCATGATGAGCATGAAGAAGATAATGGAAGCCTATGCGGTTATAGTTGCCGCTATTAGCGCTGTCGCTAAGGTGAACCCGATGCTCCCATCTGGCCTCAAGCAAATGAATCATCCAACCTCAAATATGGTAGGCAAAGATTTAGGAAGTACGGGCGGCCCCCATGATGTGCAAATTCAAAACGAGCACGCCTTCCCGTCATATGGCTTGCCTCTCAACTATGCGCCACCCAATGTGGCATACACTCCCAATAAGAATGTCAATAACTCCACTCCTATACCCATTGAAAGCCAGCAACCCCAAACTGATCATGCACATGTCTCTTAAACCGTGGAAGAGACCCATGAAATTCCCCATCACAATCTAGCCGACTTCGAGCCTTGGCTCGGATATACCACTGAAGGGCAAGCAGTTGGTGGTATACCCCTACAAAACCCTTTGGAGGGCCCTCAGTATCACCCACAACTGCACCTCTTGCATTCCACAGCGGTTAAAAACCCTCATGACTATGGCAGGAATGGGAAAGTTGGATCATCTAGAGGAAAGGCTCAGGGCCATTGAAGGAGGTGAAGATTATGCCTTTGCTAACCTAGAAGAGTTGTTCCTAATACCCAAACATGGTCGTTCCCAAGTTCAAGGTGCCGGACTTTGGCAAGTACAAAGGGACTACTCGCTCCAAGAACCATCTAAAGATGTACTGTCGGAAGATGGGGGCATACGCAAAAGATGAGAAACTGCTGATACATTTTTCCTGAGAAAGTCTTACTAGGACAACTGTCGCCTGGTATACTAACTTAGGAACCTGCTTGAGTCCATTCTTGGAAGGACCTAATGGTTGCCTTCATTAGGCAGTGTCAGTACAATTCTGATATGGCTCCGGATAGGATGCAACTACAAAAAGTGTACAGAAAGGGAGCACGAATCTTTCAAAGAATACGCCCAAAGATGGAGAGACTTGGCAACTCAAGTAGCACCCCCAAAAATAGAGAAAGAGATTATCACAATGATAGTAGACACGTGACCGGTGTTCTACTATGGAAAAAATGGTGGGTTACACACCTTCAAGTTTTACAGATTTGGTCTTCGCCAGCAAAAAGATCGAAGTGGATCCGAAAAGAGGCAAATTTGATCATCCTACTAGGACGACTGAGAAAACTGGGGCAAAAAAAAAAAAGAGGGTGAGGATGAGGGAGAAACCCATGCTGTGACTGCCATTCCTGTACGGCCAAGTTTCCCACCAACCCAACAATATCTTTACTCAGCCAATAACAAACTTTCTCCTTACCCACCACCCAGTTATCCACAAAGGCCATCCCTAAATCTACCACAAAGTCTGTCTACCGCACTTCCAATGACGAACACCACCTTTAGCACAAACCAAAAACACCAACCAAGAAGCGAATTTTGCAGCGAGAAAGCCTGTAGAATTCACCCCAATTCCAGTGTCCTATGCTGACTTGCTCCCATATCTACTTGATAATTCAATGGTAGCCATAACCCTAGCCAAAGGTTCATCAACCTCCATTTCTCCGAGAATACAACTCGAACGCAACGTGTGCTTGTCACGGAGAAGCCCCGAGGCGTTCCATTGAGCATGGTAGGGCTCTGAAGCGTAAGGTGCAAGGTCTAATTGATGCGGGCTGGCTGAAATTTGAGGAGAATTGCGTGTAAGTCATGACATTGACAAAAGATGCCACACATGGGGCAATTTTGAAAGCTGTTGTTAGGTGTCCCTAATGACTCATCAGGGTTTCCAAGTTTATGCCATTATTGTAAACCACAGTTACAATGTTAAATGATATGGGTAAAATGGACATCCTCTCACGAACACATCTTTGCTTATTCAACTTCCACCGGAATGTGAGTGTAAGCCATTGGTCTGTTTGCTCAAGCAACCTGCGCTCCTGAGTGTTGACTTCCAAGACCGTTCAATCAGAGATTACTCATCTTGCACGTTGGTGGGGGTGCCGTAAAACAACGAGCAAAGTTCAAAACAAATAAGTTTCAAAATAAAATAAAATAAAAGTGTTCAAAAAGAAAAAAAAAAAAAAAACATTTGATTGACTGTGCTTTCAAGACGTTCATGTGACCTCATTTTATCATCCTGGAAAGTTTTGAGTTATCAAGAATAGGATGTTGGACAAATGGCCTCAGTTACCTTAAGAAAAAGGGGGGTTGAATTAAGATGCAAAGACTATTCCCCAATTGAACTATCAATCTCTCTTTTCGGATTAACAATGCACACAGGGATAACCCTTCCCTTGTGTTCAAAAATCCTCTACAACAAGAGACTCTCAGTCTCTTAATCCCTTTTCAGAAGTAAGAAGAAGAGAAGAAGAGGTCTCTCGTAAAAGAGGTAGATTGTAAAATGAAGACCAATCAAAATTCATTATTGAATATGCAAGTGGTTGACCAAGGAATCTTTTTGAGAGGATAAGACATTTCAGTTCAGAAAAACTCTTGATCTTTCGAGAGGATAAAACTGTTTGGGCAATGAAAACTCTCTTTAAAACATTTGAATGGCCGTTCATAAAACATTTGAATAGATATGTCTCTTGGAAATTATTTTCTGAAAATCCCCTCTGGTAATCAATTACAAGACTTATGTAATCGATTACAGGTTTTAAAAATTTGAATTAAAACATTTTCAACTACTGGTAATCGATTACCAGAGAGCAAATCTCAATTTGAAAGGATAGAATTCCTTGGTCAAACCTTTTGCTTCTTCAGTTTGGAAACTTCTTCCTAAGATTCTAGAGATCAACTTGATCATATATCTTGATTTTCTTGGATTCTTGTCTTGAATAAAACTTAGAAGCACTTGATCCTTTAGCATCATCAAGACATCAAAACATCTTGCTAGGAGTCATTTGACTTAATCCATCAACTGAAAGATCCTTCAACTATTTCTCGTCCTTGGAAAATTCTTTTTGCAAGAATCAACTGCTTCTTTCATTCTTCCTCACTACGAGGTCATGAAAACAAGACAATAATGGTTACCTCATAACCTTACACTGGGGCAATGAGGGGCACCGTGCATGAGCCTCAAGCGAACCTAGGGGCAGATTAGAAGTTCTCACCCAATAGGTTCCCTCCTACAAGGTCATGACGAAAGGCAACGATTGGTACCTCAAAGCCTTACACTGGGGCAATGAGGGGCACCGTGCATGAGCATCAAGTGAACATAGGGGCCCATCAAAAGTTCTCACCCATCGATGTTTTTAACAAAAAAGGGGGGATAAACCCTAGGTTTTCAATGGATTGATCAAACATCAAACGACTCCATTGCCGTCACTCCAAAATGGTCAAGTGACTAAATCAAACAGAACACACAATCTGAGGGAGTTCCCGGAGAGATTTGCAAAAAAGATAGGATGAGGTTGCATGAATTATCACCTCTTTCAAAAGGACAGTCAATCTGTGTTTTCCAAAAAAATCAAATCAAAATCAAAATCACAAAATAGGGAAAGAATGTCATGAACATTGTACAACTTTCCATTACATTGCATTGTTTCATATGAAGTCCGCATTTACCAAATTTCACGACAAAGGTTGCATGCATCTGCATCCCTAAAAATCATGTTAACTGCATAGATTTCCTACATCTAATGTCCAAATCTTGTGGATTTGGGATGACCGGCCCTCTCGATGAGTCGATCTCTTGCTTTCTCATAAGGGTGGACCCTTGGGTACTTGTACCTATCACTTTTAGAGGACTACACGTCCTCGCCAACAGAGGGCTGCATGCCCTTACCTTCAGAGGACTACATGTCCTCGCCTTGAGAGGGCTACACGCCCTCACCTTGGGTACTAGTTACCCACACTGTTGAGAGGACTACACGTCCTCGCCTTAAGAGGACTACACGTCCTCACTATCAGAGGGCTGCATGCCCTCACCTCCAGAGGACTACACGTCCTCGCCTTGAGAGGGCTACACGCCCTCACCTTGGGTACTAGTTACCCTCACCGTTGAGAGGACTACACGTCCTCGCCTTGAGAGGACTACACGTCCTCACCATCAGAGGGCTGCACGCCCTCACCTCCAGAGGACTATAAGTCCTCGCCTTGAGAGGGCTACACGCCCTCACCTTGGGTACTAGTTACCTTCACCTTCAGAGGACTACACGTCCTCGCCTTCAAAGGGTCATGTACCTTCAACTTCAGAGGACTACACGTCCTCGCCGTCAAAGGGTCATGTGCCTTCACCTTTGTAGGGCTACACGCCCTCACCTTCAGAGGACTACACGTCCTCACCTTTGTAGGGCTACACGCCCTCACCTTCAGAGGACTACACGTCCTCACCTTTAGAGGACTACACGTCCTCGCCATCAGAGGACTACATGTTCCCCATTTTCAAAGGGGGGCATGCCCTCACCTTTAGAGGATTGCACGTCCTTGCCATCATAGTACTACACGCCCTCGCCTTTAGAGGACTATGCGTCCTCACTTTCAGTGGGCTCCATATCCACACCTTAAGATAATTTAAGGTCCTCTGTCCTTAAATGCTTAACCGAGACTTGCACTTCCGGTTAAGGGGCCAGTAGTTTCCTTTTAACGGTTCCTGGGCCACCCCCTGATATTGGGGGAGGGCCAACTGTGCGAGCACAACCAGAGAGGGAGGCTATTACACAGCTACTATGCATACCGAGGCAAGATTTCATTCGTGCCGCTGTAAAGAGATGAGTGCGGATCATGCGCACCAACATGACCACTCTTACACAGATATAGATGACATTGCTACTTAGCAACATTCTGCCCAGCGACCGCAATGCCAATCTCCCCCTGCAAAAGTATCGGTTGGTCTGTGTCGTCCCGACATGGGTAAGTATGCATATAGTTCAACTGATTTCTGATACCATCTATTGTTTGCAGGGATCGCACCCACAAGACACCCAGTGGACCCAAAAAAGTCCAACAGGGCCCTGGGGTTTCCAGCTCTGGTTACGGGCCTCTATCAGTCCTACAGGGTGCCCGTACCCCCCCGGCAAGGTCACGTCATCATAGGTAAGTATGCACATCGCTCAACTGATTTCTGATTTCATCTATTGTTTGCAGGGATCGCGCCTGCAAGACACCCAGTGGACCCGAAGAAGTCCAACAGGGTCTTGGAGTTGTCAAGCTCTAAATACGGGTCTCTATCAGTTCAAGGGAGTGCCTGTTGCCCCCAGCAGGGTCATCAGGCCCCCTACCAATCGAGTTTTCATCTAGAAGTGTTGCGCCCCCAGGCAGGCGCAGGGCGAGACACCACAGCAGCATTGGGATGGACGGTAGCGGGCAATAGACACACCGCCATCACCACTAAAGTTCACCTCAGCTCATCCATAAAAAGGTTAGAGCGTTGCCTACGACACATGGCCGACCGATAGGCAACCAAGTCCAAAGCCAAAGGTAAGCAAAGTACTAGGTCAGTGACCGACAAGTCATAAGGCGTCCAGCTAAAGACGTTAAAGAAGCGCTACTAGGAGGCAACCTAGTACCTTTTGAATCTGTGCTTGTTATTTGATCACTTTTCATAGTAAGACACACCTAGTTGCTCATGATCCTAGGAATTTAAATAAAACGAGCACAAGCTCGGAAGGTAGTCATACCTCACAAAATATATATATGTATGTTTAGGTAGAAAGATACCTTAGATATGCATGTGTGTAAACAAAAACACACTTCACAAAATATATATATGTATGTTTAGGTAGCAAGATACCTTAGATATGCATGTATGTAGCAAAAAGATACCTAACAAAATATATATATGTATGTTACCTTAGATATGCATGTATGTAGCAAAAAGATACCTCACAAAATATATATATGTATGTTTAGGTAGCAAGATACCTTGGATATGCATGTATACAGCAAAAATACCTTACAAAACATATATATGTATGTTTAGGTAGCAAGGTACCTTGGATATGCATGTATATAGCAAAAATACCTCGCAAAAATATACACTTGTTTAGGTAGCAAAATACCTCATGAAAAAAAAAGGGGGAGAAAAGAAAACAAACAAGAAAAAGAAATAAACAAATGATAATAATAAAAAAAAAAGAAGAAGGAGAAAAAAGAAAATAAGTTGTCAAGCTGAAAAACCAACATGCTTTTGAAAAGAGATGACTTCCAACTTTTCTTTGGAAAAATTCACTGATCATAACTAGTTTTTGAAAAAAAATGTGTGTACACCTGAAGGGTGAATGCTGTGAAGATTTTCCCAGACGCCCGAAATGGACTCGGATGAATGCACAAATTGATAAAAGAACATATTTTGGAAACATTGGGTTGACTAAAATAGAGGAAATGAATCCTGAGCCCTAGCATCACATGACCATAAAAATTTGACACTTGAGTGTCCACATAGGTGCATGCGTGGCCAGTTTTGCATAAAATTTCCAAATCATCATTTTTGCATTTGTGTCATGGAAATAGTGTGGGGCATCCCTTTTATCCTTGAACCAAACCAAACCCCGACAGGTATCATGTCTAGGCATTCTACAAGCCTTGAGCCAAAATCCTGACTCACCATAAACCTTATCCTCGGAAGCAAAAAGGAAGAAAAGGAAATTCCCAATCAAAGAGTGGGAGAAAGAAAAAAAAAAAAAAAAAAAAAAAAAAAAAAAAAAGAAAAGAAAGAAAATTCCCAACCAAAGAATGGGAGAAAGTAAAAAAGAAGGAAGCTCCTGGTCAAAAGAAACCAGAAGAAATGTGCAGAGAGGTCTTTGGACCGGACAATATCTGAACAATACAGAATTGTCACCAAATGAACGAAAAAAGAAGGAAAGGGAACCACGACCTAAAATAGTCTTCTCCCTTTAATTACCAACCAAAATCCCGTGCGCTAGCGACCTTTTTTCTCGCCCCGCACTAAACAAAAACAGAAAAAGAAAAAAGCCAAAAACACACAAAAGCCGAAAAACTCCCCAAAAGAACCCATTCCCAAGGGAAGCCCTATTGATCCATGATCACACATGTAATTTTTGATTTGATAGGAAATAATTTGCAAAGTCAAATCATGACATATCTATGGTTCGGAATTAGGATGAAACACTTACCTGTGCGAGATTGATACACTTTGAGTGGATTTCTTCTATTTTTGTCGAACCCAGTGTTTCCTCTAAATGGTCATTTAGAAACGAAATGCTAACATCCAAGATCTCATTTATGGTTATGGGGGATCCCATCAGCAGACTCTCCTTCCCTGGTAGGCGCATTGTTTGTCACTCAAATCATGTGCTGCTCTAAAATCAGTTGGAATATTTGTCTCTTTGCTAAAACATGTTTGCATTTTAGTGGAGAAAACACCGAGACTTTTTCAAGTCTCACAAGTTATCCAGAACTACGTAGGTCTGAATTCCTCATTGGGGGATACGTAGGAGCAAGAGCCTCGCTTTTGTCGACCACACCGCCTTTTGTTGCCATGACTCAAGAGCTGGTAGCCCGCGGAGACACCTCACGGTTATCCGCACCTCGTCATTCAGTGATCCCAAGTGTGATTGACGAGCAGAGACCAACATGGTCATTTGCGCCCTTTTCGGAGATGTCAGCATTTTCCGATGGAGACTTTTCAAGTCTCACAAGTTATCCAGAACTACGTAGGTCTGAGTTCCTCATTGGAGGATACGTAGGAGCAAGAGCTTTGCTTTTGTCGGCCGCCCCATAATCTTTGTCATACTGACCCTGAGGTCATGTGACGCACACCCTTTTGTCATCCAGAGGCGGCGGGCCCGATGACAAGCAGAGACCAAGTTTGGTCATTCTGCACCCAAGATACGCGGAGATACCTTACGGTTATCTGCACCCCTTTGCTAGGCAGACACAGTTGTGTCCAATGGCAAGCA
Organism: Glycine max; assembly: GCF_000004515.6. Classification (NCBI taxonomy): domain Eukaryota; kingdom Viridiplantae; phylum Streptophyta; class Magnoliopsida; order Fabales; family Fabaceae; genus Glycine; species Glycine max. The sequence goes on from NC_038243.2 coordinate 21,156,297, forward strand.
GAGACCAAGTTTGGTCATTCTGCACCCAAGATACGCGGAGATACCTTACGGTTATCTGCACCCCTTTGCTAGGCAGACACAGTTGTGTCCGATGGCAAGCAGAGACCAAGTTTGGTCATTCTGCACCCAAGATACGCGGAGATACCTTACGGTTATCTGCACCCCTTTGCTAGGCAGACACAGTTGTGTCCGATGGCAAGCAGAGACCAAGTTTGGTCATTCTGCACCCAAGATACGCGGAGATACCTTACGGTTATCCGCACCCTTTTGTCATCCAGAGGCGGCGGGCCCGATGACAAGCAGAGACCAAGTTTGTTCATTCTGCACCCAAGATACGCGGAGATACCTTATGGTTATTCGCACCCATTCTTTTGCTATCTGTAAGACAGAACGCTTGATAGCATGCAGAGGCTGACACAGTCTTCTGCACCTTTTGTTCCTCCGGGGACAACAAAGTCATTTACATGTGGAAATTTCATGGTCACCCGCGACTCTCGTCAGCCGAGAGGAGCGAAATTAGTGTCATACACTGATTTTCGGGGACCTTTGCTTGATGACATGCGACCATTCTTTGGTCCTTGTGAGGTGCTTGGCTTCCATCATCAGGCAATTTGTGAAATCCTAGGAACGACAAGTCACGGTCACCCGCGACTCTCGTCAACCGAGAGGAGCAAAATTAGTGTCATACACTGATTTTCGGGTACCTTTGCTTGATGACATGCGACCATTCTTTGGTCCTTGTGAGGTGCTTGGCGCCCATCATTAGGCAATTTGTGAAATTTTGGGAACAACAAGTCATTTGCATGTGGAGATTTTATGGTCACCCGCGACTCTCGTCAAATCGAGAGGGACGAAATTAGTGTCTTATCTTTACTTTTCTTTTATCTCCAATAAAAGAGAAGTAAAGAGGGGCAACTGTCATACCCTAATTTCGTCCGGGGACCTTTGCTTGATAACGTGCGACCATTCTTTGGTCCTCGTGAGGTGCTTGGCACCCATCATTAGGCAATTTGTGAAATTCCAGGACATGCCCAAGAAAACCAAAAAAATATTGATGCACAATCCGTAAGTTTCCGTGACACACCGGAAATCAAAAGGAAGCGTCGTTGCATAATTAAGTGAGGTTCCGTAACATTCCGTAAGTCAAAAAGGGGATGATTATGTAATCCGCAAGGTTCCGTAACAATTACGGAAAGAAAACAAGTATCGTTACGAAATTCGTAAGTTTCCGTAACTTTACGAAAAAAGAATCACCAAAAAAACAGCAGAGGGGGTGAACTTAGTAAAAATGGGGGTGCAAATAGCACCCAGGCCCATTTGGGCCCTCCAGAAGGTTCCTCCAGAAGGCGGTTGCTTCTGGAGGAAGCAACCCTGCTCGCCTGGGCGAGCTGAGCTCGCCTGGGCGAGCTGGGCGGCAAGCATCTCCCCTATTTTGCTATAAATAGGGGAGAAAATGAAGAAGAAAAGGATCCCAGCCCTTTAGGCACTTCTCTCTCTTTCAAATTTGCTTGGAAAAATTGTTTCCGTGAAGAAAATCTAAGCCGAGGCGCTTCCGAAACGTTTCCGTAACGTTTTCCGTGAGGAATCTCGCAAAGGTTTCAACCGTTCTTCGACGTTCTTCATTCGTTCTTCATCGTTCTTCGATCTTCAACGGGTAAGTACCTCGAACCAAGCTTTTCGATTCATTCTATGCACCCATAGTGGTCCACATTGTGTTTCGTGCATTTTTATCCTCGTTTTTGTTTACTTTTTATATCCCCTGTTGACGTGCTTAAGCCATTTTACTTAAGTCGTTTCTCGCTTAACTTAAAAATAAAATAAATTTCCACCGAACGTTTGAATTGTATTATCCATTAACTTCGGTTAAAATCAATTCCGACCGTTCGGTCGTGCCGTAACCACGTTGGAAATCAAAAAGAGGTAAAAAAATAATATAATAATCAAAAAATATCTTTTTAGTAAAATAAAGCGGAAAATCAATCGGACGTTTTCTCTTTGGGATTCCTCATTCTTAATCGAATTGATTAATAACTAAAGTGAAACTAAGGCTAAAATCAACTCGCCTAGTCAAGCTCGTCCACAAAAATAGGCTTTTGAAGTTTGTCATTTCAATTTCTCATTAAGTAAAATGGATCATCTTTAAAGGTCCAACGCCTTAAAATGGTCACCACTTAAGTAAAAAAGGATCATTTGATAAGAAAGAACTACGTAGGTCTGAGTTCCTCATTGAGGATACGTAGGAGCAAAAGCCCCGCTTTTGTCGACCACCCCAAAAGACCGTTTAATGGCCCAACACCTTAAATGACCTTTTGCTCAATAAAAACATATTTTGCAAAAAAAGACAAAAACAACTTAACCAAACACTCTGTTCCGAAAGAACTACGTAGGTCTGATTTTCTCATCCCAAATTGAGGAATACGTAGGAGCAAAGGGAAACACCCTTGTCGACCACAAAAAAGGAAAAAATATAAAAAGGGTATAAAGGATATAAGAACATAAAAGGGAACAAAAAATCAAAGTCATGTTTGCACATTCAATTAAAGGCTGCCGTCCCTTGGGACGGGCGTGTGGGGTGCTAATACCTTCCCCGTGCGTAAATACAACTCCCGAACCTTTCACTTAAAAGTTCGTAGATCGCGTCTTTTCCGGTTTTTCCGACGTTTTCCTCAAATAAACGTTGGTGGCGACTCCGCGCGTATTCCTTTCGTGGAACACGCATCCCGCGAGTCTCGCGTCGCCCTCCCGCCGAAGGGTAGGTTGCGACACCGAGGTTTTTGAAACTCTGGGCTTTTTTCCTCAACACCTGTAAAAAGAACAAAAAACATATGTATTAGTGGTGTTTAATATGTTGAAGTAAGGTAAGGTCTGAAAACCCATTTCTTGGGCATTTTCCCATGAAGGAACATGGTTCCTCACCAACTCAATGAGTGGTGCTACAGGTATAGAAAAATATGGGACAAACCTTTTGTAAAAGTTTGTTAAGTCGTGGAAGCCCCAAATTTTTCTTATACTTGGTGGAATGGGCCACTTAGGAATGACCTTTATCCTCTTAGGGTTCATGGGAACCCCTTGATCACTATTTAAAAAATTAAGAAATGTAATGCAATAAAACATACCTTTTTCTGTAGTTTCATGTTGATTATTCCTACCAAAAAGTATGACAAACCTAAGGTGTCCCATATAAGTACTTAAGTTTGTATTGAAACTAAAAATAAGAACAAACCTACCTAATGAGTCCCTATGTACACAAATCATGAAGATGTTGGGTGCACGAGTGATTTTATAAAAGAGGGTTGCACCACTCAAAACATTCATCATACCACTTATTTTAGGGATTTGATGCCTAATAATAGCTATTTTGAGCACCAACAAAGCACAAGGATTTAAGCTCTTGCGAACCACACCCTTATCCAACAACTCATTTACTTGAGGAATAAACTCAAGCCTAAGAGGTGTGGCAATGCTAACAAGTGTCTTTTCACAAAGGAGAAAATGTGGAGGTTGTCTAAGAGGGGAAATAACTTTAATATTTGTCTTTATTTCAAAATGCCTTTCCTTCTTAGCTAACCTCTTGGAAGAGACACTTACCTCCTTACACTCCTCCTTAACCATTAAAGGTTGTTCTTCTTCTTGGGGGTAGATTTTTTCACTAGATTCTTCCCTTTTTGCTTCTTCACTTTCACTAGAGGAAGGTGAAGCAGTAGCCTCATCTTGGCTACTATAAATGTCTTGGCCCCTCATAATCATGTTTTTCTTGGTGGGGCATTGAGAAGTAATGTGTCCTCTTCCAAGACATTTAAAGCACTTCATAGAGCTAGTCTTCTCTTGCATACTAGCCTTAAGGGGTTGTTTTTCTATTGTCTTCCCCTTATCATCTTTGGGCTTAGAAGGAGTCACCCCTAAGATGCCTTGACCTTGGTCTTTCTTTGGATAAGAGTGAGAGCCATAAGATTTTGAACTAGACTTCCTTTTAAGTTGTTGCTCTACCCTTATTTCCCAATCTAAGTTAGCCTCTACATTGTCTTTCCCATGGAAGTATGGGAGGTTAATGTTAGCCTCTTGAGGCTTTCTTTCCTTTTCTCTCATATGGGAGTGAGGTCTAAGATGTGACCTATGCCTTCCTTCATAATAGTCACGAAGTTCTTCACTTAGGCTCTTGCAAGAGTTATCACTACTATAAGAGGCATGTTTTTCTTTTCTTAACTCTTTTAGTATTTTCCTTCTTTCTTCTTCCCTTATTTTCTCTTTTTCATCTTGACTTATTTCTTCCACTCTTTTTTTTCCTTTTTCTTTTCTCTCTTGTTTTTCTTTCCACAACTTAAGGGATCTCAACTCATCTAATATCTTATACACGGGGTCCTTAGGAGTAGAACCCTCACCATTAATACTAAATGAAGAACGAAGACTCATGGTGGTTTCTAAGTTGTGGTTCTTTCTTGTTAGGGGTTTGAAAACAAAAGGTAAAAGAAACTATGGTTGAAACTAGCCAAAATAAACACTAAAAGAGGTGTGAAAGATAAGGTAAAAACTAATTGGTAAAAGGCAAGTTATCTAGGCGGTTTAACAATGGAAGGTAAAGGAAATAAGCTATGAAAGTAAGCAAGAAATGTAAACTAGACGAATCCTAAGAGTGTTTGGATGACCACATTTAAGGTTCCCATCAAAACACTCACAATCCTAAGGGAAAATTGCCTAAAATTATTACACACAAATGGAAGTAGGGTGACCTATTGGAGGCTCCAAACTTACTTCCAATGAAAGGCCTTTTTGTTACAAAATTTGAAAGCAATGAAAGTAAGTAAATTGTCAATTACAAAATCACAAAAAGGTCCTCAATTTTGGTGGTTGCTCTCTCTTTGGTGATTCACTCAATTTGGAGTGCTTCTTAGTCCAATAGCTCTTAAGGTGGTTTTCCCATGCTTCTTGACTCAAAATTCTTCAAGGGATGGCACCAATCCTCCTTTCTAATTTCCTATATGGCAACTCACAAACAAGGAAACAAAGAGACAAGCAATAACCAAAGACCCAAAAAGTGAAATGAAAGCTAAACCAATAGAGTTTTAACAAGACAAATTTTTAAGGATTTTTCAACAATTAAAGCAATGAAAAGCACATAAAACAAAGCTAGGACTCAAAGAGAAACTTAGAATGACTCTAGAGTAGAGTAAAAAACCCAAAATAAAAAGGCTCAAGAAACCTCTAGTTTTGGAACTTTTTTTTCACACTAATTTTCAATTGAAATTTCAGAACTAGGATTGGTATAAAATAGGCACCAATTATAGAACAAATTTTGAGCCAAAACAACAAGCACACTTCCCTTTAACTTTTTTTCCTGGACACTGATTTTTCTGCCAACTTGTGTGATTTTTCTTATTTTTTCCTTTAATTCAAATCACTTGGTTATTTTTTCATAATTTTGTTCCAGATGTCTAGAAAATTGAGTAAAAATTTCAGCTCAAAACACGTAGTGACCAATTCCCAGTAATTTATACAATTTCGTATGTTCAAGCTGCCAGCACCAGCGATTTCAACCTAGAAATCAAGAGTAGTGTTTATGTTGCTTAAGGTTAAGATAGTTACAATTTGTGTTTGCTTATGCTCAATTATCTTGAATAACACAATTCAAGAGAGCTTAAAGCTTATTTTGATTCATAAATCCAGCCACAACTCAGCACCGCAACTCAACTTCATCATAGGCATCATGTAGGAAACTTAGAAAAAAAAAAAAAGAATTCAACAACAAGACTACTTCTAGGAATTGATTTAGAACATGTTATGAACTAAATAACATGCACGAATTAGACTCAAGATTCAAAAGATAGGCTAAGAATGACAAGAATACATGAACAAATGTATCTAGAATTCAATTAACAAAAATAAAAATTCAACACAAACTTAGAACATAATGTGACAATTACTATGACTAAACATGACTCTAAGACAATATGGATTAAGTGATTTACACTTAGATTTTTGTGTTTTTTTTTCTAATCAATATTTTGTAAGAAAATTTAGATCTAAGGTTCAGCACAAGAATATTATGAATGAAAATTGATAGAACCTAAAATCAACACAAAAACAAGATTTAAGAGTAGATCTACAAAATTTGAACCATAGAAATGCAAGAACAAGTGTAGATCTAAGATTTAATTGGTTTATTTTTTTTAATCTACTCTAAACAACACCAAACCACAAGACAATGGAGGATATACATTGAGAATAAGATGAAGAACAAGGAATTAAAGAGAATTCACCAAACAAAAAGATAGAGGAAGCAAAAGAACATCACCTAGATGAAGAAGCTCTTGATACCACATGATGTAAGCTCCATTGGAGCTTGTAGGCCTAGGATCTTCTTCATCAATGGATTCCTTTGATTCTTGGAAGATGAATGGCAGCGGAATGGAGAAGGAAGAGAGAGAGGAGACGCCACTTCAAGGAGAAGATGAGTCTAGAAGAAGCTCACCACCATAGGAGGCCATGGATAAGAGCTTGGAGGAAAAAGGAGATGAATGGAGGGAGAGGAAGAGAAGAGCACGAAATTTGGTGCTCTAAAAGAGCTCTGAAATCTGAAGTTTAATTTTCAAATGATCAAAGTTGAAAAAATGCACACACATGGTCTCAATTTATAGCCTAAGTGTTACACAAAATTGGAGGAAAATTTGAATTTCTATTCAAATTTCACTTGAATTTGAAATTGAATTTGTGGAGCCAAATTTTGGAGCCAAAATTTCACTAATTATAATTAGTGAATTTTAGCTATGGTTCAGCCCACTAATCCAAGATCAAGTCCAAGATTCTCCACTAAGTGTGCTTAGGTATCATAAGGCATGTAAAGCATGAAGGACATGCACAAAGTGTGACTATATGATGTGGCAATGGGGTGTAGCAAGCAAATGCTCACCTCCCCCTCTAAAATTTAATTGGATTGGGATTCTCCCAATTCAATTAAATTTATTTCCAACCATACACATCAAATATTCACTTAATGCATGTGAAATTACAAAACTACCCCAAATACAAAAACTAGTCTAGGTGCCCTAAAACACAAAGGCTGAAAAATTCTACATTTCTAGGGTACCTTACCTATATTATGGAGCCCTAAATACAAGGCCCAAAAATAATGAAACCTTAATCTAATATGTACAAAGATAAGCGGGCTCATACTTAGCCCATGGGCCCGAAATCTACCCTAAGGCTCATGAGAACCCTAAGGCCTTCTCTTGCATCTCTGGCCCAATCTTCTTGGAGTCTTTTATCCAATGCCCTTGCGGGGTAGGATTGCATCATTTGGAAATCCTTCACTTGAACACAATACCCCCACTACCTCTTTTTTCCACCATGGGAACCAACTAATGGAGGATCTTGTCGTGCCTGCCAACAAATCTTCCTAATTTAATTTGTTTTTTCCCAAGCACATGCGATGACCTTGTAGAGGACAGACAAATCTGCTTCCATGATTAAGGACATGGGACACCAACCCTACATAAAGAGCAAGTGTACAACAAATAATCCTTGCACTACTCTTCTCACATCTCAGTTCGAACGTATCATATATATCGTCTAACACAGCAACAATCAGGCTTTCCTTGCTATGGTGATAAGCAAGAAAGGCACGTAGCCAAATCCACAAGTCCATATAGATTCAGAAACAACACCACCCCAAACACCAGTAATGCTAATACATCCATGAACGACGCTCATTCTCCTTGTTTTTCCAAAGCTTCTGCCTTTTCCTCCAAACACTTCCTCGGTATACCCACCACTCCATTCTTCTTCTGCTTCACTCGATCTAACTCTCGCTCTGAGATCTTGACTACTCTTGCCACTCTTGCCATAGAAGGGTAGTACCCAAACTTAACATTTTCTTAAAAGAATTTTAATCAATACTTAAAACTTAACCATATAAGTGAAAAAAATTGAAAAACGAGCACGTGTCTAGTAGAGGTTAAGTGGTTCGATTGATACTATTGCTAAACAAAAGCATTAAATTCCAAAAGCACTTTACATGTTCGTCGTGGAGAGGTAACAAATGGCCCAAATGAGACTAAAAGGACAAAAGCCATTTGGCACACAGGCCTACCAAGTCCCTTGTTCCACAACCAGACTTTTGTACATTTGGCATGGACGTGCCAAGTCCCTTATTTCTTGATCAGGTTCTTGATGTATCTAGCATTGGTATGTCACTCATTCACACAGATGTGTCATTTAGCTGACGACTTATTTTCTTATTTTGTGTATTTTTAGTGTATTTGTGCCTAAATAGATATTAGTATATGTCTTTAAATAGCTTAGAAAAACTTTGTAGAAGGATTTCAACTTTGAGTATTGATGAATTAGGAGAGCTTTGGAGTTTTCTTAACTTTTATGCTTTCTTTGAGATTGCTCCTAATTATGGGTGAGTAATCTTTTTTGTTCTAGGATTAGAGCATTGCCCTTGACAATTATTTTATGTTAATTTAATTTCTTTGAGGTTTTCTTTAATCTCGTCTTTTAATTATTTTCTTATTGCAAGTTATACACGTTAGATGCCTAATCACTGTTTGCATGATTTTAGACGCTTAAGGATGGAGTGAAAAGTGAATCAACACATTAGAATCATAAGAAGATAGCTTAAGTTTTAATTCATGATAGTAGAATTAATCCTAAGTGGGTAAAACAAATTAATAAAGAACGTAAATAATTTAATTGAACGTAATATCATGCTAATAAAAGTTAATTCAATTAGGCACATTTCTATTTCTTAAAAAAATGGAGATCATATTAAATTAATTCGTCATTAGAATAGAATTAAAAAAAAAAACCTTAAATTGATAGAACAAGTACTTGTACAAAAAGTCGTTCCTTTTGGTGATAGACCAAATGGAAGGGGTAAGCACATAGTCACCGTCAATCAGCATAATGGGGCCTAAGACGACGCCTTCCTCAAACTGATCAGGAGGAGATTCAGCTTGCTGCTCGAGCTGTTCGGCGTTGATGTCTTTGCCTTAATCTTGTAAAACATTGGGGTTAGAAGAAACCAGCCGTTCTTTTATTTATTTTTTATTTTTTTACTTCCTCAGAATAGCTGTTTTTTTCTTAAGTGCAGCATAAAATTATTTAAAACATTAAAACAGTGATAATGTACCTTCTACGTTATTTTGGATACATTTATGCATATTTCGTTATCCATAAAACTTTTAGAAAGATTATTTAAGTGAAACAAAATAGACTTTCACGTTATAAATTTTAGTTTTCACTCATTTTTCTTGTTGATTAATTATACTATTTAACCATTAAACTCATAAGTTTACTTGTATTCGTAATGTTCTATACTTCTACTAGTTATGAAATTAATTAAATTTTATATGTGCTTTCAATTCAAATTTTTTTTCAATCTTGGATTGAGCATTATCACCTACACTTTAAATAAAAAGAAATTGTTTGTTTTTGTATTATTGCATTTTATTAGTTACGGAAAACTATGAAAATGAAAATAAGACAGAAATTGAAAATAAAACACTATAGAAAGGTCACATAGATAAAGGTCACATAGATATTTGAAATCAGGTTACTGAATTAAGAGTCCAATACCCTAACCACTAGACCACGGTACCGTTGTTAAACTTATGAACGACGCTTAGTAAAATATTAAGTGTTGTGTCTGTCTGTCACATATCTAATTAACAATGGTTATTACAAAATTTATTTTAGTCACATTCAAATTTTGATTTTTGTTCTCTAAATTTTTTAACATTGTTCTCAATTTTTAAAACATTAACAATTTTAATCCTTTTATATATATATATATATATATATATATATATATATATATATATATATATATATATATATATATGTATATTTTAAATATTCAAACTTTGGTCCATGTATAGAGGAAAAGTGTTAACTTTAGAGATTAAAATCGGTTTAATATATCAGTAGTTTTCTAAAATTTTTAAGAATTTTTAATTAGGTCTTTTAACTATAAAAAATTGTAATTGGATTCTTAGTTATCTTATATATAGCCACTTGAAACTACCAGAAAACAACAAATTACTATAGCGATTTTACTAACTCTAGGAACCAATTACAAATTTTAAAGAAATTTAAGAATCCAATTTATAATATATATATATATATATATATATATATATATATATATATATATATAATTTTTTTTCTAGTTCAGGAACGTTATTTAAAATTTCTAAATAATCCAGGGACATGCGCATATATTAAACCAATAAAGTTTGGATATTTTAAAAAATAGTTGAACGAATATTATTAACTTTAAAAGTGAATGAGAAAATTTAAAACTTAAAAATTTTCTAGTGTCTAAAAACACCAACCCAAAGTTAATTATATTCAAGAAGAGCTTTTATTTTAAATTATTTGATGGTGTTAAGTCAATAGTTAAATAAATAAACACCAACTGAGATATATAATTTATGATCAAGTTGAGAAGTTGGTGTCATTTCTCTTTTAATAAGATCAACACTATTACAAAAATTAGTTTTTACGATGCTGATTTTAAGTCAATTGATAAACGATCGTTTTAAAAAGAAATGTGATGATATTTTTATAAATAAATACAATCATTCTAAGATGGTTTAACGAGAACCGTCTTAAAAGGATGTCATTCTAAGACGGTTTTACAAAACTGTCTTAGAAGATTTTTTATTGTTTTTAAATATCTCCCTCTACTCTCTCGCACCTCTTTGTATTCTCATTTTGTGTCAACCTCTCACGTTTCTCCGCTAGGGTTTCTGCATCTTCCATCTCTTCCTCCTTCTTCGCCAACCTCAAAAATTGGATTTTCCTTCTTCAGCGCGGATTCATTTACAAACTTGAACAGAGATATCATCTCACTTCTCAAAGATTTAGTGCGGATCTTATGTTCCTCATCTTTGACTTCCATAACTCTCGTTTTATTCCTTTTCGTTTGTGAATACTTGAATTGATCATTCACAATACTGATCCTGGAATAAGTTTCCAGTGATTACTTGATAGTGCTAGATTTTTTAAGCTCTTTGTTGCAATTTTCTTTTTTCTTTGGCCCCGAGTCAGGGTAATACCTATGGGTGATATTCTTGAGGTCAAAGCCTTGATGAATTGTTCTAATCATGTTATAAACACGCCTTTTCTGTAGGTGGGGGAAATAGGGATTATTGTTAAAAAAAAATATGTGTTTTTAATTTTCAGGTGTGATTAGTGAAAGACAGGGACACTAGAGAACACAAGGGTTATGCCTTTGTGGCTTTTAAAACAAAAGAGGTAGCACAAAAGGCTATTGAGGATATACATAGCAAGGAATTTAAGGCATTTACAGTGCTTCCTAAAAGCTTCTTCCTTTTGTTTCTCACTTAATTTTTTTTATTGTTGAATAATAATAGGGTTGTCAACCATATACATGGGTCTTCTACTAAGAAGAACAAAGAGTACCAAGAGAAGCTACCTGTTGTTGTGCTCAAGGCAAAGGAAATTATTTACTCTAAAGTCAATTCCGTGGTAACCTTCCTTCTTTTTTGTTTCTTACTTGCTTGTGTACTCAACTATTTTATTTTATGGTTTGCAAAACAAAAAAGTAAAATAAAAATGACTTGAGACTATTTTATTTCTTGAGGAGGAAGAAAGAGAAATATCACAGTCACTTCTCCTAACAACACTTCAAACACTAACTCTCCATGCTTGGCCTGCATTCATCATGGCAACGATTTCTTTTCACAATATCACAATCTTGGTATATATGCTCTTTTCATTTTACCCTCTCTATTTCTTTGGTTGTGTTTCCATGTGCTTGTCGTCTCTATGCATGTGAAAGAAAACATGGTGTGTATGTGTGTATATATATGTACATGTATAAAAGTTAGTTTCTTTGTTTTATTATTAGCATCAATGGTAGATCAGGGATAGAGAGAGTTCAACCCTCCACCAGTAGTGGTGAGTTCAAGGTGGAATCCAACCCCGGAGCAACTGAAAGCATTGGAGGAATTTATAGAAGAGGGACAAGAGCACCATCTGCGGAGCAAATCCAACAAATCATTTTTCTTTAATAAAAGGTTTAATCCTATCATTGTTCTTACTGAAAACCTTTTTGAAATTACTCCAAAGAGCGGGACATGCCCAATCCCCCGTGCCTACCAAGAAACCCAAAACATTTTTCAATAAAACACACTTGAAGATCCCCCGTGCATAAAACACACTTGAAGATCCAATTTTCTTAGGTTATTACATTTAGTTTAATTTTTTTTTTCTCTTATCAATAGAAATGAGCTCTTGCTTGTAATATGCCATTGTTGAGGCCTAGTTTTTTCTTGGTGTTTATTGTTCCCTAGAATTCTTTTCTCTTACTATGATATGTTAGACTCAAGAGATTGGACAACAAGTGGCACTCATATAACATTTAAAATAAAAACCACTCAGATAACTGTTGCACCAATTGCATAACTGCCCTATAACATTTAAAATAATTAATCAAACCTTATTAAGGTCTTTTCACTACTAGAAAAATTGGATTTTAAGTCGGTTCTTATGGCCATGTCACGACGGTTTTCAACCGTCGTTAATGCCAACGTCGTAAAATGTATAAGCTATTTTACGACGGTTATGGGAACCGTCTTAGTATGTGCTAAATATTACAACGTTTCTTCCATAACCGTCTTAAAGTCTACAGATAAATTTGCGATATGAAGACGGTTACCATGACCGTCTTAATAGGTGCCAATTTAAGACGGTTTTTATGACCGTCTTAGATAGCATGTCAAGACTGCATACTAAGACGTTTTATGGGAAACGTCTTTGTATGTTATGCAAATTTACGACGGTTATGGGAAGCGTCTTTGTAGGTCTATATTATGTTGTCATTTTATGACGTTTTCGGAAACCGTCTTTGTATGTCTAAGTTTTTTTTTTATTTTCTTCGTTTTATTGATGCATTTTTTTTACATTGATCTCTGGTACCTATAAATTAAATCAGACCATGCAAATTAAATAATAACATCAAATGAAATCTGAACAATAGCATCAAATGACATGCATCCTACATATATAAGTCCATGCAAATTGAATATCCTTTTTTGAATTAATGATCCTCTAATGTATCCAACATACAAAGTTGTAGCCATAATTGTTCTAATTCTTTGATGAAACCACAGGAAAAATGCACTTGTACATAATACAAATCAAATTTAGCAACTGCTTTTCCTAAAAGATAAAAAGTAAGTTGCCCAAAACACCTCAATAGGCATAACAGAAATCCCACTGATAGGCATCACAAAGCCAGACAACTTAAGCCTTTACCTGGTATTCTTTATCATGCTCCTCTAGACTCTTTGTGAGCTCATCAACTTTCTTTTTCAGATCTGCTGCCCCCTCTTCAGCCTTTTTAACAGCAGAGGACTTCTCTTTTCCAGAATGCTTCAATTCTTCAATATTTTTAACAAGCTAAAAACACAAAGGTTCAAAACCCAAATATCAGCTTCACAAACTAGAAATATTTCAAAATATTAGAAGCATAAGGATTTGGTACATAATCTTAAAATTGAGCAAACAACAAATCTAGAACATCATTGACATACATTTGCCTTGTTGGCTTCTTCACTCCTCAAAGTGTCTTCTTTATTATTTAGTACAGACGTTTCCCTCACAAGATTCTGGGAAAGTGCATCTACCTTCTCTGACAGAGATTTCATTCCTCCATAATATTGATCTTCTATACTATAACTCTCATTCTTCCATATTAGTATGAACTAAAATGTAGTTCATACTATTATTTAAAGTTTTTTTATAATAATTTTCTAGAAGCACTTAGAATTAAAATTTACTAAAATCAAATAAAATTTATATTTCCTTCAAAAGGCCATAAAAAAAATTACTGTATATGTTACCAATAGTACAAAAAAATAATAGTTAAAAAAGAAGCACATTTTGAAGCATACGCAGAAATCATAGGCAAAAGATGGCAAACAAATAAGTAGTTTAGTGCTTTTTTATTTCTCATCCTTGTAAATTGTTTTTTTATTAATTAGGCATAACATTTTTTTTTACTGTCCAAAGTAATATATGAAACTCATACTTATCTGTAAATCAAATCTCTTGCTGCTGCCCGTATCTGTGACTTGACTGACTTCTATGCAGATCAGGACATCCTCCCAATCCTGAATAGAGTATAAAATCTTTGCTATACCAAAATATTTGTCTTGTAATAAAAAAACGTATACATTCAAACTTTTTTACTATTACATTCGAAGAAATTTTACTATTACATTCAAAAGTTGCAACTGCAAGGAAGAATGCTTAACAGCTTAAGTATCAAAAAAAATTTAAAGAGGTTTTGACTAAGGTATAACGATTGGAGATGCATCACCACTTAAGCAAAGCAAATTTAATTAAAAGCAACTTCTAATATATTGTTGGATATAAAAAAGAAAAGACTTCACCTTTGGATAGTACATGAGTACGGTTCGAGGTAGGTTGTCCCATCCCCATATGCAGTAATCGATGAAAGATTTTGACAGTGTCATCCAAGCCGAACCTAACAAGAGAAAATTTTTAGATAATCATTGATGATAATATTCACTTTTCATAGGCACACATAACCCAAACTTCAAGATATTTTCATTCTATGAACTGTATTATTTACTAATTACAATTTATTTTTAATAAATAAAAATCAGTTAAGCAATCACAATCCACATTTTGAAAACAAGTGCAGTTATTTCCAAATAAGAAGACCAATTAAACACATCTCGATAACAAAAGTCAAGCAGCACACAGTCCACTTGTCAAGTTCAAGAAAGAAGGCTGAGTCATGATGCATAACAGAATTACCATATAAGATCAGTTAAAATACAATCCACACATCAAGTTCATTATGGGAAGACGAGACACAACACATAGCAACATTATCACACAAAAGCAGTTCAAAGATAATCAACAAAAGAATCTCAAAGCACCACAATTGGATCTATGATGCAATGGACAACCAAAATGGATCAGTTGGATTAGGCTGCCGCTAGAGGATTTCAATCAACGTGGCTAAGAAAAGTGGAAAGGAGAGAAATTTATTCCAGAAGCTCAAACCAAGAATTCTAATTAAGAAATGCTAAACTCACAATTCAGAGCAATTGTTATCACACTAGCTTGAACAAATTTCAACACCATAAGAGTTTATCACAGACCAGTGGAAGTAATCATATCCCATACAAAATTGCTAAAGATTATACTATTTGGTACTTTTTTGTTTTGTCTCCTAAGTCCTACCAGCAATATGTTACCAAAAGAAGTAAGAAAATGTGCATAGTTTGAAGTATACTCACAACAGGAAGCAGATAGGATATTATTGATCCCAAGAAGTCTTGAGCCGTGTGGTAGCACAATTAATTTGTCTAAGGAAAAAATAAATAGAAATATGACCTGAATCTCCGGGAGCAAGCCACTGGTGTTGGTACCTTGATATTTGATGCATGCCGACATAAAGGAGTGATAGGACATGATTTAGGACATCTATAGACGCCACTGGTGTTGGTACCTTGATTAAGTAAAATCATATGATCAAAACTCTTAACAAATCACAAACCAAAAACACTTCTCATTCCAGGCAAGGATAAATAATTAATAAACACCAAAATTATATATATATATATATATATATATATATATATATATATATATATATATATATATATATATATATTAGACAAAGGCAAGGTTTTTTGTTAGTAAATTTTTTGTATTCTTTATATAAATTTTTTCTTAATTTAAATTTTTAATCATATGGTGTACATTTAAATTTTTAATTTAAATTTAAATTAAAAATCCCATGTCTGTGTTGTTAATTTAATTTTTTCTATTTATTAATTTCTCAACCAATATCTTAACAAAGCCTAAGCCTTAATTTGTTATATACTTTTCAAACGTACAAAACAAAAAAAAATCACTAATAATAAGTGTGCCAAATTAAAAATAACATGCATGGTGATATAAAAACTAGCACCTGTTTGTGTGATTTTGGAAAAAACTGTTGCATAACATTTTTTTTTCTAATATTAATAATCCCTGTCTAAGAAATATATATATATATATATATATATATATATATATATATATATATGTATATGTATATATATGTAGTATACAGGAAATGACGTGCAACAATCATTAGTTAGAATTAAACTTAAAGAATGATGCAACTTAACTAATTAAAAATATTAATGAAAATAGATGGTTAAATATGTTACTCTGCCTATTCACCTGTGATGCATAGTAAGACTCCAATGTCATGTTTAAACAAAATTTAAGTATAATACGTAAGTGTTTTTACTTTTTAGTAGTATATATTCTCCAATATACTACCAATCATAATTAGAATTTTGATTTGATAACCTACATCTATAATAAAGCAGCTTTATGCGAGTTAGCAAATTAAAGTTCCAATTTTATAATTAAACAATATTAATAACATTTATAATTCTGCATTAAAAACTCAATTCTTCTTTTGAAATCATCTTTCAACCTGGATTCTAATATTATTTTGAAATCATGTTGGCCTCTGCGTTATCACATTTCACTTATATATGTCAAGAATTCTAAGCATCAATTAACAATCATGATCATGTAGAAACTAGAAAGCAGTAATTAGGTGGACTGTGCCAACAAATTTTAGTATGTACATATGTTTGTGGTCCTAGATCTCACGTTTCATACCTTTGTTCCATGAAAAGTTATTGAATTTATGGCCCCTACCATCGGTGTCCACTAAAAATGGGCCAATCTCTTGTGTTGCTCCATATCCCACAAAAGAACACCCAGAACCTGCAAATTTTTTAACAAAAATATAATAAATATATTGTATGTCAGCACATCTCTCACGAACCCTTGCTTAGACATATCATCAAACACATCACAAGCATCCTTTAACCTCCCAGGTTTGCCAAGAATGAATATCATGCTGCTATAAATTGGAGTGTCAGCCACACAGCCATCACTCTTCATGTATCAAAACATTGTCAAAGTTCCTTGCTCTGCACCATCCATGCGTCAAAACTTTGAAAGAACGAGAACTCAAAGGTATTGAACCTTTAAACTCCAAAACAACCTTGTGGGCATGTTCAACACTATCTCCTTTCACCAATGCATCAATGAGAACATTCAACGTTGTAGTATCCTTCTTCACACCAAACTTCTCCATTCTGCGAAATGCTTGAATAGCATCTTCATGCTTGCGTGTCCTAGCAAGCCTCCTCATTACCTTGGTCATGGTTTCCAATGTCACATACCCTTCAAGTCTTGCCATTTCCTCCACCAACTCTGACATGGAATCAAAGGATTTGCACTTTCCCAAGACGTCAACCATCAAGTAGTAGAGTTCGGGGGAATGCCGGTAACCTGTTTGAGATTTTGCCCATTTGAAAAAACCCAAAGTCGTTGCTGAATCTGTTGAGAACCTACGAAACCAAACCGCCGAGGACTGTAGGTCTCGGAGCCGCCGCGACGCCGCCACCATCGGGGATCGGATCTGAAAGGAAGGAAAAATAAAAATAAAGTGAGTCGCGCACCGGGGGAAATGGGTTTGGAAGGAAGGAGTGGGGTGCGGCGCAGGAGCCTCATGCTTAAGATAAAAAATGAAATGAATGAGAAGCTATAGGGTTAGCAGTAAAGCAACACATACGAAGGCGGTTTTGTAAGAAACAGTCGTTGTTTAACTTTTCAATAATTACAGAAATACCACCGTGTCACATTCTAAGACGGTTTTCAATAACCGCCTTAGAATGTGCGTCGTAAAAATAAAAAAAAAGTGATTTTAATTACAAGAATGCCACCGCGTTACATTCTAAGGCGGTTTTTGTATAACCGCCTTAGAATGTACGTCGTAAAAAATAAGTTTTTTAGTAGTGTTTGTTATAATTGATGGTTGTTCCTACCTTTGGACTCAAAAAGCTGTTCATTTTCAGGT
The DNA here is from genome assembly GCF_000004515.6 of Glycine max. Classification (NCBI taxonomy): domain Eukaryota; kingdom Viridiplantae; phylum Streptophyta; class Magnoliopsida; order Fabales; family Fabaceae; genus Glycine; species Glycine max. The sequence goes on from NC_038243.2 coordinate 21,174,232, forward strand.
TGCTGAGAAGACAACTCTTTTAAGACCTATCGAATTAAAAATTGTTCCAATGGCTTTGGAAGGAAATGCCTTCCGACGCAAAGTATTGGACACAGATGAATTGATGGACTACTGTGGTTTGTTTGCGGTAAGAATTTGCTAATTGTGGTACTTTTTCACAATAACTTGAATAGGAAAAGTTAAACTTTTCTGTGTTGCGGTAAGAATTTGCTAATTGTTCCAATGGCTTTGGAAGGAAGTGCCTTCCGGAGCAAAGTATTGGACACAGATGAATTGATGGACAACTGTGGTTTGTTTGCGGTAAGAATTTGCTAATTGTGGTACTTTTTTGATAATAACTTGAATAGGAAAAGCCAAAATTTAGATAAACAAAGTGGTATAAATATTATTTATTCATATGTCTCGAGAAATGATACAGTATTTAACTATTTATAGTGTTAACTAACATTATACCATCATATATGTTTTTTATTTATATTGATAGAATTGTAGGAAACAAACTAACATTGATCTATTGCATGCAGCAGGTTATGTTAGCCACTTCTAATGACTTTGTAGCACATTTCTCGTTGGGGTTTAGCAATGTTGAAGGCAAGGTCACGTAGTACAACATAGTTCTATGATAAAGTTCTATGATATGTATACTGCAACATAGTTCTATGATAAAGCCTTTAAATTATTAATAATAATATAATTCATATATCATTTACTCAAAGATGTTTATATTATCATCTATATTACTTTGACATTGGTGATTGATGATTTCTGTTTAGGAAACTTGTATTTGACTTTTATTAGTATTTACTTGTTTATTTTGTTTAAGACACATGTATTTTTATTGTTGATTATGAATATCATGAATTTTGAATAATTTTTATAACATTTGAGAATTTTTATGCGTATAATATTAGATTATATAAATTATATAGAAAATTTCTCAACCGTAGAAAATTATATAAATTTTGAAATTCTCTTTTGGATTCTGTTATTTCAATTTTTTTTTAGAAAAAAATCACATTCTAAGACAATTCTTTGAAAAGCCATCTTAGAATGTTTAAATTTTAAAATGATTTTTTTGGAAAAATTGTTTTAAAATCTTCAAAATATTTTAATTTTTAAAAGAATATATATATTTTAAGACGGTTATCTAAAAAATCAACTTATAATGTCTACATTCTAAGGCGAGTTTCTAAGAAAATCGTCTTAGAATCTTCAATATATTTTAATTATTTTTTTTAAAAAAAAATACATTCTAAGACGGGTCTTTGAAAAACAGTTTTAAAAAGTCTATCATTCTAAGACGATTTTTAACTAAGACGGTTTTCAATTAAGAAGCATCTTAAAAATGTATTATTTTAAGATGATTTTTAACTAAGAATCGTCTTAGAAATATATTTTTTCTAAGACGATTTTATGAAACCATCGTAGAAAATCTTCACTTTGTACAACGTTGCCTACAATGACGGCTAATAATTGTCATCGAATGTGTCTTTTAACCGACGTAGAAAACACTTTATCTAGTAGTGCAAACCAATAAGTGTAATTTGTCTTTTGATTTTACGTGCTTTTATTATTTTTTTATTCTTCTCTTTCTTATATTATGAATTCACGAGCACACCGAAAAATATTATTTTTTAATTTGATTACCAATTATAAACTCACGTAAGGAAACAAAACTATATTAATTAATAAATATTTTTTTTCATTTATACAAGACTCAAATAAAAGTTTTATTTAAGTAGAGTTAGATTCTGCACCACCAGGACCATAAAAAGTTGGTAGTAAGTTAAGTTAACTTGTTAGAAAGTTATTGGTTCTTAAGATATTGGTTCTTTTAGGTAAAATATCCTGATGTTGTTTAATTTACTGAATTAGAGATTAATTTCACTCGTGGTGTGTGTTCAAGAAATTTTTGCACACAATGAAAATTGAACACGGGTTCTTCCGCTAAATAAATTATTCTCACTTGTCGCACTATTAGAAAATACACTTTCAACATCAGTTATTTAGGACCTTCTACATCGGTTGTAAAACCGATGTTGAAAGCACCGATATTGAATGTATTGTTAACATCGGTTTTAAAAAATCGATGTTAACATAAAAATGTTAACATCGGTTTTATAAATAACCGATGTTATAAAGAAAGAAGTACAACAAAATAAGTGTATGCGTGAGGGACGTTGACATCGGTTTTCTATTAAAACCGATGTTAATATGTTACATTAACATCGGTTTTTACAGAAAACCGATGTGAATATGTTATATTAACATCAATTTTTAGAGGAAACCGATGTAAACGTTCATCATTCATGCACCTATTTTGTTGTAGTAATTTATGTATAACATTGGTTATTTATAAATAACCGATGTTATTTCATATAGTTTAACATCGGTTATTTATAAACAACCGATGTTAACCTATGTGCATTAACATCGGTTATTTATAAACAACCGATGTTAAGGTGAATGTTGACATCGGTTTTTATTAATAATCGATGTTGTTTTCTTTAGTAATATCGGTTATTGTTAATAACTGATGTTGTTTTCAAGTTTTTTTTATATAACTTTTCTGTTTTTACAATAAACCAAAAATTGTACCTGTAAAATGTAATTTCAGACTCAATTCACAGCAAATAAACATTTAACTTGCTTTCAGGCAGTTTTAATCACACAATAAACAATTAATAATTGATTTATCATAAACAATCATCAACAAATGAATTCAATGTTCAAATTACATAGGAAATGTCAAAAATGTTAAACCAAAGTAAACTAAGCTAAACTTAATGTCCCTATATCCTAAGTCTGATCTCTAACTCGGAGAGAAAACTGTGCCCACTGGATCCACAACGCCTTTAATCTCTCTGGCTCCAATGGTCTAGGATCGTTAAAATACTGCATGATGAAATAAATGATAATAAGTTAATAATGTAATACAAATTATTAAAAAATCGGATTTGTTTGAAATAAACGTACCGCTTCCCAGTTATTCCTAAAAGTTCCTAAAATGATGGTGGACATCCAGTGCATGACATAGTAGCCGCACTCAGTACTTCCTTTTTGTCTATTACACTAAATACATAATGAAATTTGGATATTAATTAAACAATTAGTGTACAAACACATAAGAAATATATATAAGTGGAAGTTTTATGTAAATAACGTACCTTGATGACAATCCACCTAATAGGAGCCTTTGATTTAGGCTGTGGATCATCATCAATACCTTTTTTTAAAAGCACTGTTCCAGATGAGTTACAATTAAAAACTGTTGTTGTTGAGGTATTTCAATGCAAATGTATAGAAAAGAACACTAACCTATTAATAATCCCCTTAAGGTAGTTGTCTGGCCTGTTATGCAATGAACAAAACCAGACAACTAGGTGTTCCTTAGGCAGGATAACCACCATCTGCCAATGTCCGCTGCAGTGGAGACAAATATGAGTTAGTATATTAGTAAACATTAATTAAATTAAGTTATTTTGTGTGACTTACCCATTTAGGTAGGCTCCAAGATAGACATCGCGCTTTGAACTCTGCATCCAAGTCTTTATGTAACTTTCAGACTCAAATTGCGATTGCTCAGACCTCTGAATGGACTGCGGCTCGAGGAATCCATAGATATCAAAATTCCCCGCTCGAATACTTGTATCAGTCAGATGTCTATTTATGTTAAGTCAAAGTTAAATATTTATGAATTGAAAGCAATAACTTCGATAATTAAAAGTAATATAAAATGACTTACAAAATCCACAACTGTAACACTGATATGCTGAGACATTGATCACCGTGTGCGATTTTCGAGAGGTCTTCGTGCTTTACGTAGAGTGGGAAATCTGGATTAAAGACCCCGAACACGGTGGCATCCCATGTAACCTGGTAAGGCCTTAAGAAAAGCTCTGGATGGTCAATATCATCAGATAAAGTGGATCATTGACCTCCGGATCGGGCTTTGGAGGTGGTTTTGCCGGAGACACAACTACCTATTCATGAAACAAAGTTAAATGGCCTAATTTGAGGCACGCTGAATGAATCAATTTAAAAAGAACAAACATTTAGTAAGAATAAAGTACATGTTGTGATAAAGACTTCACCAGATGTGTCGGCCAAGCAAGGAAGGTATGAAGTGTCTGCCCCACTAAGGAACCCTCATTAGTGGGTACAGGAACTGGAGCATCTGCATCTGTAACCTCCTCCCCACTCACCTTTACTTGGCCAGGCAACAAAGGATTGTTATGAACAACAGTGAATCCCTCATAAACTCTCCTCTTGGCAACCAGGCTGGCAGGATCTGCTTCTATGTACAAGCCGCACCTATCAGAGTCACCCGTCTCAGAATCGTTTCCTAGGGGATCAACACAACTCCCCTTTATGCTTACTCGAGGATCGGAGGGACCAACCAGAGGGTCGGGAGGTGGTGCAAGTCCCTGAGATTGCATCTGGGACTGTATCTGGCTGAATGATGGCATGAGCTGTCTCGTCACTTTTTCTGTGTTAGACTCCTCTAACTGGTCCCTGATTTGCTGGGTCAGCTGCTGCAATTCCTCAGGAGGCAGGGAGGAAAAGGTGCGGGACATCCGTGGAGCCGAACCAAAGTAGTGTCTGATGGTGACACCAACTCCAGCAGCACGGACACGACTAGGGTGCTCTGGATGTCCAATAGCAACGGTCAGAACATCCTGATGTCCATGGGGGACGAAGGATCCCTGTGTCACCTACTCCTCAAAGGAATCCTGTACAGAAAACACACAGTTGTACATGACATTCACAAAATATTGAAATATAATTGTAATGGTTAGTTGAAAATGACTTACGATCTTCTCAGCGATTTCCTTTGCAGCCTCAGTCGTCATCTCCCATATTTTCTTCGTGCGGGCCATCTTCCACTTCACATGGCGTCTGATCGGGGATGGAGGGTCGATGACGCCATCAACGCTTCCTGACTGTGCAGCTTCCTCGAGCTTCTTCTTCGTCTTCTCAGCTAGGAGCTTCTGCTCCAAATATTCATAACTCCCACGAGACAAAACGAGGGGGGCAGTGTTCTGTTTCTGGATGGCCTATGCCTTTTTGTGCACATCTTGCAAAAATAAAACAACAATCTTTCAAATTGGTAGAATGAAGTATAACAAGTTAATGATTTTTGAAAAACAACTTAAATGCAAGGAACATACCTCCCAAGAAGGGTCTCTGCGAGTCTGGCAAAACTGGGCCCATTTTTCCTTGCTTATGTCATATTTCTCACAGACAGTGTCGTCCACACTATCGGTATCGGGTGTAAGGGCCCATTTCCTCGTGAGGTCTGATTTAAACTGCCTCCATCTCTCACCCACATTCTGAAGTAACTTCCTTTTCGTCCTACTGTCAGAAGCCTCTGGGATTTCAAATTCCGCCTGACAATATCAAATAAGGTTTATTTGTTACAATAATGTATTTTTTGGCTATTAATTAGACAACATCAAATAAGAAAATATAAATACCTGAATATCCTCCCAAATCAAGTCCTTCTGAGCAGTAGGGACCTCCTTCCAGTTCTCGTACGTGATGTCCACCTTATCACGCGCCACAATCCCCAAATAAGTTCTTAATTTCTTTCTGTGGGGACCGTCAGCCTTGTCGGTAGTAGGATCAATGTGGACCACTGGTCTCTCAGCATCAGCTGGTCTAGCAGACAAGGATCGTAGCCGTGAGGCTTTGCGTGTCCGCTTCACGGCAGACGGTGAAGCTGATGCATCAGAAATAGGAGGAGGAGGAGGAGGAGGAGGAGGAGAAGGAGGAGAAGGAGAAGGAGGAGGCGAGGCAGGTAGAGAAGCCATGATCCTGTATACATCATTAAAACGTAAATTTGGATTACAGACAAATATCGACATCAATAGTTCATTGTATTAAAAAACTATAAAATAAATTTTAAACTTAGCTACACTAATATAAATTAAGAGAACAAAAGTAAAAAAACATGATGTTAAACATGTAAAAAATATTCAAAACTTACTTTTGAAGTCATTTAAAATATATTAAACCAGTATAAGTATTTCGTACATAATATAAATAAAGGTTACACAAATAAGACTAAAATAAATGTTTAATCCTTTATGTTTTCAGTTGTATTCAATTTATTTCTTTTTTATGTTCTTAAAGTGAGTCAAACGGCTTTTCTAAAATGATAACCATTTCCAATCTGAATTATTATTCTTTTACAGATTGGAGACACGAAGAATAAGGCCCTTGCCACTACCACGAAGATCCGTAGTAACCCAAACCTAGAAACAGTTAAAAAAAGGTAATTTGTAACGCAGGGGCCTAGAACCCCAGTAAAACCTAGAAACTAGAGTCAATAATCCCAAACATCACATAATACCAACCTTTCAACTTTCAATTTTAAGTTTAAGCTAGGCAGGGAAAGACAGGAGAAACTACAACAATCTTCAATAAAATCTTTATGTCCCTTATCTGTATTAAGGTAATAATAAAAAAATCAACTACAAAACCAAGCGTAAATTACATATGCTCTTGATCACATCCTAAAATGGCCGTTGGAATCCTCCTAAACTGAATAGAGAATGAATGAAGGTTGATTCACTAACAAGAGGGATACTCACAAATCTACCGAGAAGGGCCGACCTTATGCACATTATCATTGTAAAAATATATGCCAATGCCACACCAGTCCAGTAATACATCCCCAATGTTCCCCCCTGGGAAGTGTATGAGTGGCATGAAATTGCTTGAAGTATACACTATCTGCAGAGCAAGTTCCAACAACATTCCCATCATTACATGGAATCTGAAGATAAGGGGCAAGTCCTTGTTTTTAACCACCCATACAATAGCCACATAGCAATATAACATAGGGAACCAGATTGGTAATCGGTTGACACCTCCTGGGATATAAAAAATCAAATTCTGAAAGAAAGGAAATTTTTGAATGAAAGGATCTAGATAATATCCAGTTGATGACATCTGCAATGCTATGAGATAGGGAATACAGGATAAAGTCCTCCACCACCATTCTGGCTTCTCAACATTTGCAGGGATTCGGAAACCAGACGCATAATATTTATTTTTGGGTGTCTCCTCCTATAAAGTACTACTAGTATATCTAAAGTTCTACACATACTGATGGAGAATACATTTAAGTTGGCATGATAAATAAGTTGATGAATACTCTAGCAAAAACAATGGGTGGTCCACTGAACTGAATCTCTCATCAAGGCAAACTCTAGAAACTATGATGAAACCTGTAAGGCTGTAACCATACTAATATTGCATCTCTCTATTCTTCAGATAAGGCAATTGTACTGAATTAATATGATTTTAATTAAAGTACAAAATAAAAAAAATTTGGAGGTTAATAATGTGTTCATAAATTTCTGGATCAATCGAGCTAGACAGCTTGAGACATATTTAGGATTAATAAAAAAAGGAAAGAACTGTTCAACGTTCAGTTAGATTCCCATCCGTAAAATAACGAACAATCGCTTCATTGTCGGATCGTTAGATTTGAAAAATCTTGTTTCTAAATGTTGGAACTTCATCATCATCACCATCACCATCAGATTCATAAACCACAATAAATAGTAAAAAAATAAATGGAACAAACATGATAAATCTGGAACCATCTTGACAACTTTGGATTATAGAACTCTCTAGACACACTCTCCTCTTTCACTCCTACGTATGTATATACATAATAACCTAAAACCATTTCCGGTGATTGTGTCAGAAACGTAAAACCATATTCTCCTGTGATCGTGTGATTTCTTTCTGAGTTCTTAGCACTTACATTTTTCATACACATTTTTTGTCTTGTTGGGAAGCCATGGATGAGGATTTCGAGTTCCCAAGTGCTGGCAACATGGAAATGCCTGAGGAGGAAGAGATTGAGAGTCTGATTCTGAAGGTTGGGAAGGAGAAGGAGATTGGGAAAATGGGGCTGAAGAAGAAGTTGCTAAAGGAAGGTGAAGGTTGGGACATCCCTGACTGTGGAGACCAAGTTGAAGTGCATTATACTGGAACCTTGCTTGATGGAACCAAATTTGATTATAGCCGTGATAGGGGCACTCCTTTCAAGTTCAGGCTAGGTCAAGGTACACATTCATTCATTCATGATTCACTTTTGTTTTTTTTAGAGGTGAATTATTGATTTTTTTATAGAGAGGATTTTAATTGAATGACAATATATAATTCTTTATGCTGATAGATACTAAGATTTAACAGGATGAAATAAGTAATATTGTTCTTTGCTGAAAAATTGATTAGGATCAATTTAGTGATTGGAGGTTTGAGTAATTTACATGAAGTATTAAGTTGAAATTTTGTTACTGGTATTGTTTGTATATAAAAAACAATCATTCATTGATTAAAAAAATAATTGTTAATGTTATATGTGCATACATAATAAATCATAAATGTAATCAGGATGAAGGTTATTTAATTTATTGTTATACTGGACAAGAAAATTAAACTTAAGTGATTAATGATGAATGGATGAATAACTATAGTATTCAATGTTTTGTGACTTGACTAATGCAGGGCAAGTGATCAAGGGATGGGATGAAGGTATCAAAACCATGAAGAAGGGTGAGAATGCCCTTTTCACAATACCCCAGAATTGGCTTATGGAGAGTCTGGTTCTCCTCCCACTATTCCCCCCAATGCAACTCTGCAGTTTGATGTGGAGTTGCTGTCATGGACAAGTGTGAAGGACATTTGCAAGGATGGAGGAATTTTATGTAATTTTATGAAATTAGTTACAGCTTGTGACTGAGAGAGAAAGAGAGAAAGAGAGGGATCTTCAGATTTAACTTTTCTGGGTTCACTTGTTACAGCGTGACAAGTTCCATTCCGAGTTTCCTAGATTCCTGACAGGGTTTTAAGGTTGTGGGTACTTAATGTTGGGATAAAAGGTGTGGCCTTTACTCTCAATTGAGAATGTCTGAATCTGCTTGGCACTGTCGTTGAAGTTGAACCATGAAAAAATTAGCTTTTATAAGAGGCAGTAATGTGCCTTTGGGAATGTGAGCATGATTTGCAAATGGGGTTGCTCTGAATAGTTTCACAAGAGCTCTCAGCCTCTCAGGAAGGAAAAAAAAGGCCTTGTTTTTTTTTTTTTTTGGAGAAAGTGAGAGTGAAAAAAGGTCAAGGAAATTTCTTTTCACCATCTTTTTTTATACGGGAAATAGTTTTTTTTTCCTTTTCTTCTGGAAGAGTCTTTGATAGTTATGGAAGATTTTGATATGCTGTGAAGAGTTTGCCGAAGTTCTCTTTGTTAGCAAGTGATATTGGTTTGTGCCTTATGCTCAAACCTGGAAGTCAATGGTGGAGAGATTAGAAATTAGTGCTTTCATTTGGATCCTAATCCTTTGTTTTGTTGTAACTTTGTATGTTAATTAGGAATAAAGATTATTAACTGTTATTGTTTGTTGATTGGTGACACTGCCATTAGGATTTCTATTTGTAGGATTCAGTATTATCTCACAGGAAAGAGAAGGATCCATTGAAACCAAAGCACCATGTCAGCTTATTTGTTGTTCACTAATGATAGGCGACCAGCTCTTGCTGCCGAGAACAAGAATTTGTTGGAGGTAATTGCATGCCACCCTTGTTTGTGAATTGTGATCTTAGAGTTCATTAATCATGATTGAAGAATTATTGTAATGATGATGGTGAGATGATCAACTCCCTGTATAAGGACTTCGAACGGAAGCCTGAAAGCTGTTTTTTTTTTTAACATTCCAAATTTTCAACTTCACATATTTGATATAAGTTACCAATTTAAGATAAATTTATTGCTATTAATTAAGCTAACTATTTTTTGTAATGTTGATGAATTAGGTAATTGAGTATTGTATATAGGAATAAAGAGTAATAATTTTTAATAAAACAAATGCTAAGTAGTGTCTTTAGGATATTAGTTAAGAAATTTTTTCTTTTTAATTTCTTAATTAGTGTTCAAAGAACACTGATTAGTAAGACCCTTTTAATAAATTTATTTAGGCCATCAATTGTCTCAGAAATCACAGGAAATTTCGAAGGGTATGCAGGAGTGCCAATGAGCTGGGCCTCAAGTGAACTTTGTTGGACCAAATTAACTGGACACAAACTTCAACAGATGACAAACTGAGACTTACCACTTTCGACCTTTGGGACAGCAAATACATACATGACTCATGATCATTAATTAGGTCGTTATCATAGAATAATGTTGTGCATTTTGATTGTTTGGTCCCCAACAGGGTAAGAAACAAAAATCCAGAGACTTGCCCTTCCTTTCCAAACAAACTCTTAGCATTAAGCTAAGTGATAAATACATATCCATTGGCCATTGGGGACCATGAATGGATTTGATAAACAATAACCTGAACCTGTGGGTTTAACTTTTTACTAACGCGTGAGACTCCTTAAAATTCCATTAGGCATTAGAAAACAAAGGCAGGGGAATTGTCTCTGTTTGGCTAGTGCCCCCATTCTCTCTCTAACATTGCATGAAATTGAAATGGATAGCTCTATGCAGCTAGTTTGGACGATTAAATTCTGGACAGGAACCAGAGCAAATTCAAGAATTGCTATGTCTAGAAATCAATTGGTTGTTGAGAACTACAATGTTTAACTGCACCTACACTACTACTACAAGGGACCATTTTATTGCCAATCATATTAGCGTCCAAAGCTGGCTCTGTACTCTATTAAATAATTGTGGACGTTTGAATTGGGAGTTGATCATCTCACCATCATCATTACAATAATTATTATTATTGTTATAGTTCCAAAGGGAAAATATAATCAAGGTTTTTTTCTTTTACATCTTTCAGATTTTAGCGTTTAACAATCTGGATGTATGCAAAACAAACTAAGAAAAGGGACAAGGAAATCAAATCCCAAAACAAAACAGCAACAGGTGACTTTTAATCATAAATTTACAGGATTTGACTCGACAACAAATTGGCAATTGATTAATTACAGATTCCTGTATAATTATTAGGAATAAGTGGTTCAAGACAAACAAGAAGAAAACAGGTTTGAACAACTAAAGAAGTACATGCCTATATGGTGTCAAAATTTGATAGATCCACCGAAGTAGTTTAATCAAATAATCATTCAACTAGTTAGATAAGCACACTGAGATTTTTCAATACAACACACACTGATGGGCTTGAGACTTGAACAAGACTCGTGTAACCTGTGATCACCAGTGATTTTATACCAAAGCAAGCGAATCAAACAAATAAAAACAGTGCTCACATGGATTTTCTTAAAGTAGGGTGAATTTGGTGGAACTTCAGAGGGAAAGGAAATTCCACAAGGTTGTAAATAAGCACTACAAGGATGTGTTTCCATTTTCCATCATATGGTGGCCTAACTTCCATAATATTCCTCCCTGTCTACCTAATTTTGTGTTTGTTTCACATGTCAATGGTCCTTGCCACATCCTATTTTGAAGGGTAGCAATGAAGCAGAGGAAAATTGTATCCACGCTTTAAGATTGGCAAAACTATAACCATATACAACAATTCAATCAAAGAAAAGAGACAAAGTAGAAGCAAAAACAAAAAGGAAAAAACTTACAGAAAATGATCAAAGAAACTAAGAAACTATCAATTAGTAATTACAAGTAAACTATTCCCACCCGCCATCAACACCATAAATAAAAAAAAATAAAAATAGCACGCCCTCTACACAAGAGATATACTAAGAACAAAACCAGTAATAACAAATAAATGATCCACACCCATTAGAATATACATTAAAGGCAAATTGGGAAACTTGCAAGATACAGATATGACAAAATTTTTGCAACAGGTTAAGATATAATTTTAAGCAATGGAAAAAGTGTAGCTGTCACTTACTTGCTTTCCTGAGCTCTCTCTCTTCAGAAAACAATTGATGAGATCTGCTGAATACAAAAAGATGAAATGGCATAAGTTCCATTTTCAAAGCTTTCATCAAATATATGCATGTTTTTATTAATGCAATTACTAAACCAATGATATAATAAGCAATCATATATGATTGGTTTGAGTACACTCGATTTAGTAAACATTACGAAAAACAACTATATGACTTATGTAAATGAATGTAGCAAAATCAAATATATAAATAGAAAATTACATTAGACGATGTTAATCAATTCTCCTTCATCATGATCATTATGATTAGCATGAACGTCATCAGTTTCTTCTTCTCCGACAACGTTAGGAGTTATTTGTGCGGTCAAAGGACTAACATAGGTGTCCATGTATGAATCATCATCTTCTACATTGATACCAATTGTTTTGCCCTGGAGAACCACACACCACCTTTCATCAGAAGGGTCTTGCACGTAAAATACTTGTCTAGCTTGTTCTGCCATGATGAAATGGTCATCATGGTAACCAAGTTTCTTTAGGTCTACCAACGTAAATCCTATATCATCTGTGCGCACACCCGTGTTGTTGTCAACCCATTTACATTTAAAAACACATACAGTAAATTTGACATAGTTAAGCTCCCTAATTTCATCAATGAACCCAAAGTAAGGGATGGACGCTACACAGGGATTGGCGTCATTCACACTTGCAAAGTGTTGAGATTCAGCCCTTAGGATGACCCTGCTGTTCTGCATTGTACTTTTGTCATCTTGTGCTTTTGTGTAAAATGAATACTAGTTTATGTCGTATCCTTGCCGAGTTATAACATTTCTTTTAGGCCCATTTGCTAGCTTTCTTAATGTTTCTGAAGCATTCTCATCTGCAAAGATTGTATCTTTAAACCAATCACAAAAAGTCTTGTTATGCTTTTTCAACACCCAATTCTTTGACATTTTTGGATTATTCTGTTTGACTAAAGCTTCATGCTTAAGTATGTATGGCAAAACTTTATTACTGTTGTTCAAGACATACAAGTGAGCTTGTAACAAATCTTCTAGACTTGGAGTCATCACATGCAGTCCTCTTGAACCCTTACCACCCACCCTGTCATCATGCCGAGACTCAGGAAGGCCAATAGGTTTAGCCTTCTCAATGTATTCTGAACAAAATTCAATGGCTTCTTCCGCTATGTACCTCTCAACAATAGATGCTTCTGGACGATATAGATTTTTTGTATACCCTTTTAAGATCTTCATGTATCGCTCAACCGGGTACATCCACCGTAGATAAACTGGACCACAACATTTGATTTCTCTGACTAGATGCACAATCAAGTGAATCATGATGTCAAAGAAAGCAGGGGGAAAATACATCTCCAACTGGCACAGTATAATTGCGGCCTCATTTTCCAGCTCATCAAACTTCACAGGATCAATGACTTAGCTACATATAGCATGGAAGAAAAAGCACAGGCGAGTTATGGCTAACCTGACTTTGTTTGGAAAGATGTCTCGTATAGCCACGGCTAACAATTGTTGCATGAGCACGTGACAATCGTGAGACTTTAACCCTACAAGCTTCAGCTCCTTCAACTGCACAAGGCTCTTAATATTTGAAGAGTATCCTTGTGGAACCTTCACCCAACGAAGACACTGACAAAAACTTATCTTCTCCTTTTTGGACAAAGTATGGCAAGCTGGGGGCAAGTAAATTTTGTTGCCATCAGACCTTGGATGCAACTGTGATCGTATCCCCATATCAGCTAGATCTTGACGGGTATTCAAGTCATCCTTCGTCTTGCCCTCCACATGCATAACATCAATACAATGTCTAACGTCTAGATCAGACCAGTACGGAAGATCAAAGAAAATGGACCTCTTCTTTCGTATACAACTCTTACTTTTATCCTTCTTTTGGGTCTTTCCAAATACAGTATTCAGGTGTTGAACCCACCGATATACCTGCTCACCAGTCAACGGTATGGGCACAATATCGTGCTCTTGACTTCCATTAAAAGCTTTTTTGAGTCGTCTGTAAGGATGATTGGGTGTTAGAAAATGGCAATGCCTACTGTAGACTGTTTTTCTTCCATGTTTTAGTTGTATGTAGCTTGTGTTTTCTTCACAGATGGGGCATGCATGATGACCCTTAACACTGTAACCGCTGAGATTCCCATATGCTGGAAAGTCATTGATGGTACAAAAAAGCATTGCACGCATTTCAAACGTCTCCTTGCGAAACGCATCAAACACTAAAACCCCCTTGTCCCACAACTTTTTCAGGTCTTCAACCATCGGACTTAGATAAACATCAATGTCATTTCCTGGCTGTCTTGGACCTGATATCATCATAGACAACATCATGTATTTTTGCTTCATGCACAACCAAGGAGGCAAATTGTAAATTACTAGTAGAACTGGCCATGAACTGTGTTGAGTGCTTAACATGCCATATGGATTCATTCCATCACTGGCGAGTCCAAGTCTAAGATTTCTTAGCTTTTTCCCGAAATCCGGATACAAACCATCAATTTTCTTCCACTGTGAGCAATCAGCCGAATGATGGACCAATCCATCAGAAATCCTTCCATTTGCATGCCATGTAAGGTCTTTTACGTCGTCCTCGTTAGCAAAAAGACACTTGAACCTTGGAATGATTGGAAGATACCACAAAACCTTCACTGGCAGGCCCTTCTTTGAGTTTTCATCATACTTGCTTTCCTCTTCATCCTTCAGTTTGTACCGTGAAGCCCCACATATAGGGCATTTGGACATTTCTTGGAATTCATGCCTGTACAGTATGCAATCATTGGGGCAAGCATGAATCTTCTGATATTCCATACCCATGGGACACAGTATCTTTTTCGCCTTATAATAGGTTATAGGCAACGTGTTGTCATCTGGAAGCAGATTGTGCACTACCTCAAGCGGTGAGGTGAAACTTTTGTCACTCCACCCATACCTGGCCTTCACATTAACCAGACTTAACACCGCAGACAACAGAGTTAAGGAATTCTAGCACCCCGTATACAAAGGCTTCTTTGAATCACTCTGTAATCCTTCATAGACAGGGGCATGTGCTTGCTGGAAAGACTCTTGTCCAAGGTCACGAATTATGTCCTCCAAGCGATCTCCCATTTCTACATCAAACTGTTCAGATTGGGACCCACTCTGCATGTCTGTCAATTCACCATGCCATATCCACGTCGTGTAATTCTTCTTAATCCCATCACACAATAGATGGTCCCGTATGTCATCTAGTAGTTGTCGTCTTCCATTCAAACAGTTGATGCAAGGACAATAATATTTTCCTTCTTCATTCGGTGGGCCTCTTTTTCAGTGATTTCGAGTGCCTGCTCTGATACCAATTGAAATTCTGATACTGGGGACAGATGTCGTACAGGATGTCACGACATCGCGCTTCAGAACATGCAGAATGTATATGACCGTATGAACAGATTAAACAAGTGAATAACACAAGAGAATTGTTAACCCAGTTCGGTGCAACGTCACCTACATCTGGGGGCTACCAAGCCAGGGAGGAAATCCACTAAAATAGTGTTAGTTCGAAGATCTAACAGCCACTGTTTACAACCTTCTCACCTAACCACTACCCGTGCAACCTCTACCTAAGAGCCACTCTTAGATATGAGAACCCCTCTCACTCCCTCTCAATCACTCTCCCGTGTTTACAATTAAATCGAATACACACCAGAGATTACTCTCTGAACAATAGAGATCAACTCCACACACTATAGAGATCAACTCTACACACTCAGGTCCAACACTTGATGTTAGGGTGACATCAAGGTGGCTCACAAAACACTCAAGTCCCAAAACTCACAAAATAACTCTTCAATCCCGGACTTGGTACAGAACTCGTGCAGCCTTCATGTTTATATAGCAGTGTGCGTTTCTGGGCTGCAACTACTTGTGCTGGATGAGATCTATCATTTTCCTGAAAATCTGCACTTAAAGATCTAAAAGATACAGTTTGATCTTTTAGTTTTTATCTTTAATCTTTAATCTCTGAACGAACTATTCAAGTTTGTAATTCGAACTTTAATTATCTTTTAATTCGTTCCTAAAGATAGATCGCCAAATCTGTTGCTAACTGCACATTAATCTGTTAAAGATATAACAGATTTATGTGTCCAGTATTTTCGGGCCGGATGTCAGGACATCGTGTCAGACATCGTGGATCCTGCACACTCTGTTAAAGATATAACAGATTTATGTGTCCAGTATTTTCGAGCCGGATGTCAGGACATCGTATCCGACATCGTGGATCCTGCAGCTTCAATTCTTCATTTGACATTTTACCTTGCCTTGTGCGTTGTGCAGCCCGATCTGATTCCTTGACATAACGTTGGACATCATGTGCAGCAACTCCAGCTTTCCTTCATTGTCTAAGTGCTTATGTTTTAACAAAATCTTAGCCAATCTTTTAAACACTCAGTAGAGCTAAGCACTAACACTCATATTCTAGGCTCATGTGACTTTCATTCATCCAACTTCGATCCATCTAAGCAATTCCATGCATGAAAATCTCACTTTTTTATTTATAGGTGTGGCCCTATCCCATTTAGGAAGACTGTCTTTTATGTTAGCTTCAAACGTTAGGGTTAGCATTATTTTTAATAATTTGACAAAATTTCGACAGCATTTCGCATTGGTCTCCAAGTACACGACATGACATCGGTGAAATGAATTTCCCGATAATCAAGTATGCACCCAAAGAACAACTTGAAATGCATTGAACCGAAATTTCATCAAATTAATCAAAATAATAATAACCTTCACGAATGAATCTAACATAAAAATATTAGTCTCCCCAAACTGTCCAAATGGACAATTCAAGACTAAATACAATGACTAATGCAAACTCTCCGCAAGAATCATTGCATTCAGTCTCAAACGGGAATCTAAGGTTCACTCAGCATGAACAACATTTGTTTATATAGCAAATAACAATGATGACATACAAGAACATACAAAATCTAAATTTCGATTACAGACAAATATCAACATCAACAGTTGTTTCTATAGCATATTACATTCATCACATACAACAAAGCTAAGGGAGGTTGACTAGGTCGCAAGTCAGGTTGACTAAGTGTGTTTGGGTGTCTGTGTGTCATGAGGGTGTGTGTGTGTGTCATTAGGGTTTCTGTGTGTGTATGTATGTGTTTGATTAGGGTTTGGGACTGTGTCTGTGTGTGTGTGATGAGGGTGTGTGCGTGGATGTGATTAGGGTTTGTGTGTGTGTGTCTCATTAGGGTTTTTGTGTGTGTGTGTGTGTCTTTGGGTTCATCGGTGTGTGTCTGTCATGAGGGTGTGTGTGTGTGTGTCTGTGTCATTAGGGTTTGTCTATGTGTCTGCGTGTCTCATCAGGGTGTGTGTGTGTGTGTCTCATCAAGGGGTGTCTTTGTGTGTATTTTTCAAGAGGGTGTGTGTGTGTGTCTGTGATGAGGGTATGTGTGTGTGTTTCTCATTAGGGTTTCTCAGTGTGTGTGAGTCGCATCAGGGTGTGTGTGTGTGTGTACGACGAATCGCACAAGGAATGCATTATCTTTACACAGTACTTGCTTCCTCAGTTCTTCCACACCAGTATCTCAAGTCCAGCAATGTTCTCGTTGGACCAGACAATGAACCAATGCTTGTAGATTACAGGGTCAGCCATATGGTTAACCCTTCAACCGTTGCACAAACACTATTCGCTTAGAAGGTACCAGAGGCAACACAACAAGGCCAGGTTTCACGCAGTTGCTCTGTTTACTGTCTTGGTGTTGTCATAGTTGAGATACTGACAGCGAGGTTCCCTTCTCAGTATGTCAGCAATGGAAAGGGTGGGGATGATGTGGTGCAATGGGTGGAAACTGCAATCTCTGAGGGAAGGGAATCATAAGTGCTTGATCCTAAGATTGCAGGCTCTAGGAATTGGCTTGCTGAGATAGAGCAACTCCTCCACATTGGTGTTGCTTGCACTGAAAGCAACCCTCAGCAGCGGTTAGACATGGTGGAAGCCATTAGAAGGATAATGGAGAATAAATTCGAGTGTGGTCATGAATAAACAAGCCTTACAGATTCTCATCATGCTGAACAATCATAGAGGAGGCATGGAACAAACAGCTTCGGAAACTGGGATAATATCGAATATGGAAACTCCTAGGTAACACTAATTTAGGTGTTTCATAAAGACTAGACTTGGCTTTGTTATTCCCCTAAAACACTATCCTTTTCAGGGAAGCTTCAATGGATAATGTTGTTGCGACGGTCACGAAACCAACTTCAAGGAACGATACCACTTCAGGAAACAGACATGCAGATGATGAAAACCTTGTTGTTGTTGCAGGGGACAGTGAATCAGATGCTGTTGAAGGAGAATCAGTCACACTCACACATGGTGGAGCGGTTTCAAAGAGTGCATTGCGTGTTTTGAGTGATCTAGGAAACTTGAGAGGGAGGCATAGTGTAATTGAGATTAGAGATGAAGGGTATGATTCCATTAGAAGGACGGTTTCAATGGACCATTCGTTTAAAGGGGTAGTGGTTTTTCAATTGCTGATGTTCTGCGTGTGAATGAAGAGCATCAAGGGTGTTCTAATGGGGCTGGTCCTTTAAAGAATTCAAGAGGTGAAAGTAGCAAGTCTAGCTACACGAGAACGGTTTTGCATTGTGTTTTGAGTCCAATTGCAATGAAAAGATCATTTTCTAGTGGAAGGTTCTCCCTTACCATAAATGGCAAAGGAAAGCAATGGGTTCTGCCTATCTGAGGAATAACTTAGTGATCTTTTCCATTTCCTTTTTTTTCTATCCTCTTTCCTATGATGATGAATATCTAGAGGTTGACCAAATTTTTTAGTGAAGATTTTATGTTAAATATAATTGAATCTTTATGGTAGGTAAGGTTTTCATGAGTTTGTGACAGAGGTTCTTATGTTGAGCCTGCTACACGATTCTAATCTTGTCAAGTTAATTGGCTACTGCACTAATGGAGATCAAAGGCTTTTGGTTTACGAGTACATGCCCATGGGTTCACTCGAAGACCATCTTTTTGGTTTACAACTTTTTTTTTCATTCATTCATTTGTGTTAGCCTTGTATGTTTATTTATAAGTTTTAACCTTAAGTATATATCATTTGTTTTCTGTTGATATTTTATACCTATTAACCTGTGCATAATAAGTGCAGTATATCTTTATAGAGTGAATAGCTTTTCTATGCTTTCTTATTCAATGAAAGACTCTAACTAAATATAAACTGACTGGAGCTGGTTATTGTTTAGCTGTGTAAGCAGAGTTGTGTCCATAAACTTAGTCCTGTATGGAGAGAAACATGCGCGTTCCTTGCTTTCTAAGTTTTGTCATTGACTACATCACATTAGTATGCATGCAAATATATGAAGGGGTATAGGCCTTGGGAAGAAAAAAAGGATTTTGCTCCTCTAAATAAGGGTGCAAAAATTTGAGAAAATATGGTGGATAGCAGCTACAAGGTCAATATGGAAGCTCATAAATGATATGATCTTTAATAATCAGCCTTTTCACATCAAGAAGTTGGTGGATAATTCAAATTTTCTCACTTGGTCTTGGCTGAGGGGGTGGGAAAACGATTTTAATGTTCCTTTCCATCAATGGTCCTCAGCTATGGCTATGGCTTTTAATTAGTGTGTGGTCTGTAGGGTTGGGCTTTTGGTGATTTATCGTCGAGCTGATGTAATGTTGTTTTTGTTTTCTGTTTCAGGAGATCTTATCTCCTGTGTTATCTTGTAGTACCTCTGGTACTACTTATCTTATAATATATAAATTATTTTCGCCATTCAAAAAAAAAACTAACAAGTACCCTTAAATAACTCCACTGCCCCTAAAATACCAACATTACACTAACAACTGTTCAGCTTGCCAAAATTTATATAAAAAAAGAATATAATCCTCATACAAATACAATCATGCAAGTGTGTGTGTGTGTGTGTGTGTGTGTGTGTGTGATACATAGCTGCTTCATTCAAGCCCTAGCTATTTGCCAAGAGAATGCAACAATCAATTTCTATTTACAAGTGCCTTCAAGCTATGTTAAAAATAGTTATTAGAATCATACAAAAATATATCATGAAATGTATTAGTAACTAGTCACTTTGATTTAGAATTCATGTATGTTCTCAGTGGGGGAGAGTTCAACTCATCATTACAAGCTAGTAAATCGTGCTTTGACCATTTGGCAACAAAGAAATAGAATAGGCTTTCAAAATCAATGTTTCAACAACAGCAAAGTTATGGATGATGCTCTACTATTACTTTGGTGATGGCTGAAAGTCCAACGAGAAAGATTTCACAGTTCATTTTAACTAATGGATTACCAATCTAACACTAGGTTTCTGTACTTAGCTTGGGAGTATGGGGGATGGATTTTTGTAGCTTGGTGTTAGGTAGCAGGGTGTTGTGGTGCTGGCTTGGGTCCTACTAATAATCATAGGAACCAGCTGGCCCCTAAAATACTGTAATTTTAGTACCACTAGTACTCACTATTAATAAATCTTATCTATTTTTGCTGAGCAAAATAAAAACAATAGTCAAAACAGCCCATCTATCCTAATTGCAAAAAGCTGCTGGTAGATTGCTAGACCAGTTATTATAATGCGTTGTCAAACGTTTCTCCAACTGTCTGAACCTGGACAATACTAAAAACAGTGCTTCCTCCATCAGCTTGCTGCCATTGGTTCATAAAATTGGTTCCAGACTCTACCTTTCTTTCCCTACAACCTATGAATATCATTTATTTTAATTAGATTTTGATCCATTTTTGGTGTGTATAATATTAAATCATTATAATAATACTCCTACACTAGTAAAATTAAAGAGGGAAAAGCATACTTGTTTGTTGGATTTCCAAAATGGCTCCTAGTTCTGCTCACAACAATGGGTTCTATGTGCTTATGCTATAAGTTTGTTAGCTACTTGTAGTATGAAAATTACAGTTTCATCTACATAAGTTCAAACAGGTTCATAATGCCATAAGAAGTATCAAATCTTCAATAAATGAACAAAAGAAGTAGCCAATATAATAAGCTATAAAGAAAGGAACAAACCTTTATTCTTGGAATTGGATGACCGTGAGTTGTGATTTGTCTTTTACTTGTCACTATTCCAAATCGTAAGCAATAAACTGAATGTGAGAAAAAAAAAATAGATTTAGGAAGAAAACTGAAATATGTTGATGAGCCTCACACTTCAACTCTGTGATTCAAGGAAATATTTTCTTTCCACAAGCGCAGATGCAACCGGAGAAAATAATTATCTTAAATTAATTGAAACATAAGATAAAACTATCAATAAGCATTAAACTAATAAAAGTATATTAATTAAATGCATTTTGCTTAGGCGTCAAAATATATTTGTAGTCTTTATGATTCTCCATTAGCATGACGACCTAACGTGAAAATATATAGCCATAATTCGAGCAAGCATCTCTATATTAGCATGGAGTAACATGTAAATGCCTTTCTCCACTTGTACTTGTACATGAGTAAATCTTTTATATATCTTCTCCCTATCCTATATTTTGGTTTAAAGGAGAATAAGCACCTCTAATAATATATTATATGTATCCTTCTGCCAAAATTAAAAAAGAAACATCGAAAGGGATCACAAGACAACTCTATATAATACAAGCCACATCAAAGAAGGGTATCGCACACAATATGGACCTACCTCTATAGACATGCATTTAATGGTTATAAAAAATTCCGACAGTATTTAAGGAATACAACATATGCTGACAATCAATCATCTTTAAGTTAATTCTATCAAAACCACCATTGGTATGTATTCATTACAAGGATGTTAACCATGCAGCCACCATGTTGAGACAAATTGTTAGGAATTAATACTCTTTAGCCATTAAGCAAAACATAATGATCCCCTAGTACATCATCTCAGAAGCAATTGTTTAAACAAAGGCAGATATGCACTTTAATGGAATGGTAAAATCATAAGATAGTGTCAAACTGTTTGACCGCCCTAGAGAGTGCATGTTCCAAGTAGGTCTTATGGTAATTGAGCGAAGAGGGTATGATCTTGGTTTCAAACAAAAAATTTACAACAATTTTAGTTATTACTCATGAAAGGGAAATTAGCCTAGTGAGAGTCAGAGCAGTAAAATATTGAACATAAGACATGTAGAAATTTCTTAAGTAATAACAGGTATGCAATAGCTTCTACTTCTCATCTCAAAATCCGAATTATAACGAGCACAAAAAAATGAATTGAAAGTCTGACAAAGCAAAGAGTGGTAACAAAGAAGGACACCTCAAGCACCCTTCAAAAAACAGATCAGTCCTCTTGCCCTTCTTGTCTAGCTTGGGATTCAGGATCACCTGCCTCAAGAGAACTAATGAATGATGTATTAAAGTAACAGACCTAAAGAGCCAGTTATTCCTTAAAGTTGTTATCCTTGTAATGAATACAAAGCAATTATGATGCTCGAGTTAAATATGAGATACCCTAGCCATGTTTACTTCACTAAGTGTGCGATACATGAATGCAATCAAATATTTATACAGGATTAGACGAAACATACCTAGGTAAGGTGGTGAAGGAGAAGAAGCACAGAGTTGTCACGATGCTTGAGTGCGACGAACACGATGCTCGAGCTTAGACAAAACGATTCTCAGATGGAGAATAGACAGATTCAAGGTAAATGGACAACAAAGAGAGCAAGAAAGCTTAGATGGAGAAGAAGACAGCGAGAAGGAGAAGACAACATGAAGGAGACGAAACATACCTAGGTATGGTGGTGAAGGAGAAGAACCACAGAGTTGTCACGATGCTCGAGTGCGACGAAAGCGATGCTCAAGCTTAGACAAAACGATTCTCAGATGGAGAACAGACAACTTCAAGGTAAATGGACAACAAAGAAAGCAAGAAAGCTTAGATGGCGAAGAAGACAGCGAGAACGAGAAGACAGCGCGAAGGAGATGAAACATACCTAGGTATGGTGGCGAAGGAGAAGAAGCAGAGACTTGTGACGATGCTCAAGTGCGACGAACACGATGCTCAGATGCAGAACAGAGACCTTCAAGGTAGACGAAGATTAGAAGAAGAAGAAGAGAGAGTGAAAGCTTCGATGGAGAAGAAGACAGCGCGAGCTTCATAGGGCTCACGATATTTTTTAAAATATAAGTTCAACATCAGTTTTTTTAAAAACACCGATGTTAACAACATGATGTTAAGGTTAACATCGATTTTCTGGAAAAACGGATGTTAACTTATCAAACGTTAACATCGGTTTTCTCAAAACCCGATGTTAATAAACTTATGTTAACATCAGTTATTTGGAAACCGATGTTAACTAATAATTGTTAATATCGGTTTTTCCAATAACCGATGTTAATGCACTTAGCTAACATCGGTTTTTCACAAAACCGATGTTAACGGATACATGGTATTTACAATTATGCCACCGCGCTTACGTTAACATCGGTTTTTTTAACAACCGATGTTAACCCATCAGTGTTAAATCTGCTTTTTGTAGTAGTGCCGCAACGTGGGCCATGACGGGATGACAAAATAAAATATTCAAATAAATAAATAAATGGTTTTCCAAAAAAATGGAAAACTTACTTGGGGAGTCGCCACCAACTTTTATTTAAGGAAAACGTCGGAAAAACCAAAAAGGATAAGAAATGGTCTACAATTTGAAAAAAAGGATTCGAGAGTCGTTTACTCACGGGGAAGGTGTTAGCACCCGACGTGTCCGTCATGAAAATGATAGCCTTTAATCGTGTGCACTAAAAATAAAGTCACTTTTAATCATTTATCTTCCCTTAAAAACATGAATTATATTTTGTTATATTTTTTTAGTAAAGGAAATCAAATTTTATTTTTAGAAACAAAAGGGGACTTTTATTTATTTTTTTAGTCATTTTTATTTCTTTGGTCAATGAGGGATTTTCCCTCGCTCCTACATATCCCTAGGTGCAATGAGGAAATTAAACTTACGTAGTTCTTTGTAGGAAAAAAAAGTGATTGCGCGTTGGGTTGAATTTATTTTATTATTATTTTATTTTGAAAGGTTTTGATTTTGTGGTAAGCTTTGTGAAGTCAAGCAAATCGAAGACCTAACATGACATTCACAAAATTTACTCACACTTTATTGAAACACTGTCAAGCAAGTCGGAAACCCAACATGAAGTGCACGAAAGAAAAAAAAATTGAGTGATCATTTATTTGAGATATTACCTTTTTGGAAAAGACTTTAGTTTTGTGGTAAACTTTGTGAACTCAAGCAAGTTAGAAACACAACATGTCATATACAAAGTTTACTCACACGTTATTGAAACACCACCAACCAAGTCGGAGACCCAGCATGGAGTGCACATAGTGAAAAACGTGTACTAAAGAATGTTAATGCGAATTTATAAAAATAAATAAATAAATAATTGTCATAGTGTTAGGAAATTGAATAAATAGAATGAGAATAGAAAGTGATAGAATAGAAGTGGGGAGTACACTCAGTAATAAAAGAAATAACGAGATATCTATAATATATTATTTAAACTAATTAACAAGACAATGATAAAAATAAAATCACATTGAAGAATAAATGATAGGGACAATAAAGAAATACAATAAAATAAAGATATATTTACTAATACGTATATATTTTTTTAGCAGATAAAAGAGTAAGTTAGCATACGACATCGGGATTAGGGTGAATTCTAGAGGCTTCTTTTCTAGGAAATTCTTTCCCTGATTGGTGTTTTGGTTGGTATTAGGGGTGGTGTTTGGTCTTGGATGTGCAGCGAATGGATTTTGTGGCCGATTTATAGGTGGCCTTTATGGTTGATTGGGTGGCCTTGGTTGGTAGGGTGGTGGGTAATGGGAAAAACTAATGTTGGCTGAGCAGTGATATAGTTGGGGAGGATATTGGTACATGGGATTATAAGGGGCTAGTGGGAAATTTAGGAACAACATTCACAACATGAGTTTCTCCATCCTTCTTCCTCTCGCCACAACTCTCAGGTCCCCCATTACCAGGATTCGCAGAAGCAACATAATTAAATTTCCCTTTCCTCAGACCTGCTTCAATTTTCTCATCGGCAAACACTAGATCTGTAAAACTTGAAGGTATGTAACCTACCATCTTCTCATAGTAGAACACCAGCAGTGTGTCCATTATCATTGTTATCATCTCTCTATGTCATCGGGAGCACTACTTGAGCTGTCAGATCTCTCCACCTTTGAGCATATTCTTTGAAAGATTCATTGTCTATCTTGCATATATTTTGTAGCTGCATTCTATCTGGAGCCTAATGAAGGCATCTGTCAGATCCTAATTTCGTCCGGGGACTATCATTTTCTGATATTTTTATTCTTGTTAATCGAATTACGATATTAAGCGCCAGTTACAATACAAAGCAAGGAATCACTTAGTGTTTTGATCAAGAAAACAAAAGGTACCAAAGAAAGGGGGCAAAAGGGTCCTTTTTGGGTTTTTTGGGACCCTAGCTTGCCCATGCTAGCATCTGGCTCGCCTGGGCCATGAAATGGCTTCATGGCTAAGCAACCAACTCGCCTGAGTGAGCTCATTACTTCAAGGCTAAGGTTCAGCTCTCCTGGGTGAGCATCAACTGCCCCAAATTGGGTTTTTGCCTATAAATAGGCATGCTAGGGGGGTTTGAAGGGTTTGAAGCTTCAGCATTGAGAGGAATTGAGAGAATTGAGAGAAAAGAAGAAGAAAGAGAGGAAATGAAGCTGAGGCGCTACCGAATCGCGACCGTGATCATTCCTTACCTCATTTTCTTGTCTTGTGTTCTTCGTGCAACAGTCGGTTAGTTTTTTTTAAGGATTGAATGTGATATGTGTACCTTTAGGGGTCCCCTCTATTATTATATTCATCTTCTCCATTTATCATCGATGATCTCATTTTTATTTCAAAAGTTTAATCCTAACCAATCACTAGTGTTGTAAAATTGTCTTTAAAAGAGATTGAAAGTTAATAAACAAAATCAAGATAAAACTAATTCATAACTAAACTTCGTTTCATCAAATATCACTTGAGATCGTTTCAAGGTCCAATGCCTTAACGATTCTCTCCGCTTTTCAAAATTTAAAACATCGTTTAAAGGTACAACGCCTTAAAAAACTCTTTGTTCACAATTAAAATAAATCTTTCAAAAACATATAATCAATTTAACACACAAACATTAAGACTTAAAGAACTACGTAGGTCTGAATTCTTCATCGCACCTGAGGATATGTAGGAGCAAGGGGCATCTCCCTTGTCAACCCCAAAAATATATAAAAATATAAAAAGGGAAAATGAATAATTTTGAAGTCATGTTGTGCACACTCGATTAAAGGCTACCATCCCTTGTGACGAGCGCGTGGGATGCTAATACCTTCCTCATGCCTAAACAACTCCCGAACCCTTATCCTCAAAATTTGCATAAACCTTTTTGGTTTTTTTTCTAACGTTTTCCTTAAATAAACGTTAGTGGCGACTCCGACGCGTTTTCTTTTCGGAAGACGCACCCTTTCTTTTCGCCTTTCACACCCCCGTCGTAGGGTAGGTTGTGACAGCATCCATTAGGTCCTTCCAGGAGCAAATCCAAGAAGGTTCCAGGTTAGTATACTAGGTAATAGCTACTTAGTGAGACTCTCTTGGAAGAAATGCATCAGTAGCTTTTCATCTTTCGTATATGCCCCCATCTTCCTACAATACATTTTCAGGTGATTTTTTGGGCAAGTGGTTCCTTTGTATTTATCAAAATCTGGCACCTTGAACTTCGGAGGAATAACCATGTCAGGTACCAAGCACAACTTTACCATGTTAGCAAAGGCATAATTTCCTCCTCCTTCAATGGCCCTCGTCCTCTCTTCTATATGATCAAAATTTTCCTTCTCAATTATAACAGGAAGCCTTCCTCCCATCACAAAATGTAAGGGTTGGGGTGGTGGCCGATATTGAGGTCCCCCCAGAGTGTTCAGCACCAGAAAATCCATGCCCTTCAGTGGTATATCCCGGATAAACCCCAAAACCGGCTAGAGTGTGGTCTTGGGGAGCTTCATTTGTTTCCCCTATAGGTTGAGAGACATGGCCATGAGTATGAACGGGTTAGGGTTGTTGATTCTCAATGAATACGGGTGCAAAATTACCGATATTCTCACCAAGAGTGTATACAACAATAGGCGGTGTATAATTGGGAGGCAAACCATATGGTGGAAAAGAAGACTTACTCTAGACCTGGACATAATGAGGTCCATATGCTTTTTCCGCCTCGCCTCATTGACCTACTACATCTGAGACTGGACGACTCACTTGATTGAAACTGGGCGGGTGAATTGGGTCCATCTCAGTAGCAGTACTGGCAGCAGCGACTGTAGCAGTCTTGACCTCTATCATCTTCTTCATTCTCATCATCTCTTCCATTATCGTTGTCATCTGCTCATTCATGGCTTCCATATCAGCCTTTACTTTCTCTATGTCACTCATTTTGGCACATGTCTGGTAAGGATGTCGTAAAGCACATTCTTTCATTCTTAGCACAATGATTATTTTTTATGATTTCAAGGAAAGAATGTAATGAACAATGCATACCAATGTGGAAAAACAAATAAGCATGAATGCATGTGAATGATAAGTTGTTGAAGTATTGCGAATTTTACTCAGAACACTCAATAGAACATAAGGTCGAATCAACTCTAATTTTCATTAAAACAACATTGTTCATTACATCCCATAAGAATCAAAGTGCAACTAGAAATAAAACATGGTCACATAAGAGGTTTCTAGTTTTGTAAGTTATTATCTCAATCATGTGTTGGCAGTAGTCAAAGAAGCTATGTAAACCCGATCCATCTTCTGCCCCAACTTTCACAAGCTGGCTACTTCAATACTTTGACCTTGACTTGGTAAAATCATTTCTTAAAAGACTATGTTTGGTTCAACCCCATGATCTAAGGAATAGAAATTTTGATCGTCAATACTTCAGCAACCTATCATAGAGATGAATGATTTGGGCATACTTATGTTATGCATGACAAATGTATTTATGAGATTGACATGAGATGCTAGAAAGACCACCCTGTCTTGTTAACAATGCATTAGGTACCATGTTCACATGATTTTCAATCATTTTCAGGAAAAAAGAGTGTATAACCCCAACATGGTTTGTTCATAGCTATCATCATGGTACTCAACATATACAACTAAGAACGCAGTGTGAACTTTCACGCTTCATTCTAACTTTTTTTTGCGATGTAGAGGAAAACACGAGGCATGAGAAACTATATGATAGGATCATGCATGAGTGAACATAACATGTGAATAATGACAACAAAATGTATGTAATTGTCTGGAAAAAAACATGCTAAATGAATATGTATGGAAATGCAATGACTTATGCACATACGGTGCATAACATGTGAATGATGACAACAAAATGTATGTAACTCTCTGAACAAAAATAAAACATGCTAAATGAATATGTATGAAAATGCAATGACTTATGTAAATGCGGTGTATGAATATGATAAATGATGCATGCAAAATGGTATGTCCCTCATCATGCCATGAAGAAATACATGATGCAATCAAGGAACAAGATAGGGCAAGTCTGCTCCATGTCCCTAATTCTGGAACCTAACAAAAAAGGGTCTAAAGTTCACTATCTAGTGACAACTTCCAAGGGTAATTTCATGTAACCTCATCGTCCTCTAGAGATATCATCCCCATAGGTAACAACACTGTTGCGATAGGGACTACCAACGACAATGCCTCACTAAAAGAGGAAAACTCTAGATGAGGCTTCGCTGTCATCAAGCGAGTCGGAGACCTAGCATGACCACAGATCGACCTCCACTCCCTATGGCTCACACAGACCCGGGTATAGGGCCCAATATCTCAAAGTGTGTGTGAAAAGTTTTGGTGTCATGTGTGAACAGAGCAACCTAAGAATTACCCAATCCCACCTGCAAAACAACCAAAAAATTCCCAAGCAGATACAACAAGTATAGCACATGTCGTCTACCCTAGGATTCAATGACATGATTTATTTCTAACTACGAAGGTAATAGATACAAGGATACACGAAGAAGTAACAACGTGACAAAGGTTATATAAAAGCATGAGCGAAACAAAGAATAAAAGAAACAAGATCAAAGCAAAACCATAAAAAGAATGGTAGTGGAATGAAATGATTATGAACGGGAGCACAACGTAAGGATAAAAGAGAAAAGGGAAAATAGATAAAGAAAAATTCACGATAAAATTACACACTCGATCAAATGGCTTAACTCTCTAACGAGTCCCCAGCGAAGTCACCATTTGTTGCAACATGGGTCACGACAGGATGGCGAAATAAAATATATTTAGATAATTAAATAGATAAATAGTTTTCCAAAAAAAAATGGAAAACTTACTTGGGGAGTCACCACCAATGTTTATTTAAGAAAAACGTTGGAAAAACCAAAAAGGATAAGGAATGGTCTACAGTTTGAGAAAAAGGATTCAGGATTCGTTTACTTGCAGGGAAGGTATTAGCACCCGTGTGTCCGTCATAAAAATGACAGCTTTTAATCAAGTGCGATAAAATAAAGTGACTTTTAATCATTTATCTTCCCTTGAAAACATGAATTATATTTTGTTATATTTTTTTAGAAAATAAAAACAAATTTTATTTTTAGAAACAAACGGGGACTTTTATTTATTTTTATTATTTTTTTTGGGTTAACGAGGGATTTGCCCTCGCTCCTACATATCCTTAAGTGCAATGAGGAAATCAGACTTACGTAATTCTTTGTAGGAAAAAAAAAGTGATTGCGCATTAGGTTGATTTTATTTTATTTTGAAAGGTTTTGATTTTGTGATAAACTTTGTGAAGTCAAGCAAATCGAAGACCCAGCATGACATTCACAAAATTTACTCACTTTATTGAAACATTGTCAAACAAGTAGGAGACCCAACATGAAGTACAAGAAAAAAAAATTAAGGGATCATTTATTTGAGAATGTTACCTTTTTGGAAAAGACTTTAGTTTTCTGATAAACTTTATGAACTCAAGCAAGTCAGAGACACAACATGTCATTCACTAAGTTTACTCACATGCTATTGAAACACCACCAAGCAAGTCAGAGACCCAGCATGGAGTGCACATAGTGTAAAGTGTGTACTAAAGAATGTTAATGTGAATTTGTAAAAATAAATAAATAATTGACATAGTGTTAGAAAATAGAATAAATAGAATGAGAATAGAAAGTGATAGAATAGAAGTGGGGAGTACACTCAGTAATAAAAGAAATAACGAGATATTTACAATATATTAATTAAACTAATTAATTAGACAATGATAAAAATAAAATCACATTGAAGAATAAACGATAGAGACAATAAAGAAATACAATAAAATAAAGAAATATTTACTAATATGTATATTTTTTTATATTTTTTAAAAAGTCAAATGATTGACTTGGACTTAGTCAACATTGACAGAGTGTTGACATGGCGGACCTAGTCACCATCCTAAGTGACAGGGGTGCGCATATAAAGAAAGGGATAAAACCATCAATTTTATTTTATTTCAAACTTCACAAAACATAAAACGAGTTGGGCCCAAATTGAAAAAGAGGTGTAAATAGTTGTTTTCATTTTATTCAAACTGCACCAATGGGCTAGGCCCCAAAGAGAAATAAAAGGTGCATGTATGAAAAAAAATATGGTATGAATAGTTATTTTGTCTTATTACAAACTGCCAAAATGGGCGAGGCCCAAAATGAAAAAAGGGTGCATGTATTAAAAATCCGATGTAAACAACAATTGCTGTTTTTTTATGATTGGTTTGTAACCGGGTCAGGGCGACCCGATCCAACCCACATTTAAGCATCAAGGTTGAAAAAACCCTAATGACCTAGCCTCCAAACGACACAATAACTAGGGAACCACCACAGAGGGTGATGCGCCCTCCCCCCGGTGCCATTGGCCGGCGATGCGAGGCCGCCTTAGGGGCGATGGCAACGCGATAGCGGCAGAGGCACTACCAGAGGCACGGTGGCGCAAACAAAACAAGAAGAAAGAAGAAATGCAGGTGAATGCGAAACGTGTGAAAAAACTAAACAAAACGCAATAACAAGTGAAAAACGCGATTCAACCTGTAGGAAACTCATCGGCGACCAAGGTGCCCACCGGCGAGATATCACAGAATGAAGCAACATCACGGAAAAAAAAAATAGGAGGAAGAAAAATAGGAAAAGAGAAGAATGGGAGAGGAAAGGGGAAGAGGAAATCGTGAGAGAATGAGGGAATGACGGGTTACCTTCATACCCCTTTTCCCTTTTTGTTAGAAATGTCAAATAGCACCATCAAGTTGGTCCGTTTTCTCCCCTTGGGATCCATGCTTCCCGTGCTTCCTCTGTGCATTCCCTCTTAGAAACCTTCCTTTTTCGGCTTTTATGTTGTGCTTTTCTTGACCTAATGGGCTCTCTTTGAGAGTCCAATAGGTCACACAATCACTTTTTTTTTTGCTTAGTATTCTTTTTTTCTTTCCCCTTTTTTTTTCTTTTTTCTTTTTTATTACATTTTGTTTCTTTTTTTGTTTTCTTGTTTTTCTTTTTATCTTTTTTTTGCTCGTTTTCTTTCCTTTTTTCTTTTCTTTCTCTTTTTTTTCTCAATTTTTTTTATTCCTTGTTCGGACCCGAATAGAATTAGGGTCTGACATCACTTGTGTAAAGCGGGATCTTATACCATTGCACTAATCTTTCCTTTGATTATATTTTATTATTGTTCTTGACAGAGATAAAAGAGATTGAAACAAGTATAAATCACTCTCATAAGAAAAGAGAATCCGCATTCACTTACACTGTAATCTCCAACAAGTTGTTTCAGAAAAATTGGATCAAGTATGTATCAGAACAAAATGACTAGCACTTTCTGGAAGATTCATAATGCTTGTTTTGATTTAATGGTAAAAGAAAACAAATGGTCAAAATATGAATACAGATAAAAGAGGGAGGAAGAAAAAAGGGTACCCTTATTCTAGCTCAGCTAGCTAGGTTGCTTGCTTTATTCTTCTCACTTTGTTCTTAAAGAAGTTGTGTAGCATATATAGATTCTCCCCAATCATTCATCTAGCCTACTATTGAAACACCATTCTCCTTGTGACACGAGGCAACTATAGTACATTTTTGGTTATGCATTTTATTATTAGCTTAAATTATAATTTCCGTCCTTGTAATTCTTAATATGTAATCGTTGTTCCTTTTTTCCGATTTTGGTTTCTCAATTTAAAAAAAAATTAATTTAATCTTTAATTTTACACATATTTTTTTTATATTTTAATTAATTAAATTATTTTTTATGATATCTTGCCTGAATATTTTAGGTTTAGAGTTAAGTTAGACTAAAATAAAAGATAAGAACGTATGTATAATTAAGGATTGAATCAAAATTATAGATTTTATAAAATATAAAACAAAAATCACAAGAAAAACATTAAAAAAATCAAATTCACAGATTAACTTATGTAGGATAATTTAACATTATTATTATTATTATTATTATTATTATTATTATTATTATTATTATTATTATTATTATTATTATTATTATTATTATTATTATTATTATTATTATTATTATTATTATTATTATTATTATTATTATTATTATTATTATTATTATTATCGTAAAACTATGCTCACGATATCCCCATTAGCCCGTAACACATAAGTTTAATCCACCTTATTATGTTCCTTATAATAAATAATAATAAATGATCAAATATACTATCCAATAATTTTAGAATTAGTTTCTGAAATTTCATCAATTTTCAAAAAACCGTTTTCTGAAATTTCATCAAATTGATTATTTAATATGCATTCTGGATGAAGATGTAAGTCTTTAAAAATTCTCTTCTGGAGCCAATATTCAATTGTATTTATAGTTAGAAGATAGAAAAGTTAAATTATTGGGATAAAGAATTTATGCGTTCGTTCTTTCCTTCTTTTAAAACTTTAGGTTGCGTGCATGTCATGCCTCGTAGGATTAAACATATATCCCGAGGATTACATTCTTTGCGTCATTATAAAACACCCCTTTGTCAAAAGATTAGAATAAATCACACTGAATTTATTGTGATAATCTTTCCAAGAATATAATATTTTCAAATAATTAATTCAATTTCAACTCAATTAGTTCGGTTCAGAGGTGCCAAGACGTTATTTTTCTATAACAGAATTCCTAGCTAAATTTGCATCATAAAATTCATATATACCTCAATAACTTTTTAATTTTATGGACGACTCTATAATAACGTATTCTCAAGATATATATGTATATGAATCTTAATTTTTTTTTCACATTAATTTTTATTACACTTCTTTTTCTGATAACGACAAAATCAACTTCTTCATTATTTGTTTTCTTTTTGCTTTCTTCGTGTCTAATGATTTAATTGACATTTTAAATGACATACAAGTGTAAAAAGCCAAATGTGAACAAACAATATAGACTGATAACTAATCCTTGTTAGAAGTATCCCATTTTCGAATTGAAATAACCCCTATTAAAGAAAATCATAACAATATAACCTCGACCTCCCGTGGAGTTCCTCGATTACTATTTATTTCATACATGATTTCCATATTATTAATATCCAAATCCTAATCGCTAATGCAAATAAAAAAAAACTCTTGCACAACAGGTTTCAGGTTAAGAATAAATTTAATATATCATCCAAAGTAAAGAAAAATTTCGTATATATTCTCTTGTGGGGCACAATCTAATAATATGCCTTATGTCTGCCCTCTTTCTCTCTTCATGCATCGATTCCCTTGACCTCACCATTTAACATTTCCCATTTCCACCATGACCACCATCACCTTCATATGCTAAAGACCATATAATTCATTGATAAACTGTGTGGTACCCTTCAAAATTTAATAGTCTTGATAGAATCTCTCTTTAGCATGCTTTTCATTCAACTATTGATTCTAAAAAAATAAAATCAAAACTCTTAAATTAATTTCTTTTACCACAAAGTTCATTTGGTTAAGGATGGTGTGTGAGTATACATCCCTCCTCCTTGTTTCTTTTCTCATTCTTTTCCCTCTCATTTGTTGCATCCATAGCCTAAATCAAAACATACATAAACAACAACCTTATATATATCTTCTAGTCTCCCACTTCACTCTACCCAAAAAGAAAAAGAAAAAAATTCTCACCATAACACCATCCCCTAACATATATCAATTATGTATACTTCATTCAAGCCCAATTCTCACAATCACAAATACCAGAAAGACCACAATGTAACAACAACCACAACAACCAACACCAAATACAGCGAGATATCACACTTCAGCCACAAACAACACAAGCTAGCGTTTGACTACTCTGAATCCCCCTTCAAATGTGACGGGTGCAAGGAACTAGGCATAGGGTCACGCTACAAGTGCTCCATCTGTGACTTTGATCTTCACACACACTGTTCCATTCCTTCTCCTTCTTTGTTCCACCCTTTCTACCCCAAATGCTCCTTCCACTTCCTCTCCCAGCCCCCCGGCGACACTTCGCGCTACTGCAACGCGTGCGAGAAGCCGGTGAAGGGGTTCCTCTACCACTGCTTCTCGTGCGGCTTCGACCTCCACCCGTGCTGCGCGAAGCTTCCGACAGTGCTCGGAAGCGACGAGCACGGCGTGAGGTTGTTTTTGTACAGGAAGGTGAGCTCGGCGTGCCATAGGTGCGGGCGGAAGGGGAGTGGGTGGAGCTATAGGTCATCGTGCAAGAGGTACAATTTGCATGTGGCCTGTGTGAGGGAGATGGTGGTGGAGAGTTGGCATGAAGGGGGTGGGTTGATGAATGTTGTGGAGAGTGGTTGTCATAAGGGGAGGGGCAAAGGAAGTGGCGGTAGTAGGGTGAGGAGGTGTTGTGAGGTGGCCGGAATGGCGGTGCAGGTGGCTGTGTCCGCGGTGCTGGGCGATCCGACCGTTCTTATTGCCGGAATCATGGGGTCCTTGATGTCAAGGGCTTAATAAAGTAAGAGAAATTATTATATAGTTGAAGATGTTATGATGTCAAACTAATTTAGAAAACTAAAGACTCATACATGTTATTATTTTTTTTATTGTATATTAAAAAATGTGACAACATATCATAAAAATTAGTTGAGAACATATGATTCTGAACCATATATACAATAATTTCTTGATTGTCATGAAATTGAGAATGGTCAGTTTATGTTGTATTTGTTGGAGATGTACAAATTAATTAGTTAAGGGGTTAACCACCCGTGAAAAAAGAAATAGATATATTTCTTAAGTGTTTTTTGTGATGTTCTTTGATTAAAATTGGTTCTTTATCTCAACATAATTTATGTAATAAAAATTTGTATGTTATTGAGGTTAAAACTTTAATTTTAATTAGAGAACAATATCAAAATTAAAGTACCTAACAACTACATCTAAGTTTGATTCTGTTACTGTGTGTGGTTACAGGAGATGTATCTAAGTTTTATTAAGTTACTGTGTGTGGTTACAGGAGGTGTATGTAAGTGAGTGAGTTGGTTGTATATATATAGTGTGGAACAGTGGAAGGAAACTTCATTATGGCTTTGTGTTTTCCCAATTCCTAATTATGGTTTATCTAATGAATATGTATATATTCACGTGTAATTAAGTTTCTATCTTGGATTCCTGTTATGGAATGTTTTGGGTTTTAAGTGTGTAAAGGTTTTTGCAATCTCATGTTCAAGTTTTTTTTTTTTTTAAAAAAATTATTGTTATAGTCATCGTGTTATTATAATAATTAAAAAAAATGCAAGCAAATGTATATATATTTGCATGCATTAGGCTCAGGATCAAAATTTAAAATCATGAGTTTCAAGTCTTATAAACTTTTTCAAATCTTATCCACCTAATTATCTCAGTGATATTCAATGAAAATATATAATACAATTAAACATAATTTTTTACACTCGAATTTTTATACTTATCTCTCTCTCTCTGTGTCTCTTGCATATTTTTTATTGAATCATACTTACAACTTATCATTTTTTCTTTATTGCTTCTCAAGGTCTATACGCCTTAATTAAGTGGTATAAGAATTGAGAAGTAATTTTTCTTGACCATATATATGACGGTATGATGGCTAGAATCTATCAAATGTATGAAGGAGGGTGACTTAGAAAAAAGTTTGGGGGTGTGAATAAAAGGATTTGTTAGTTCGAAGGAGAGTAAGAAATTAACCATGAATATGAGAGGTAATTTAGGGATTTCACCGGCCGGATTCTCTCAACATCCCTGCAAATTAAATCAAAGAATTAAGAAGTTATAAAGTCTTGTAATTATAATTGCAAGAATTGATTAATTATGCACTCACTTGTGTTGTATCTCCAAGTATCGCATTTCTGATAACTACATACATGGTCCAGGGATATTCTAGAGAAAGCACAGTGATTTTTTTTTTCTTTCTTTATAAGCAAATGGGAATATATATAGTTTGAATAGTTGAGTACAAGAAATACTCAACAGAATAAAGTTGGATACAAGTGGTAAACAAGCAAACCCCATAATCATCACAAAAAGAAATCTACCAACCAAATCTTTTTACAAGGCCCACCTAAAAAAAACGTATTACATAACCTGAAACAACTCACGTTTCTTCTTTTTCTTTTTTCTTTTTTTGGCAACTGAAACAACTCACATATTGAGGTTAACAACAAAAAGCAACAATATCAACACACCAAAAATCCTGAAAGTAGTGATTGTTGATCCTTGAATAGTGGTTGAGAACAACAAATCAAATATTAATTTGAACTCTTTTGGTATCTGCTCTTCCTATAACACTTCTTCTCTTCCAAAATGCCTGTAGTTTTAGTCTTTGAGAAAAAATTTAAATTGATTGATGTTCTCAATTTTCAATGAGATATCAAAATATCTATTTTAATTTTGTCATGTGATAAATAATGTTGTCTTAAAAGACTTAATAATACATTTGTTGAAATTAAGATAGAGAACAATGATATTTTAATAAAATTATTCCCTAATAAATATTAATTCTCTTGAAATACTTGTTTTCTTGGTCTGTGAAAAATCCTTAAACAAGAGAAAACTTATTTGTTAATGTCATCGGATAGAGACTTAAGGAGAATGAGAAGAAGAGAGTATATATTTCTTGGGTACTTTTGGAATAACATTAAAAAAATAGCTGTATAAGTCATAAAGGGGAGTGCACATAGCATTTGCCTTGATTAGCTAGGCCAATTCGGCTTAAGATTAACTGACTAGCTCAGTTGGGGCCTTTGCTTCCTGCACGCAATATTTTGCTACCTGCATCCCCATAATTTTCTAAATTCCAAAATTGACCTTACCTTTTTTATAAGCTCTTGTCAGCCTTGAGCTTCTTCACCCCCATAGCTATTCAAAGAATGACATCTTGATGGTTCTGTGGGGCCACCATTTCCCTCAAAGATTTCTGCACTCCTGAAGGAATCAACATCCTTTGAGATGATGCTGTCGGCATCTTTATATCTAGCTAGTAGCTACATAGCTAAATAGCCACAGGGGAGGTGGTTGTCGGCATCCTGTGGTGAATATTCATCCATTATTTTGGTGAATATATTAGAAGTTATTATGTGCATAAAGATCTGAGTTTCTATTGTCCTTTCATACCCATGAGACAAATAAGGGTGGATATAGTGCTTCACGTATAACACAAACAGTACGTGTTAACAAAGTTTCTTTTATTTGGGTTAAACACATTGGGTGTGAGCGATTTCACCATAATAATAATTTGGTTGAAGCTGTTGGGCCGTTCTGGATAGATAAATCCAGAAGTGAAATTTGTTTTTGTGCCATTCTGGATTAAGTAATTTGGAGAATAAGTTGTTTGTGGAAAACATGATTTGGAATCATGTTTACATAATTTTGGATTATATTTTCTGGAAACAACTTGTTCTTCCGGAATACTTAATCCAGACTAATGTTTTCATAATTTTGATAGTGTGTTGCATAAGGGAGGGTTTTCTTGTTGTATATTCTGGATTCATTATTCCAGAACTCATTTTACGTTGTTCCAAATTCATTTTTCTGGAATCCAAAATATAGTTCTCCAAAATACCTGCATGCTTATGGATCAATTGTTCTAGACACCAATAAAGCCTCCGAAATGGATAATCTGGACAACAACGGTGGAGGACCTGCAAGAAAAGAAGCAAGGTTGGAGGTGCTTTGGAGATTTTGGTGTACAGATGAAAAAGGGAAAGGAGGTGTTCTAAAGGACATTTTTGTTCATTCAAGATGTTTTAACTTTCCTATGGGGTGCTGGAAGCAAACGAATGGGCTGTAGAAAGCAATGGCCCTCGTTTGGTTATCTTAATCAGCTGGCCTTGTTATCTTAGGCTCAATTTAATCCTAGGTTGTTATTAACTTCTTCCATTTGCTATGGGCCTTTATCAAAGGACTGATTCCTTTTCTTTTATTCCCAAATTATCCTTCTTACGGAATCACAATTTCGTTATATTTTATTTAAATATATAACGGAATTATGATTTCATTGTGTTTTCTGTCAAAACACACAACAAAATCATTGTGGTGTTCAAAACTAAAAAAAGCGTAATGAAATCGCGATTTTGTTACTCATTTTTTTTCAAAGTAAAAAGAGTACAAAATCGTGATTCATTGGGGATTTGTCTACAATGGAAATGTGATTCCAATGAATACAAAACCCTAAAAAAATTATGAGATCAAATGTTGGGGAGGAGAAGGGAATGGTTCGTTTAGGTTATGTTGGGAAAAGAAAGGAGGGGAAGGTTTGGGGAAGGGAATCTTGAAGTTGGGGCAAGAAGGATAATTTCAAGAGGAAGTAAGGGCCAATAGCAATTTGTGTAGGGGTCAATAGTATCTTCATTGCCTATTTGATCTCAAGCCTTTATTTATTAGTCAGAATATTTGAGAACAACTTGACCTTCGGTGACATGTTTAATTACTT
Organism: Glycine max; assembly: GCF_000004515.6. Lineage (NCBI taxonomy): Eukaryota > Viridiplantae > Streptophyta > Magnoliopsida > Fabales > Fabaceae > Glycine > Glycine max. The sequence goes on from NC_038243.2 coordinate 21,213,055, forward strand.
TCATCTTATTTAATGATCGATGACATCTAACATATTCTTCAATTAATTAAAATTATATTTCTAATCACTTTGTTTTATTCTTGATATCAAAACCTAATGAAAAAATTTTAAAAAATATTTTTAAATGTGATTAGAAAAATTAAATGATTTTTCATTATCTAACTTTTTTAATTGCCACAAATTTTAGCTAATTTTCCTTATATCTAAGTCCATTTAATTTTGTTATTAGTTTTTTTTTGTTTTCCAATCAACAATTATAATTCTATAGCTTAAATTTGTTTTTTCCCCTTAAATTTAAATATATATTTTTAATCCCCCAATTTTATATAATGTTTCCTTAGTTTATTCTGACTGATTTTTGAATGCTTAAATGTATAATTTGTGATAATTATATAAGAGGAATCAAAAGAAGCATTCCGTGAATTTAAAAGACTAAAAAAAGTTAATTTTTTTAAAAAAAATTAAAAATATATTTAACCCTAATTTTTTAATTTGGCCATGCTTACTCTCAAAATTACCAAATTTCGCATATGACGACCTACTTGTATTACCCATTTGGGGTGCCCACATGCCATTCGTAATTAATGTTGCATGGATATATATGATGGAACACGTCAAGACTAGCACAAAAAGTTAGGTAGGTATCGGTTATAAGTGCCCATCCTTTCAATTGGCCACCAAATTAATGTTCCACTTTTCTTTTTTCTCTTCTTAGTATCCGGAAAATGCCTCTATATTGCTACTAAAGAAAGTTTGACATAGTCATTTTGATAAAGGGTATAACTATCTGGACTATGTTTCTATTAGAGTTTATCATGGTCGTTTCAACAAATTTCCTCTTGTCGGGTCTGTTTAATTAAGATCACTTCAACCATCTGTTGAATTAAGATGTTTCTACTTTGTTTTGTTCTTTTGGTGGATAAGCTATGTATATTATTGTTAACCTAGACACGGCTCCGTATTGCACCTAATAATAAGTTTCGTTACACCTATTTCCAACTGCATGCATCAATTATTCCATTAATTAAGCCTTGCCCAACTAACTTGCAAACCTTTTTTTTTCCCTTCTGTGGTTTACTGCCCCCATTGATTATTTCTATTCTAGATTCATTTTTCAATCCAAATTAACCAACTTGTTATAAAGTTACAAATTGACAAATGGGAAATCGTGGTGGAGTATGCTAGAGACAGAAAGTACATTTTACAGCTAGCAAATATTAGGATGATGTAAATATAAATGAAAAAAATTGAGTACATGTATTTTTTTTTTCTTCTGAAATTCTCAAAACTGGAGTACTGAATGAAAAGCCGGCATTCATTGAGAAAATACAGAAGCAACTAAGCATTCAATTAAAGCGCGTGTTAGACACCTTCGTTATCCCTGTTCAATGTTGACTTAAATTAGCAAGATCAAGATAATGCATGATTTCAGGGTGCATCATTGGCCAGACAAATGGCTTCCCCATCAGTAATGGTGGTCATTAATTAATAGGCATGCATTAAACGTAGATAGAGATATTATATATAAGATTTTTTTAAGAGAAAATACTATCGAATTTACTTAGAATATTATTTGAGAAATTAAAATAAATATTTTTTTATTGAGATACACAAAATTAATTTGTTTATAATTATTTTTATATTTTCTTATAATTTTTATGATAAATATCTTTTCTATTTAGTTCTTTAATTAATGTCACAAAAGTACTGATTATCAATTTTTTTAATTAAGAATTAAATGTAAGTTTATTAATAAGAAATCTTCACTGTCATTACATATAAAAATATATTATTTTGTGCTAAGATTTCTATTCATGGGACGACGCTTTTGTTTCTCTCCAATTAATAAGAATAATAATAATACAAACAAAACCATATTAGAAAAAGAATTTAATTTTAACGCATGCAAAACTTTTTACAATATCAATATAATAAATATCACCTTAAATATAAATTTTGAAACAACAATAATATATATAAAAGTCAACAGCTACGAATATTTTATAATTAAATTATTAAAATAATAATTATGTGTCATAACTTCAAATACTCTTTTCAGTATTTTATATTTTTTAAACTTTTACACTGATACAAATAAAAATTCATAATAATCGGATAAAGTCATAAAATAATATATACTAGTATTTTATTGTGTTTATAATACTCATTTTCATTTTTAAACAACACCCAGTTTAGTTAATATTTATACTTTATATTAATTTTATGTACTGTATTATAGTTGTATTGAACACTATAAATATAAATATTAAAATTTATCCTATGTAGTACTCATATGCTTGCCTTTTCTAAAGCAACTTGATAAAGGATACTTCATTTTGGGGTGTATGAGTGTAAATAAAAAAGAAATGGAAGAGAGGGAAAATGATAGATATGATAAGTTATGTAACAGAAAAAGAAAAAATAGGTATATGTTGAACATTTTTCTTTGCATAATAGAAAAATGTTTTGTCTATTAGGAAAATGGGAAGGGTAGCTTCACCAAACTTTTGCAGCCAATATAAAGGCTCATGGAGGGTATGTTGCTGAAAATATGCAAACACAAAAGCCACAAATAGCTACTAGCAATAAAACAGCGCTACAAAAATTGTTCAGAAATTTCTGTACCAAAAAGGTAAACACTGAATTTATTGCTCTGGCTCAACCCCCCTTCCTTGCTGGCTCACATGCACATCTTTCTTTGAAGTTGATCTATCCATACATACCCCTTTAGCCTTTATTACAAGCCTCAGATATAACTACTTCACTTGTGACTAAGATCACTAATCATTATCATCATTCATCATCCCCTAGACAGAGTTCTGAAACATTCCATTCCATCTTACAATGCCAGAGGTTTACACTGTGAAGGTTGAAGAGGGAAGGCCTGCAACTGATGCAAAGCCATCAGCAGGTCCTGTCTATAGGAGCATTTATGCTAAAGATGGTCTCTTGGAGGTTCCTTCTGATTTTGAGTCCCCTTGGGATTTCTTCAGGTTAGTATATTTTTTTTTCTTTTTATCAAGTAAATGTTAATTATTAATTTTTGTTACTAAAAGGAATTCGAACCGATGATTTTTTACTTCTCTCTTCTTTCTTCAACAAGCCAACCCTATAACTCCTGCAGGTTACTATATATGATTTTGTTTACTTTTCTTTTTCATCAAATGAAGTTGTTATCATGTAAATTGAACAAGTCTCAACTTATCTATAATGCATTATGTTATTTTTGTAGGAGGATTTTAACCTTTCTGATGTGTTTAGTGACACACCAGAACATGACAATGCTAATCATTGAAGGGAATCTCTTCTAAATTGAGTAATTCACTTTATAGGGAAAACTGAGTACTCTTAGTCTTTAATAAGAAATCAACAATCAATATTACTTGCATATACAAGATAACCATGGACGTGTCAATTTTTACATCAACGACTATAATTAGTTAATTACTACTCATTTTTATCCTTACTCAATATAGACAAGCCAAATCCAAATGAAATATATTTAAGTGCAGCTTAGTTTTGCTTTTGGTACCGCATTAAGAAGTAACATTATTATTAGTTCTTGTTTTATCCAACTGTGCAAATACTGATTTTACTTTATAGCTTTTGTTTAACTAGTTTTTTTTAATCACTTTATTATAATTTCTCTATTTATCGGTTACATGAAATGTTCTTCATCTAATATATATATATATATATATATATATATATATATATATATATATATATATATATATATATATAAAATTTTGATGTGGCAAATGGCTATTTATGTCATAATTTTGTAAATAAAAAAAGAAAGTACACGTCACTTATTAGCAGTTTTGATGCTTCCTTTGGCAGGGACTCTGTTAAGAGGAACCCCAACAACAAAATGCTTGGTAGGCGTCAAAAAACCGAATCTAAGGTATCAACTTCATGTTTTTGGTTCCATGCACCATTTGTAAGGATTAAAATCACCTATTTTTTTTTTTTTTTGGTCCCTCTAATTAAAAAGTGACACAACACACTAACAAAAGTAATACTCTCATTCTTTATTGTTAGACTTTCTTCTTACATGTCATTTTTTAACTAACTTGAGGGAACATATAAAAGGATAGGAAATGGAGGCAAGTTCTCTTATTATGTACATTATTAAGAGTCTAAATTATTGGGGAAAAAAAATAATTCTCTCAAATTTTGAAAACATCATGTGAACATTGAGGTGAATTTACAGGTGGGTTCTTATACATGGCTCACGTATCAAGATGTTTATGATGCTGCCCTGAAAATGGGTTCTGCCATGAGGAGCCGTGGTGTCAATCCTGTGAGTTTCCAACATTCCTTGCTCTTTCAAGATATTTGCAATGCATATTGGAATCACTAAATTTTGAAATTAGTAATCTAACTAGCGGTTTTAAATAACAAGGGAGATCGTTGTGGCATTTATGGGTCCAACTGTCCTGAATGGATCATTGTAATGGAGGTATAGTATGACACTTTATGTCACCATATATTATGCTTCATTTAATCATTACCACAAAGTCTTATATCTTATTTTAAATTAATTTTCTTTGTTAATTATTCCAATTGGACTTCACCTGATTTCAACTTTGCTGTTTTGCAGGCTTGCAATAGCTGTGCAGCGTCATATGTTCCATTATATGACACCCTTGGTATGTGTTTTCTGACTAGACAAAAATGTTTCAGTGTCCTTGCTTTTATTATTTGAAACATTTCTGCTGAAGAATCTGTAGATACAAATTCGATCATATATCATCAACTAGGAAATGAGTTTGACTTGGGTTTATGCCTTCTAGGTCCTAATGCAGTGGAGTTTATCATAAATCATGCTGAAGTTTCAATTGCATTTGTACAGGAGAAAAAGATTCCATCAGTATGTTCTAGTTCTTTGAGCACAATCTTTTTGCTATTTCAAGTTGGACTACCTAAATCATTCACTTGTTCAATTATTAAGATGACCATATTAACTGAGTCATCCTGGATTTAGTGTAACAAATAGTTTTGCTGTTTTATTATTTGGTGATATGGCTTTGCTTAAAGCTTCAAACCACGCTAGGATTGTTTGGTTCTTCCTCACAGTTTACTCTCCCTCAAACCTCAGTAAATATGCATGACATGGAAGGATCATCATTCCATTGGTTAACATTTAATTTTCCATATTCTGGATGCTACTTTCAACACTTAACAATCTCCATCAGCTATCAAGTTATTAAAAATGTACTCTCCTAAGAAACTGTGAAAAGAAAGCCATTAGCATCCTTCTTAGATGAGTTATATGCACAAGTTATTATATGATACTACTGTAAGCCACTTGCTTAAAAGAGTAATGTAAAGTCAGGTTCATATTTTGAAGTTGAAAATATGCCATGCCTGCTGCAAGTCCTTTTCAATGTTGTCATTTACGGAATACAGTTGTAATTAGTTAGTTATCCATTGAATTTCTTGAAGTTCCCTAATGAACTAATATCTGTTCCCACAGATTCTGTCATGTCTTGCACAGTGTTCTTCAAATCTTAAAAGTAGGTGAAGCATTGTCATCTTAGTTACTCCTAGATTAAGGGTCTTACCTCCATTTTATGCTGACGAAGCTTTGTGTAATATTGGTGTAGCTATTGTGAGCTTTGGAAGTGTTTCAACCACACAAAAGAAGGAAGCTGAGGAGCATGGTGCGTCCTGCTTCTCATGGGGAGAGTTTCTCCAGCTGGTAAGATTTTAAACCTGGTTTTCAAATGCCTATTTGATGTTCAAAATAAGGATCATGAACCATTTTTTATGAGTACTTTGAGATATTAGTAAAACAGTTTAATATCTTCTCTTTTCTTCCTTCCTATAGGGATGCCTGGATTGGGATCTACCATCAAAAAAGAAGAATGACATTTGCACAATAATGTACACAAGTGGAACAACTGGAGATCCCAAAGGTGTTGTTATTAAGAATGAGGCTTTCATGGCTGAAGTGTTGTCTGTTGACCACATAATTATGTTAACCGATAGAGTGGTAAGAACTATTTTTCTTGAGATTAGTTTCATGTTGTATAGCTTATACTACTGCAAACACTGCCAGGCCAATCTTTCTTTGGCTGCCATGTTGATTAATGTCACAATGATTATGATGTAGCAACATTGGCAGCATAATAGTTAAAAGCTATAATGGGGAAATCAAACCCCAATCATTTTTCAATTAATGGATGGTGAAATCTTGATATAAAATAAGGTGAACAGAAGTATGCTCATTTGATGTATATAGTACATCTGCACATGGCCTGGAGGTTGTAAACAATTACTTTCATCACATTAGACTAAGGAAAGTAATGCTATTATCATCATTCCTCTCAGAAAAATATGGGACATATTTTAATCATACTCAAAATTAAAACCCTGAGAAGATGGGTATGAGAATCTAATCTTTGTTAAATTAAACACTATAGTGTTGAGTGCTGACAGTGACAAAAAATATTTTGTGATATTTTTAGGTAGGAGAAGACGATGTGTACTTTTCCTTTCTTCCTCTTGCTCATGTATATGACCAAATAATGGAGACCTATTGCATCTACAAGGGATCATCAATAGGATTTTGGCAAGGCGTAAGATTTTGATTGCGGTCATGGAATTAGTTTTTGGTCCATTCTTTAAGTGTTATGTTTTTAACGACTTGTGTGGATTGTTCTTGTTGATCCATGCAGGATGTCAGGTTCTTGCTGGAAGATGTTCAGGCACTGAAACCAACTATATTTTGTGGAGTTCCTAGAGTTTTTGACCGTATTTATGCTGGTAAAACAAGAATGCTTCTTATATGATCATCTTTGGTTATGTAAATCATGATCTTAAACAATGACTTTAAGATCCTTATCTTTGTTTGACTACATTAACTATAAGCTTTTCACTTGAAGGTATCAAAAGCAAAGTATCTTCTGCAGGAGGACTGCAGAGTACATTGTTTCAGTGTGCTTACAACTAGTATGTTTCATCATTAAACTCAAGTGTTTAAGTTATCTGTATGCATGTAAACTAATCTGGAGTCCAATGACAGCAAGTTAAAATCTCTGGAGAAGGGTCTTCCACAACACAAAGCAGCACCTCTGTTTGATAGGCTTGTGTTTGATAAGGTATAATACAACTTTAACTTTGTAAGTTCTTTCCATAAAGTTTGGTTCAAAACTGAAATACAGGTTTTATTGATAGACAAAACTAGCACTAGGTGGACGAGTTCGCATCCTGTTATCAGGAGCTGCTCCTTTGCCTAGGCACGTTGAAGAGTTCATGAGAGTCACGAGTGGATCTACATTATCACAAGGATATGGTATGATATATGAATCTTCTACTACCTAGAAAAGAGAATTTATCAAAGTTTTTGAATCAAGGGCTATATTTTGATAAAGTAATCTCTTAGGAGAAGATAGATATGATGGTTGAATCCTATAACACAATTATAGTATGATTTTATTGTCATGGTCACATGTTAACTGTGTACATGTGCATGTTCATAATAATTTATCATCATTTTGATGTGGCAGGTCTTACTGAAAGTTGTGCCGGGTGTTTCACGGCGATTGGTGATGTGTATTCTATGACAGGAACAGTTGGAGTCCCCATGACAACCATTGAAGCCAGGCTTGAATCTGTGCCAGAGATGGGATATGATGCCCTCTCCAATGTACCCCGTGGAGAAATTTGTCTGAGAGGAAATACCTTGTTCTCCGGTTATCACAAGCGTGAAGATCTTACCAAAGAAGTTATGGTTGATGGCTGGTTTCATACAGGTAAATCTAGGTTGTCCTGGATTCAAAAGTCACAGTGATTTGTTAATCCACAAAAAACTCACATACATATAAACCATTACAGGTGATATTGGAGAATGGCAATCAAATGGAGCCATGAAAATTATTGATAGGAAGAAGAATATCTTTAAATTGTCCCAAGGAGAATATATTGCTGTGGAGAATATTGAAAACAAGTATTTGCAATGCCCACTTATAGCATCGGTATGCTTCTTCAACTACAGAACAGTTGGCAAAAAAAGAGAAACAATAGTTATTATTCATTTTTGGTCAGATATTAAGTTTACTAGGAAAGTTAACTAAGAATTTAGCAAGTAGCATTCCAGTGAACCTAATATATTAAATTTATGTAATTCAATAATGGATAAGAAAAGAAATTCTTTCATATGCAGATATGGGTGTATGGAAACAGCTTTGAGTCATTCTTGGTAGCTGTTGTGATCCCTGAAAGAACGGTCATTGAGGATTGGGCAAAAGAGCACAATGTGACAGATGATTTTAAATCTTTATGTGATAATCTTAAAGCAAGAAAGTACATTTTGGATGAGCTCAACAGCACTGGTCAGAAACACCAAGTACGTTTATATAATTCATTATCGTATGCATGTAGTTTTTGGTTTTATGATATATTTTGCTCGTGTTACCTACAATTGACATGAAATAAACATTCAGCTTAGAGGATTTGAGCTGCTAAAAGCCATTCATCTGGAACCAATTCCCTTTGACATGGAGAGAGATTTAATAACTCCTACATTCAAATTGAAGAGACCACAATTGCTCAAGTACTACAAGGTTTGCTTCTTGTGCTGTGATAAAAATTTCGTAACTATTGACTATTTTAATTAGTAGTTTGATTTACAATTTGTACCAAATGTACATTAGTTTTGGCTTCCATGCATTAGCACCAAATACTGTTCTATAAATTCCTATAAGATGTTTGAGTGTCCATGACTTAAATAAATAAACATTACTCTTTGCCAACATTATTTTGTAGGATCGTATTGATCAACTATACAAGGAAGCAAAGGGAGCAATGGCGTAAACCATGCAGCAAGCGGCCATGCTATGTGCAACAATTTTTAGGATTTCTGCTAGTTAAGAAAAATCCATTTGGCCTTCTGTGTATTTTGGTTCATTATTGTATTGACTGAAGTGCAAAACCATAAGCATAGATAGAATAGGCCATATGCTGAAACAGCAGCTCCATATGTCATTCTTGTAAAAAATCACGTAAATAAATTGTGTGGCCCATGCAAAATCTGTATTTTCTTTTGGCACAAAATGCTTTATTCTTTCATTTTCTTGTTTTGTTAAGGTGTATTATTTCAAAAGTACGGTAATTTCTCAGAATACTATCATCTAATCCACAATCATAGCCACAAGAATATGGTGGAATGGGGTACAGTTGAATGGAAACTTGTAAATTGTGGTGAAAAGTTACTATATACAAGAATGCACAATCAAACATAGCATAACACACCCCTTCCCTTACAAATTCAGTATTACAAGCTTTACAGATTTACAGTTACTAGCATTAAGTAGGAAGTTAGGATTAGAAGATTATGGTTGAATCTGTTGAAATCGTGCATGCAATAGCTGCTTATGTGGATGTTTTAGCCAATTTTTAAAATTTAAAATTGTCTGTTGCTTAGGATCTATTTTGTAGGAGTTCTGATTTTGTTTTTTATCAGACTAGAAACTGTTTTAGTCATGCCTAGGGATTTTTTGTTTTGTATATTTAACTCTAACCAAGAGCAAATGAATAACAACTATGTATCCTTCATAAATATATGTGCTCTTCTCTGTTTTTGATCTAATATTCAACAAATTGGTATCAGAGTCATCATCTTGAGGGATCTGTGAGTTGAGAGAAACCATAATGGAAGCAGACACAACACACATAATACCACCACCAGTTTTTGATGGTGAGGAGTACGACCTATGGGCTGCAAGGATGACTACCCATCTTGAAGCACTAGATCTTTGGGAACCGATAGAAGAAGACTATGCAGTTTGTCCACCGCCTGAAAATCCTACAGTGGCTCGGATAAAGAATCACAAAGAGAGGAAGATAAGAGAGGCCAAGGCCAAAGCTTGTCTTTTCTCTTCTGTTTCAAAAATCATATTTACGAGAATTATGAATTTGAATTCTGCGAAGGACATTTGGGACTACCTCAAATCAGAGTATTAGGGTAGTGTGCAAACTAAAGGTATGAAGGCACTTAACTTGGCTACAGAATTTGAGATGCAAAGCATGAAGGAGACAAAAACTATCAAAAGTTATGCTGACAAACAGTTGAGCATTGCAAACAAGGTACGTCTCCTCGGTAAGGATTTTCCTAACGAAAGGATAGTGCAAAAAATAGTTGTTACTATACCTGAAAAATATGAATCCAAAATATCAGCATTAGAGGAGTCAAAAGAATTGTCAAATATCACCCTTGGAGAATTGGTAAATGCTTTACAGGCACAGGAACATAGGAGAATGATGAGACATGGGGTGGCAATACAAGGTGCTTTTCATATAAAAGCACAAAACATAGGAGGAGGCAAAGATAAGAAGAACAACTAATGGAAGAAAACAAGAAACCAGCTGAAAGCTCCAACAAGCAACAAAATGATACTTTTCTGCCTTGTCCACATTGCAAAAAAACAAACCACTCTAAAAAAAATGTTGGTGGAGGCCTGACATCAAGTGCAAAAAATGTGGTAAGCTGGGGCATGTAGAGCAGATTTGCAAGTCACCAGAGGAGGCAAAGGTGTCCATGGAGCAACAAGAAGAAGAACAACTCTGTTACAATATGTTTTGCTACAAGCAATAGTTCCAGTGATTCATGGTTAATAGATAGCGGTTGTACAAATCATATGATGAACTACCAAACGCTTTTAAAAGAGCTTGACAAAACCATTGTTTCCAAAGTAAAAATTGGAAATGGTGATTTCATCTCAGTCAAAGGAAAAACAACTGTTACTATAGAAAGTTTAACAGGTTTGAAACATATCTCTGATGTCTTATATGTGCCTGACATTGACCAAAATTTGCTTAGTGTGGCGCAACTAGTTGAAAAGGGCTTCAAAGTTATATTTGAAGGCAAATGGTGCTTGATTAAGGATGCAGAAGGCAGAAATGTGTTTAAGGTGAAAATGAGAGCCAAAAGCTATGTTCTAAATCTAATGGAGGAGGAGCAAATAGCTTTTTCAAGCACCTGCAACAACATTGAATTATGGCACAAAAGGCTCGGACATTTCCACCTTGCGGGACTTCTATACATGCAGAAACATGCCTTGGTGAAAGGTGTGTCATTGCTTGAAGACAAAATGGCTGATTGTGTAGCTTGTCAATATGGCAAGCAAATTAGATTACCATTTTCCCAAACAACGTGGAGAGCAACACAAAAATTGTAGTTAGTACATACAGATGTCAGAGGACCTCAGAGAACAACATCTTTGAATGATAATAGATATTATATTACATTTATTGATGATTATTCCATATTTTGTTGGATTTATTTCTTTAAATCCAAGACTGAGGTAGCTAACATATTCTAGAAACATAAAGCATTGGTGGAGAATCAAAGTGGTTGCAGGTTACGCACAATAAGATTAGATAATGGGAAGGAATATGCAAATGACACCTTTCACAAATTTTGTGAAGAAGCTGGCATAGAGCACCAACTCACTATACCGTACACCCCACAACAAAATGGTTTAAGTGAGAGAAAAAATAGAAGTATAATGGAGATGATAAGGTGTATGTTGCATGAAAAGGAGTTGCCAAAGAAGCTGTGGGCAGAGGCTGCAAGCACTGCAGTATTTTTGCTTAATAGGTTACCATCCAGAGTGCTGAATTTTTGGTTGTCTTTGTTTTTCTTTTGTACCACAAGTTAAAAGAGACAAGTTGGACAAGAAGGCAGAACCAAGAGTTTTTATCGGATACAACAATACTTCCAAAGCTTACTGAATTTTTCAACCATAAAATGGAAAAATTCTTGTAAGTAGAGATGTCAAGTTCATGGAAGTAAAGCAATGGAGTTGGGAGGAGTTAATAAAGAAGCAACTACCAGAAATTCCACAATTCATTGATGATGATATAAACAACTTTCCAGTTAGAGGTACAAGACTCTTATCTAAAATTTATGAAAAGAGTAATGTAGCTATCTCAGAACCTGCTGATTTTAAAGAAGCTGAGATGGATGATAAGTGGATAGAAGTAATGAGGGAAGAGCTAAAGATGATCGAAAAGAATGACACTTAGGAGCTAATGGATAGACCTCAACACAAGCAACCTATAGGAGTCAAATGGGTTAATAGAACTGAGCTAAATGCATATGGTTCCATAAATAAATACAAGGCTAGGTTGGTCGTGAAGGGCTATGCTCAAGTGTTCGGAGTGGATATTTCATAAATGTTTTCTCCGGTTGCACGCCTCAATACAATTAGAATGCTGCTTGCTTTGACTGCATAAAAGGGATGGAAAGTTTACCATTTAGATATAAAGTCTGCCTTCATAAATGGTTATTTGCAGGAGAAAATATTTATGGAGCAACCAAAGGGATTTCAAGTCAAGGGACAGGAGGAGAAGGTCTACAAACTAAAAAAGGCCTTGTATGGTCTTAAACAGGCCCCTAGGGCCTGATACAATAGAATTGATGATTATCTTCAAAACCTTGGGTTTATTAAAAGTCCAAGTGAAGCTACATTGTATATGTAATTGATGGGTACTAATTTAATCATAGTTTCTATCTATGTCGATGACCTCCTTGTAACAGGAAATGAAGAAAAGTTAATAATGGAGTTTAAAGTTGAAATGTTGCGAGTGTTTGAAATGACAGACCTTGGCCTGATGTCTTTCTTTTTAGGTATGGAGGTAAAGCAAGATCATGGTGGAGTCTTCATATGCCAAAAAAAATACGAAAGGGAAATACTCAAAAAGTTTCGCATGGAGGATTGCAAAAGCATTGCTACTCCAATGAACCAAAGGGAAAAAATCAGTAAAGATGACAGGGCTGATAAGGTAGAGGAGCATCAGTTCAGAAGCCTAATTGGTTGTTTAATGTATCTTACTGCAACCAGGTCCGACATCATGTTTGCAGTAAGTATGCTCTCAAGATTTAAGCGTTGTGCTAGTGAAATGCATCTTCAAGCTGTCAAATGGATTGTGAGATATGTCAAGGGGACCGTAGACTATGGTGTCAAGTACACTCACTCTCAGAATTTTCAGTTTCATGGTTATTCTGACAGTGATTGGGGTGGTTCAATTGATGATATGAAAAGCACAACATGTTATTGTTTTAGTTTTGGTTCGGGTATGTTTTCTTGGAGTTCAAAAAAGCAAGACATAGTGGCTTAAAGCACAATTGAGGAAAAATATGTGGCAGCCACTATAGATGTGAATCAAGCTATTTGGCTAAGGTGTATACTTGCTAATTTACAAAAGGAGCCTACATAAATTCTTGTTGATAATCTAGCAGCTATTTCCATTTCAAATAATCTTATTTTTCATGGCAGGACTAAGCATTTCAAGATCAAGTTATTTTTTTTAAGGGAAGTATAGAGAGAAGGTGAAGTTAAACTAATTTACTACAGAACTAAAGATCAAGGTGCAGATGTCTTAACAAAAGCTCTTCCAAAAGCTAGATTTGAAGCTTTAAGAAATAAACTAGGTGTCTGCAACTATTGAGGCAAGGAGGAGATTTGTTGAAACTGTGCATGCAATAGCTACATATGTGGATGTTTTAGCTAATTTTTAACATTTAAAATTGTTTGTTGCATAGGATCTATTCTTTAAGAGTTCTGATTCTATTTTTTTTTATCAAACTATAAACTGTTTTAGTCATGCCTAAAAATAAGGGATTTTATGTTTTGTATATTTGACTCTAACTCTATTTAAAGAACAAATGAATAACAGTTATGTATCCTTCGTAAATATATTTGTTCTTCTCTATTTTTTTTATCTAATCTTCAACAAAATCCCCCACTATTATACAAGGCACACCTGTGGCTTAATTCTATAATCTTTCAATTCTATCAATAAACTACACTGCCAATTCTTCAATTTTTTCTTTAATTCTCTCATCTCTTGGGCCCAACAATGTTTCTCAACAGACAACTTCTAGCGTGCATGAACTTCATAGGTCTCGCACGGTGCGAAAGTGAGTTTGGGCCGTGCGATTAAAATGAATGTCAAGATGAATGAGGGTGCATCGAATGGGAAAAGTACCATGTTCATAGGCCTCATTCTCCTTCTAATCTCTCTTGTGTCACCTCCCTCTTCCGATTCACCGGCGGCACGAACTCCAACTCTGAGAGGGTCGTCTTCCAAAAGGCCTCCGATGATAGCGCCGCCGTGAAGTCGAAGGCACGTCTGTTCACAGTGAGTTTGCTCCTACCAGCGTCGACGACGGTTCCACTTCGGATCTATGTCTTCAATGTCAGTTCCATCTTCAGAAAGTGTTCACGACGGGTTTACTCGTACCAGTGTCAACAAAGGTGTTCTTTGTCAAATCCACTTCGGAAAAACCAAGATTGAAAGACTTCGTTTCTGTTCTGAAAATAGGGTATTCTTAAAATTAGAATTCCAATGTAGTTTATGAGTTGATTCATTGGAATTGATACATTATTCAGTCGATCTTCAGTTCTATATCACAAGATTGGTTATTTTTATTATGATAATCTTGATCTGGATTTTGTGTGTGTGTGTTTGTATTGTATACTATTTTTAACAGTTTTCACAAGGGTAGCCCAATGAAAATTTGATGTTTTAGTTGTGAATATATATTTTTTTCTTCGTTTACCAAGTAATTTTTTGGGTCATTTTGAGATGAATTTTGAAGTAACCATTGAATTAGTTACGGATAAAAATGTGTAAACCTGTGGAGTGGTTGGTTTCTATGTTGTTGAGATCAGAGAAGATGGTGGTTGTTAGGACGAGACAATCTTAAGTTTATATTTTAAAAATAAATAATTATATGCTACTTTCTTCTTATGGTATACCCTCATCTATCTAACCCTCCATTTTAATCATGTGACTCAAAAATATTTACGCACCGTGCGAGACCTATGAAGGTCAGGCACGCTAGCAGACATCTTCTCAACATTCAGAAAACTTAATTATGAACATTCTAGCACACATTTTGAGTTTTCAAGATAGGTGGGAATCCTCCAACCCTATGTAGGAAAGGACCGCACTTTTGAGAAGCAAAAATATGTCCCACAACACAGAAGTACAAAGATTTCTACATATGATAAACGATTTGTGAATACACAACAAGCACGGAAACACCACATTGCTCATCATTTTTAATTTTAAGGTTCAATGAAAGTCAATAAATGTGCAAGTCACATTGGTAGGGTATTTTATTCCCCATCAATAATCAATTATAGGAAAAAATTGTTTAATTCACTTATTACGTGAACAATAGCTTTATCTCACTAGGTGAACAACGTCAAACTGTTTTGTTTACTTACATCAACCAAGTCTAAATTTGCTACTCCATCTATATTATTGTGCCAAAGTAGAGCACCAACATCCAAGTAAGATAGACTAACAGAATTATATATTATGCCCGTTTCTAAGAGAATATCTAATACCACCAGGTGCCCGTTTGTGTTCTTGCAACAAATAGCACACAATGATATATAATATGCTACAGGCATTTACAAATCTTTATGTGATAATCTAAAACCAAGAAAGTACGTTTTGGATGATCTCAACAACACTGTTCAGAAAAACAACGTGTGTGTATATATATATATATATATATAAAATTCATCATCCTATGTTTCTAGTTTTTGGTTTTATGATATAATTTGCTTGTGTTACCTATATCTGTCATGAAAAAAAAGGTTAGAGGATTTGAGCTACTAAAATCCCTTCAACAACTTAAGGAACCTCGTCATGACTTGGAGTTCATGTTGACTCCGGTGGAGTACCATGGACAGGACAACGTTCACATGTGGAGTCAGTGCACCCAATTGAAGTTATCGAGGATCGAGGAGACCACCCGCATATGACATTCGAGGAGTACATAGAACTTCTATAGTAGTCACAACCATCGTCTGAAGAGGACTGTGATGATCTTTCTAAGGAAATGTATTATATTGTTCAATACTTCTAGTATAATAGTGTTATGCTCTAGTCTTAAGGTTCTTTAGCTGATTTTGATGTATTTTTAGAGATGTTTTCTCCAAGAGTGTATATTTTGTTGTAGCAGTGATGTATAATTTATTTTGATTACTTTCATTTACTTATGGATTGTATATGTATAATTTCTCTTGTGACACTACTGATGTTACTTTGTTTATGTATGGAGATTAAGTTATTTTAAATCCACACTTATTTAATTCGACGTAAAGATTTATTGTTTTTCGAATGGCATGTTTGCTTTTTTAAAAAAATTGCTTTACTAACTGGAAGTAGAAATTAAAATTAGTGTCATGTATTTCAAAAATAAATTAAATAAAAATACTTTTCAAGCAACATTTTCATACTAGAATTTGAGGTGTTATAGTTCTAGCTTTCCTGTCCAAGAACTAGCATCTGCTTCACTCCATTTTGACCTATTTCCCTCCATGTTAATTTTGTCATGGTAAGTCATATGAGGCTCCACCTCTTCATTCAATATCTTGCACAACATATGTTTCAACTCTAAAATGTTGGTCCTTTCTTTCAAGATGCACTCCAAAATCAATTCTTTGAGTTGTTTCTGTTTGGCATATTGTCCTTGATGAGAGCAATGTCACCTCGCAACTCTGTTAGTTTCTCCTCTTGATCGCTATCCAATTTCTCCAATGCTTTAACTTGGATTTCCATCACGAACATGAATCCGACAAGTTAGACCAATTGTTAGGAACCAAAAATTGAAATGAGAAAAATTTTATTGAATAGTAAGAAAAGATAAAAAAAAAAGGAGAGAAAACTCTCATCCAAGGATTATCCCTTCACAAAGGATTCTTTTTTCACTAAGAGCTAATGCTCAATGTACAATGACAACAAATCTCCTTCTCTCCTATCATTATTACCCTATTTATATCTAATAAATCCTTCTAACTAAATCATTAATAGTCTATCTTAACTAACTCTCCCTTCTTTTTATATCCTAAGATTTCTTTTTGATGAACCAAATATGAAAATAGTTTTATTTATGGATTATTGCATGAAGGAAATGAGATTGATTCTATTCCTATTTGTAGGCAATATAATTTCCAAGAAATCTTAACCAATAAAACAAATGTATTCAAAAGAGTGTGTCAATAATGTGTTGAGAGCATTTTTATTTACGGGTATCCTAACTTAAATTATTTTTTAATGATCGTATTTGTCATACCCTAATTTCGTCTGGGGACCATTGTTTCATGGCATGTAACCTTTGTTTGACCGCTTCGAGGTACTTGGCACCCTTTGTTGCACAATACGTGAAGTTCCGAGACATGCTGGAAATCAAAAGGAAGCATTGTTACGCAATCCGTGAAATTCCGTAACATGCCGGAAATCAAAAGGAAGTATTGTTACGCAATCCATGAGTTTCCGTAACATTCCGAAAGCAAAAAAAGGAGTAATTACATGACCCTTAAGGTTCCGAAACCTTACGGAAAGAAAACAAGTATCGTTACGAAATTCGTAAAGTTTCGTAACGTTACGGAAAAAGAATCACCAAAAAAGCAAAGGGGGTGTATTTAGTAAAAAAAGGGTGCGAATAGCAACTTGGCCCACTTGGGCCTTCCAGATTGTTCCTCCAAAAGGCGGTTGCTTTTGGAGGAAGCAACCTGGCTCGCCTGGGCGAGCTGGGTGGCAAGCTCCTCCCCTATTTTCCTATAAATAGAGGGAAGAGTGAAGAAGAAAAGGGTTCAACCCTTTTGGTACTTCGTAATCACTTGAAATTAGTGAGCAAAATATTTTCTGTGAAGAAAATCCAAGCCGAGGCGTTTCCGTAACGTTTCCGTGGGTGATTTCGCGAAGATTTTCAACCGTTTTCAGGCGTTTCGCTAACGTTCATCGTTCACAAAAAATCACTAAAAGGGATTTTAAGGTTTTATACCTCAGTTTTTCTCACCAAGTAAAATAGGTCATTTTAAGGTCCAACGCCTTAAAAGGACCTCCTTCTAAGTAAAAAGAATCGCTTGATTCGCCTTTTAGAAAGAACTACGTAGGTCTGATTTCCTCTTCGATGGAGGGTACGTAGGAGCAAGAGCCCCGCTTTTGTCGACCTCAAAAATAAAAAAGAAATAAAAGATTAGGTACACAATTTCACACAATCCTAAAATTAAGGCTGTTGTCCTTTAGGACAAACGTGAGAGGTGCTAATACCTTCCTCAAACGTAAATACAACTCCCGAATCTGGAATATTCTTCATGACCGGTTTCCTTCGGTTTTCCCGACGTTTTCCACAAATAAACGTTGGTGGCGACTCCGCGCATTTTCCTCCTTTGGAAGATGTAACATCCCATTTTTTTTGTATATAAAATTTTAGAGAATAATAATGTTTTATAATTAAATAAATAAAGAAAAATAGTTATAATAAAATAATGGTTTGAGAGAAAATAAGAAGGGTATTTTATTATTCATTTGATGGAGAATAAAATAGAGTTTCTTTTTTTATAAAATAATAAAAATAAATAAATAAAGTAAATAATAGGTTGTGAATACCCCTAGTAATAAATAACGACATGCTAGGTCAGTTTTCAGACTGACTTCTCAGCCTCCTCTACCTACCGATTTCGTTTTTTCTCTCTTCCTCTCCCAAAACTCTCTCTTTTTCCCGCAGGCCACCAAACTTGTCTCAGAAAAATGACGATCTCAAACTTATTCACCGTTGGATCGTCATGAAATCTAAACAGCATGTTTGAAACCCATTTCCGAGCATTCTCACCGTTGGAAATTTCGATATCACGTATGAGCTAAGAGAAATACCCCTCGAATTGTAGCAATTTTATTTCCCGCAGAAACCCAGAGCTGTCTTGGTAAAACTACGATCCCGGTTTCGTTAACCGTTGGATTGTCCTAAATTTTGGATATGTTGTTTGAAATTAAGTTCCCTACTCTGTGATCGATGGGATTTACGAGATAATTTTCTTTGAGGGAGGAAAATGAATCGCATGCAGATAGTCGAAATGGAGGCTTTAATCCTTTCTCCGTTTCTCTGACGTTTGAGAACTCTATTGGAGCAGTCGGAGGAAAAACTGGAGGAATCTTAGGGAACCATTAGAGATGACGCTATCGCTGTGGGAAGACACGTGAGTCCGCTTAGAGATAAGGGATGAGTTATTCACAGTTGGGGATTAGTGAGAACATGTGTAGGGATCCTTAGATGATTAAATTGGAGTTTTATTTTGGGATGTTTGTTAAATTGCAATTTTTTCTTTATGATTATAAATAAAATATTGATGTCCTAATGAAGATTGCTTGATAAATTGTGCTCTTGATATTTGTATATTTCGACCTATGATTTTGATATAATTGTGTAATATTATTGAGGGGTTTTAATCCTCATGTTGTGATAGTCTTTTATATAAATTGTTATATTGAGGATATGAAATGATGATTCAAATTGTGAGTATGTGATGAATTGTAGAATAACATGTTGCTTTGAGATTATACTATTGTTATTGAGATTGAGTATAAGTGTAAAGTTGAACATGTGTTAATTTGTGAGATACGTGTAAACATGTGATGGTGGATTGTGACACTATGAGATGTGAAATTGTGAATGAGTTCTAGTTGTGTATAAGTGTGTAGTTAACACTTGATGTGAAATTACTTGTGTTGTAAGCTATGAATTGTACAATAACCCGACCAGCGTTATCTTGAGAAAAGCGTTGATGCGCAGTGTTAAAGAGAAAATGTAGGTTTCCTATTTAGGAACCAGTGTTAAATCGTAGCGCAATTGTGTTGAACGTGTTTAAAACACGAGTGTAAGGTCGGGGTATTGTATAATTCATAAGCAGTGTCTGCATGCAAAAATTATTTTAGGGGTTGGAGCTGAATCAGGAGGGAGAGGCCCTGATGGACTCTTCGGAGTGTAGGCCTTGGGGGTCACCGGGTTTGAGTGCTTCTTTAAGCCTATGCTAATCCCATATGGTTGGAGCATTCTCGCAAAATATCGTGACCCTGACTGGTCTCCCTATGATCTTACTTAGTGAGAGTGACCTGACAAACCCATGGTGTGGTGTGTCTTGTTATGTACTCCTAAGCGCCCCAGGGTGGTTTTTCACTGACATGGTACCACATTGCATATAGGATTGAGTCTTAGCATAACTGTTGCATATGCTTGCTAATTGATGTGTTATTATATCTTGATCGAAGTGTGGGATTCTTGTGTAATGTGATTGATGATTGAAAAGTGAATTTTGAATGACAAAGTGGTGAAGTTACGTGAGCTATGTTTAAGCAAGTGGTATTTCATTTATATGATATGTATATTTAATTGTCTTGTTTCTCTATTAGCTAGGAATGTGATAACTCACTCCCTATGAGTTGTTGTGTTTGGATCCTGTGATGATCTTGAACTTGTGTTCGGGGGAGCAGATGAATAGGTGAATGACTATGAAGAACCTCATGCTAGAGGACACGGGAACACAACGCTCTGGTAGGATGTGACATTAGGATATAGGTTCTATATTAATTGTATGAAGCTTAGACGACTTTGTTTGAGTCGAGAATACTTTATTATTTATTTGGACAAGATTGAATATGATGTAGAAGAAAATGAATGTGAGCCTTTTTCCCCTTCGAAAGACTTGTAAAAAAAATGTTTTAAAAATAATTTTAATTAATATTTGAATTTTTTTTCCTTATTAGTATATATGTGAGGGGTAGAGGGTGTCACAGAAGACGCACCCGTGAGCCCCGCCTCGCTCGCCCGCAAAAGGGTAGGTTGCGACAGTATTGTTGTATTGTATCGGATACATGTATTGTATCTATGCATCTTAAGTGTTCTTAAGACACTTATAATGTGGTAGATTATGAATGTTACTCTTGAAGACAATTAAGATAATATGGTAAATACGATGATATTTCTTCAAGCATGAATCTGGATTCTGGAGATTCCAACATCTGAATAAGATAGACATCAATTCCAAGAACAAGCCAGCTAAATGGGCCTCAGCCAATGGTTGGAGTGAAGCAGATGATGGATGGGATATAATTTCTTTGAATGAGAAATTTCAAGATAGGCACACCAAAAATAGTTTGAGACCTTGAAAGTTGAAACAAAAAGATACAATAGTACAATTGTTTAAGTTTCTTTATCTTTGTAATGGCAGCAAGACAAGGAAAATCAGAAAAACTCAATGGTGCAATTATTTTTTTTATTATTAATATGATTATATCACGAACCAGTCAGTTTCCCATTTTAGATTCAATGCTATGTGACAATCTGTTGTGGCTAAATTTCCCTTGTTTGAATGGAGGTTTTTGTTGTAAAATAAGCATAACTCACGAAATCATGGGAGATGAATGCACACTTTTTGTATTGAATGATCATCTGTTTAAATGCAGATTTATTGTAACAAAAAGAAACAATAATAAACTGACTTCCTAAATAATATCAAACCATTAACATACCACTAACATAACAATAACAAACCACTAACATAACAACTACTACAAAACAAAAAATAAATCAACTAATCCTAAAAACTTGGTCAAACAATGAATAGAAACTAACAAATTAACAGGCAACTTTGATACAAGTTCAACCGTTCTCAACATAATTTCCATGGACTTGGATGCACCACAAAATTTTCAATTTTCAGTTCAACAAAAATCAACAATGACGAAAAGTTTCTTTCAATAGCAAAGGGGAAATAACAAAATAAAATGTTGCAGTTTTCTCTTGTATGGTTTATCTTACCAAGAAAGGACGAGAAGTGACAAGATTGAAGTACACATGTCATATTTTCATCTAACAGTTAACCCAAATTGCTCAATCATGTCTAAGTCCTCACTTTTCATTT
This sequence comes from Glycine max, assembly GCF_000004515.6. Classification (NCBI taxonomy): domain Eukaryota; kingdom Viridiplantae; phylum Streptophyta; class Magnoliopsida; order Fabales; family Fabaceae; genus Glycine; species Glycine max. The sequence goes on from NC_038243.2 coordinate 21,234,789, forward strand.
CATTCGGAAGCTTCCAATCAAAGTGCAGTACAACAAGAATGCAAGTGCTAACTCAACATTTATCAAGCAAAATGTGAGACAATTATCAGCTCTGTCATCCATTTACGATCATCACCTTGAATATACCTCCAACATCTCTAGAATTAGTTACCCTTTAAAGCTCCAATTGTATATTACATAGCAAGATGGAGGGAAATTCTAGGCAACACAACGTATAAAAAGCGAAATTTTTATAGAAATATACAAAAAAAAACAATTATATATACAAACATACATATCCCCCTATTATTTACGAAAACATACAATTTTACTATTCACAGTGTAAATTCGAGTTGGGGGTTTCAAATTTACACTGTGATTTCGAAAAAAACTTACAAAAGAACATTGAGTATTCAAGTTCCCCTAACCCGAATTCTCAATGTGGTATTTTTAAGAAATTTTTTTTTAAAAGATAAAAAATAATGAAAAAGGAAATTAATTCAAATAATAAAATTAGAGAATATATTAAAGAAGATAAGAAATTAAGAATATCTCTAAAAGCAATCTAGTTAAAGAAAAATAGTTAAAAATTTAAAAAATATCTTACCCATACTCAAGACGTTTTTCCTTTCGTCCTTACTTTTAAATTATTTTTTGTAATTTTGTCCAATGTGTCAAATACAGAACACATGCGATGATTTTTCTGTTGTCCACCCACTGTTTGGTCTCATGTCTATCAGAGATTAGGCATATACCATGTTGTAGTGTGACGTGGTTTCTCAAGTTTGGCAAAAAAAAGAGTCAACCATCTGTTGTCTCACCCTAAACAATGAAAAGTGATAATGGAAATATATTGTTTGCCTCAACTTGTGCAACTGCAACTAATTGCGTCCTTTTGTATCGTCCATAAAGCCATGTTTCATTGATTTGCACCATGAGTTTATAGAATGCAAACACATCAATGCATGCCTTGAATGACAAAAAAAGTTGACAGAATATGACCTTGTTTGGAATTGATTGGCCCGACTCGTGGTGGGACGAATAGTTGCAATGCTTGTAGATATTTGGAAAGTATGTTGTATGAATCTTCCCAATTATCATGTACCTTCTCGAGGGCTCATTGTTTTGCCAGCCATGCTTTTCGATATGTAATGGTGTGTGTAGCCAAATTCTTGTCTAATGAATGTGATGAATGTTGGAATGGTTAGTTGCTCATTTTCTTCAACCATTGCAAGGATATTTTTGCCTATGAGTTTGGAATCCATCTTATTGTAATCTTGGGAAATGGTGGACATGGCGCATGTGTGAGACCTTTCAATCATTCTAATTTCCCAAAGTTTTAAATTTTTGAGTTCTAACGCTCTAACTTTCCATTGGCACCCCTCAGCTCGACAAGACAAGACCCATGTATCATTCACACACCTCTTGTGTTTGAAATTGACATAGTTCTTAATGTACCACATTTTTACTGCATATTTGAGGTCCTCCAACTGATAGAATCGCTGACCAACATATGGCTTGTCATCCTACGATTCAGATTGTTGTGGTAGGTCCAAAAAAAGCCTATAGTCGGAGTTCTTAGGCACTTGGTTGTCACAAACATCAACGCAATTTGTATATGAACGATAGACATTTTCAGTTGTTGTCGATTGAAAAAAAAAATAGACGTCATTATCGTTGTCATTGATGTTGTTATCATCATTGATCGCTAGAATTTTGTATTCATTGTCATTGAAGTCTCCAACTACTTTATTTGGCAACCCGTTTTCAGCATGATATTGAGCAACATGAATTTGAGTAGTTGGTTGGGCATTTAGGTGGGAGGGCTCATCTAGGTTCAAAAGTTGGGGAGCCGTCACACAATAGTCTAATGATACACTAAGCAATTGTGTGTATGAGCTAATGTGTGCACCAAATTCAGTGGGTTGAAAATGGGGAATGTAACAATCATTTGTGGGCTGTAGAAGCATATATGATATGAAGTTTTGATGATGCCAAAGATGAGCACGATCCAAGTCAAGAATCAAGAAATTCAAGAAGAACGATGTACATAGTTCATAGGATCTTGAAAAGAATTCCTTAGATGATGCTGCACAACTTTGGCTGAGGAAAATATCTTACAAAAGCTTTTACGTAAAATTATGTTTTCAAAAATAAGATGTTTTCTTTCTGGTAATCGGTTACCAGAGGATGTCATCGATTACCAGTAACTAAAATGATTTCTGAAACAGTTTTACAAATTTTGAATTTGAATTTAAAACAATGTAATCGATTACACAATGCATGTAATCGATTACTAGAAGTTAAAATTGTTTGTAACAACTTTTAGAAATTTGAATTTAAATTTTAAAAGCCTATAATCGATTACAATAGTTGTATAATCGATTACTAGACACGAAAATTTCAAATTTCAAGTCTGAAGAGTCACAACTCTTCAAAACTAATTGTGTAATCGATTACCAGTAATGAATTTTTCAAAATAACTTCAAAGAGTCACAACTGTTCAAAAAATTTTTGAATGGCCATCAAAAGCCTATAAATAGGTGACTTGGGGTAGGAAATTCCTCAGAGTTTTTCTGAACAAAATTGTCTTATCCTCTCAAAACCAAATTGTCGTATCCTCTCAAAATATTCCTTAGCCAAACACTTGCATATTCAATAAGGAATCTTGAGTGATCTTCACACTGTAATATCCTTCTCTTAAAGAGAAAAATTTCTTCTTCTTATTCAAAGAGAATTGTTCAAGAGACTATGGGTCTCTTAAAGTTGTAAGGATTTCTGAACACAAGGGAAGGGTGTCCCTGTGTGGTTCAGACTTAGTAAAAGGCTTTTTACAAGATAGTGAAAATCTCAAGTGGGTTGCTTGGGGACTGGACGTAGGCACAGGGTGTGGCTGAACCAGTATAAAATCTGAGTTTGCATTCTCTCTTCTCTTAAACTTCTTTTATTTATTGTTGTTCATCTTTTGCTTTAAAGAAGCTTATTTTGAATTGTTTTTTTGAGTAATTCATATTAAGGGTGTATTGTTAATCCGAAAAGAGAATTAAATTTTAATTGGGAATAGTTTTGTATCTTAATTTAATCCCCCTTCTTAAGATAACTGAGACCACTTGTCTAACATGGGCATGCATGGGTTTAGGGTATAAGAAGATGGGCCTTCATGTTGGCTTTCATTATGGTAGTCAATGTGTTCTATTTGCTAAATTTGTGGTGATGGATTAGTTGTTTCAACATTAGTGGTAGAAAAAGGTTGTCCGTATTGTACGAACAACTCAAAGCAACTTATACATTCATGTCGGTTATAGACATCAAACATCTCATCAATATCCTCATCGTCTTTGATGGTAATTGCCTAGTAATTGAACATGTCTGATCCAACAGTTATGGGGTATCGACAAATAACCGTCGTTATGCTTTGATATCAGTTTAGGCCCATCTTTTGATGCATTTTTCTTTTTAAGGTATTCAAGGTCATGTCTCTCTTCATAGAAACAAATACATTTTTTTTGCTCTTAAATTGTTCGCCAATGTTACAATCAACTACATAAGCATCATAGTAGATTACGATAGAGACTGTTTGGTTTATGCTTGACATGGTTATACTAATGTATGTAAATAAGCTATATATTTGATAGTGACTTGAAAGTTATCTCGTGAAGGGTTTGATGCGTTATGAAGAATATGTTATGAGTCTAATTAATAATGTCATGATATGAGAATATTGTACTAATAGATCCAACGACATTCATTGCACCGACACTTTTAGCGGTTGAGATTGCATCGACAACTTCAACTACAATACCATGAACAGTGTTTGAACTGTGTCTAGGCACGAATCCTGACGTGCATTGATGTGAACCTGAGTAGGAGCGGATTGTTTGATACAAGCTACGGAGGTTTGGATGACGCCACATCCAGTGAAGGAAGATAAGTCAGGGTAGACGCCACAAGGATTACCTTGATAAGTCTGAGATTGGTTCAACAAGGAACTCAGAGAGAAACTCTCACCAAATTTTATCAAATGCCAAAAGTTTTCTTATTCAAAACGAAAACCAATACTTATAGTGTATCTGAACAAAAAGATAAAAATAGACATGGGCCTTCTAAATAGTTTGGGCCAAAATTACAATAAATAAAAATTATAACTAAAAAACATATTTAACTTGGGCCTTCAAATTAATCTGGGCCTTCAACAACAATTAATAGTCTTGATAGTGTCTCTGCCTCTGGGCCTTCATCCTTCTCCACTCGGGGGCTTTATCCTTCTCCACTTGGGCCTTCGCCCTTCTCCACTTAGGCCTTTAGCCTATATTTGGCCAATTTCAGGATTCTCATCATTCCCTCCTTCTTGGAAAACATTTTCCCTCAAATGTCCAGGATCATCACCAGGTTCAAGTACCACTTCCTTCCTTTTCTTGTTGGCTTGCTTAGTATAACTTTCATTCTTCTTTGCAATTTGCACCTTCAGTTGGTCATACAATCTTTTCACATACTCAACTTTGACCTATGCATCCTTATGCTGAGTCTCTTGGGGCTTGCTGTTGTAAGCTAGCTTGTTAGGCAATGAAGCTTCTGGAAGGAGATCAACTTGATGTTCTATGCTTCTTGAAGGTGGCAGTCCCTGAGGAATCTCCTTGGGAAAGACATCTTTAAATTCCTGCAATAAGGGTTGAACACTAGAAGAAACATAAATAGTTAACTGATTAGAATTATTACTCTCTCTCTTGTGTATCACTCCATCTCTCAAGTGTATCACTCTTCCTTTTTCTATTCCTCTGTGATGCCTCACTATTGTCTCTCTCTTGCTCTCTCTTTTCTCTCCTTCTGATTTGGTTATCACACATTTCTCTAAGGGATAGAGGTTTATGAATAATTTTCTGGTCATGGTGCTGGAAAGAAATCTTGTTGGTGAAGCCATCATGCACTGCTTTGGTGTCCTCTTCAATGTTGGCCCTCACTAGTGCCATCTCCATCTCTTTGTCCTCAACAGTCAAAATTCCTTGGGATAACCTCTGGAGTTTTTGTCGCATGGTTCTACTATAGCTAGTTGGAACATACCTCTTTCGCATAACCCTTCTCATCTCAGTCCATGTATCTATCTCCCGCCCTTCTTCTCTCTTCATCTCTCTTTGATTTTTCTTCCACCAAACAAGGACATAGTATGAGAATGTAGTTGTTGCTAACTTCACCTTCTGCTCTTCAGGATAATCATTGTATGAGAATGCATGCTGAATCTTCATCTCCTAGTCAATGTAGGCATCTGGGTCACTCCTGCCTTTAAAAGAGGATACATTGAGTTTTACTCCCTCAATTCTGTCTTGCCCCTCTATTCGGTTCGATCCATCATTGACCCTTCTGTTGCCACCATAAGGTCTCCCAGCATTTGGATTCATTTGGTGCTCTAGTCGTTCTATTCGCCTGTAGAGCACTTCATTATTACGGTTCAACAAACGTTGCATTTGTGTAGTCATCGCGTCCAGTAACAAGCGCTGAAATTCGTCCAGTTGATGATATACACCACCATTGTCACAAGCTCCTGCCATGATTAAGGAACAAAGAATTTTGCAGTAATTTAAAAAAAAATTCCGAACCTCACCACACTCTACTCACGTGTTTCTCTCTTTGATGGTAGTTCACTCGTGTTTGATGTTCTCAATATAGGCTTTTGTGTGATGTTTTCACTCTTGCCTTTTACCACTCGTGTTTCCTCTTAAGTTCTTGGATGGACCAAATTAGACAAACAAGGTAATATAAAATAAAAGGAAAGACAATATAATGATCACAGACAGATTTGATTTGGGATAACAACTTGGACTTGACTTGGATAATAATATATTAGATTGGATTTGGATAACAGATTAGCTTCAATTTGGGTAACAAATATGATAACAAATAAGATATTAGATAGGATATTAGCTAGGATAACAGATAAGATATTAGATAGGATAACAGATAAGATATTAGATAGGATAATAGATAAGATATTAGATAGGATAACAGATATGACCAGTAAACTTCAAATGCTCATAACTATTGCTACGGTTGTCCGTTTGAGGCCCACTATATATCAAAACGCTCAGAATTCAAAGGAGAATCTAGATAAGGGGATTTGGTACACGATTTTCTGCCAAAAAAAGCCTCTAACTTACTCAATTTCGTGTTCAAAGATCAAACACCACACTTTCTTTTCTTTTCTTTTTTTTTCTTGTTTTCTTCTTTTTTTTTTGAAATTTCTGCAACTTTTTTTTTAACTTGAAATAAAACTCAAACAGATTTTTTTTACACAAAGTCTGAAAGACACAAGAAACAAGAACAAAACGTGACAAGAACAAGAACAAGAACGAAACAAAGACACAAACAAGAACGCAACAAGATGCAAACAAGAAAACAATTAACAGAACAAGGACAAAACACGAACCTGGACAAATTACAAAGAAAAATAATAGGATAGGATAGAACTTGTATCAAGAGCCGAAGCTCTGATACCAGATGATGTGAACCTGAGTAGGAGCGGATCGTTTGATACAGGCTACGGAGGTTTGGATGACGCAACTTCCGGTGAAGGAAGATATGTCAGGGTAGACGCCACAAGGATTACCTTGATAAGTCTAAGATTGGTTCAACAAGGAACTCAGAGAGAAACTCTCACCAAATTTTATCAAATGCCAAAAGTTTTCTTATTCAAAACAAAAACCAATACTTATAGTGTATCTGAACAAAAAGATAAAAATAGACATGGGCCTTCTAAATAGTTTGGTCCAAAATTACAATAAATAAAAATTATAACTAAAAAACATATTTAACTTGGGCCTTCAAATTAATATGGGCCTTCAGCAACAATTAATAGTCTTGATAGTGTCTCTGCCTCTGGGCCTTCATCCTTCTCCACTTGGGCCTTTAGCCTGTATTTGGCCAATTTCAGGATTCTCATCATGCATAGTATCTATAGGATTCCTAACGCGCACAGTGTTTGAACAGTGTCTCTGCAGGGATCCTAACACGTAGTGTCTTTGCAGGATTCCTTACGTTCACAGTGTTTGAACAATGTCTCTATAGGATTCTTGACGTGCACAGTGTTTGAACAATGTCTATGTAGGATTCTTGATGCACACGGTGTTTGCATAGTACTTTGCATAGTATTTGCACAATATTCTACATAATGTTTGTACAGTATTTTGCACCCATTGCACTGACACTTCTTCATGCATATAACACTTCTTGATGCCTATAAATACTCTACATCAGCTTATTTAGAATGACGGAAAAAAATTGTTAACAACTTTCAATGTGTAAAGGGATAATGGAGCCAACAAAATTATTACGGAAACAAGACTGTCATCAATCTTCAAAGATAAAAAACATGGTAAATACAAATTAAATTACATTATAACCTTTTATTTCATAATACAATTTTTATTGTCGTGGCAATTAAAAAAATGTAACTTCGAATTTACAGGGACAACAACCAATAATCATTTCTTATTGTAATTTTGTGTCCCCTCCTCATCCTTTAATTGAGTTGTTGTTAAGTTATACTAGCTTTGTTGATGTTGCCAAATTGTGACACTTCAAAATTGGTCATCTAGTCACCGCATTTGTTGAGCGATGGAGACCAGAAACTCACACTTTTCATCTTCCTATTAGGGAATGCACAATTACACTTGAGAATGTAGAACTTAAATCGCATAACGTGGTCACTTAAACATTGTTTTAATGGTAAAAATCATAGGTTTTTTTTTCTTCTCTTGGTTGCATGCAAACATTAATTATGCGGTCACATGCATTGGTAATTGGCATTCGAGGCTGAGTAACACATGGCCTCGAGATGCGATAAAGGTCTGTGCAGTGAGCAATAATAATAGAACAACTTTAATCATTTCCACAGGCTTCGTCAGTTGCGTGTAATTGTAGTGCTACATCCTTCATTGTAATTATGCATTCCCCTAACAGGAAGAAGAAAAGTATAAGTCTCTAGTCTCCATCGCTCAACAAGTGCAGTGAGAATGATGACAACAACATCAATGACAACAACGATAATAACATCCAATTTCTTTTTCAATCAACAAATGAAAATGTCTATCATCCATATCCAAATTGTGTTGATGTTGGTGACAACCAAGTGGCTGAAAACCCTAACTATAGTTATTTTTTGGACCTACCACAACAATCCGAATCACAGGATGGCGAGCTATATGTTGGCCAGCGATTCTTTCAGTTGGAGGACCTCAAACACATAGTAAAAATGTGGCACATTAAAAACCATGTCACATTCAAACACAAGAGGTGTGCGAAGGATGCATGAGTGTCTTGTCGAGATAAGGGTTGCCAATGGAAACTTAGAGCTTCATAACGCAAAAATTTAAAACTTTGGGAAATTAGAATGATTGAAGGGCCTCACACATGTGTCATGGTCACTATTTCACAAGATTATAGTAAGATGAATTCCAAACTCAGGCAAAAATATCCTTGCAATGGCTGAAGAAAATGAACAACTGACCGTTCAAACATTCATCGCATTTATTAGACAAAAATTCGGCTACACCATTACATATGGAAAAGCATGGCTAGCTAAACAATGGGTTCTCGAGAAGGTATGTGATAATTAGGAAGAGTCATACAATATACTTCCCAAATATCTACAAGTATTGCAACTATTCGTCTTTGGCACAATTGTCAGAATTCAACCAAAACCTGCACTAGGTGATATTTCATCAACTTTTTTGGTCATTCAAGACATGCATTGATGCATTTGCATTCTGTAAACCCATGATACAAATCACTGGAACATGGCTTTATGGACCATACAAAGGGACGTTCTTAATTGCAATTACATAAGATGAGGCAAACAATAAATTTCTATTAGTATTTGTCATTGTTGATGGTGAGACAACAGATGGTTGACACATTTTTTTTTTTTTTGCAAAACTTGAGAATGCATGTCACACCACAACATGGTATATGCCTAATATCCGATAGGCATGAGTCAATCAAAAGCGCATACAAACGACCAGATAGTGGATGGACAACAATCAAGTCATCGCATATGTTCTACTTTCGAAACTTTCAACAAAATTACAAAAACATAATTTACAAGTCAGGACGAAAGGTAAATGGTCTTAAGTATGGATAAGATATTTTTTAAAATTTTAATTTATATTAATTTATTATTTAAAATTATATTAACAATTAGATTTACATTTTTTTTCAAACAATAGGATATGCCATGACCCAACCAAAGTTTTTTCGTCATTACTACCTATTACTAGAAGACAACCTGCATTACACTGCCTGGCTTGATCAAATTCTAAGGGAGAAATGGACTTAGGCATGGGGTGATGGAAAGCGGTGAGGACACATGACCACTAATTTGGCAGAGTCACTAAACTCGGTTCTAAAAAAATGAGAAATGAGTCACTGAACTCGATTCTAAAAAAATGAGAAAATTTCCAATCACTGCCTTGGTCAAAGCCACGTATGAGAAGTTGAACAAATATTTTGTTGATCGTGAGAATTAAGTTGATGCAATAATTGCCTCCAGATAAATTTATACACTCATTGCAACCAAGTTCATCAATGAAGAAGAAACTAAGTCTAACACTCACTTCGTTCAACAATATGACCACTAAATATTTGAGTTTCAAGTTGAGGAAATAGTGAATTCGAGAGAAAGGTGTTGGCATGGGAAAATTCACTGAGACTGGATCAAAGAACATGTGATTATAGGAAGCCTCAAAAGTTACACATCATATGCACATGTCATTGTTGCAAGCACATCAATATAGATGACTAGTAATATCTGCATCCAGTGTACACATTGGACTACGTGTCAAGTGTGTACAAAGTCCCATTAGCAAACATGTGTCATCATAATTATTGACCACCATATGAAGGACCACAATTATATACTAATCTATTCATGAGGAAAAAAAAAGTCGACTGAAATCAACAAGAATACAGACAAATGGATGAGAGAGAAACAGATCAACCAAAATGTTGCTCAATCTACAGACTAATAGGTCATTCAAAAAATAAGTGTATTTATCGTCTTGAAAGTTCTAATCAAGAAATTTAATTTTCTTTTTTTGTTTACTATTTATGTTATCAATGTATTTATTTTACTATATATATATAAATTACAAAAAAATTCTTTAACAAAAGTGTTTTAACTATTTTTCTTTAACTAGACTGATTTTAGAGATATTCTCAATTTATATCATCTTTAATATATTATCTAATTTTATTATTTTGAATTAATTTTATTTTTTATTATTTTTTCTTTTAAAAAAATTATGTTTTTCTTAAAAAAAACCACATCGAGAATTTGGATTGGAAGGACCCCAATTTTCAATGTTCTTTTGCAATTTTTTGTCAAAATCATAGTATAAATTCAGGATCCAAACTTACACTAGGAATAGTAAAATTGTATGTTTGTGTAAATAATAGGAAGGATATGTATGTTGTATATAATTGTTTTTTTTGTGTGTTTTTGTAAAATTTCATAAAAAGCTACCTTGAGGACTAAAGTAGATGTCAAACCCATTATTTGAGCCATTGATCCACAAAATGAAACTAAAAATATGAGAGAAAGGCTCCTCTAGTCTAGTAAAGTTTTCTTTGTTTCTCAATGACTCAAATATCAACAAATAATCGTGAAAATGTTCGTCCAAAACTACTTTTTTTAAAGCAAATATGTTTATTACTGAAAATATAAGAGGTATTTGAAGGAAAAAATTCTTTGAGCAGTTCTTACAATTTTCAAAGCTTCCTCAACAGACAGCATTGCAGCAGCAACGATTGGGTGCCCTTCTTGTAACAAAACCTTCCTAAAGAACAAGGGATGCGAGCCAAATACCTTCAATAAAATTATATATTAAATGATATGAAGGATGTACATCCACAGAAAATTAGAAATTTTATCCATCAACTGTTATGTTAATATATATATATATATATATATATATATATATATATATATATAATGCAGGTAATTTTTCACAATCATATGTATGCCCATAACCATAAGAGATAAATATTCACCTGTGGAACCGCAATAAGTATAACAGACTTGTACATAAAAAGGTTGATTATATTTATGCTCTATTTGAATCTGCAAGCAGAAGTCAGAAAATGAGAAGTGAAACTTAAAGGAGGAAATGAAGAAAGAGAAAAGAGGGAAACCAGGGATTGACACCATCGCCGGAGTGAGGGTTATCAGGTTTTCTAGAAGACATTGATGTAGATTGGGATCTGTAAGCTACGAAAAGCCATGAAAAAGAAGCAGAGCAAAGAAAAATGGGAGGCAGAGATAGCTAGAGAGATCTCAGCTTGGTTGCCACTACGTTAGTAACCTAGCTCCTTGAGTTTTCTTCTCTCCCACAATTTCTGTATCTTTGAGTTCGAATTATCCCTTCAGCAAAGCAATTTCATACTTCCTTCTCTTTAGATGAAAATGAAAATGCATGAAGAATCTAATAGAATGAAGAGAAGAGGTAGCAGAAGAAGAAAGAAGTGGAAGAGGAGGTAAACATCTGTATCCGTTTATGATACCACTTTGGGAACACAGTGTTCAAGCATAATTTTGATGCAAATGATCTCCCCTTTTACAGGCTTAGCAGATCGGGAGAAACAATTCACGCTCCAAATTCAAAATTCAAATACTTGTGTACTGTAAAGCAATTTTTTTCTGCACCACATTGCACAAGCACCAAAATTGGTCAACAACAGCAATATACACTCAATTAACCTTTGTTGGTTTCGAAAAAAATGTGACCTTCCTCTGCTATATCCGTTTCAAATGTCTGCAACAAAATTGTGTTCTTTATATTTTTTCCACTTCCATGCCATAATGAATAATTGTCTTCACGTATACAATTACTTGTAAATTATTATATTTATAAATTATTTCATATGTATGTTAAGCATTTCACGATGGCTGCAATATGGTTGGCTACTGATTATGAACAGTGAGGGAAGCTAGTGTAAAAAACTCATTGTGAGCCATCCTTGGTTGCTAAAAGTAAATTAAGTTTTGAATAAATTAGAATAGCTTCAAAATAGTTTAAATGTTGACTTAATGTTATTTTTGGTATATTAGGTTTTTGAAATATATCATTTAGTCATTTTATCAATATTTCATTAGAAACATTAGTGATTTGTTAACTTTAAATTTTAAAAAAGAATCATAATGATACATTTCAAAAACATAAAAAATCATATATAATGAAACATTTAAAATTTAACGTACCAAAATAAAAAAATTATGAAACATGATGAATAAAAAATGATATTAAACATTTTAAAACAATTAACTTTAAATAGTGACGACTAAAAATCGTCATACTATCTTTATTTTATTTTTAAAAAGTAAACAATTAAAAAAATTATCATTTCTTTCAATCTCTTCCATATCCGAAAAGGTAAAACATGTAACATCACATAATCGAACAATGTCAACACATAATATTGCTAGAATCATCGAAAATTTTGACCACGTAAGGATGTTGTGGCAAAGACAAATGGGGGTGTGACAATGGTCTTTTAGGTTGATGACGAGAGGCAAAGTCACGAAAGAAGAATGAGCCCTCACCATTGTGATTGAAAATAATTGGCGAATAAAATTATTATTATTACTACAAGGAAAATCACTTTTACCTACAGTCGAAATCTATCACTAGAAGTCCAAAATCCGTAGGTAGATGTATAAAGGACTTTGTTCTACAGACATTTTTGCATCAACTTTGAGGGGTATACAGTGACAACTAATAGTCTGTCACTATAGGCTTTACCTACAGCCAAATTTAACTATCACTATAGGTAACACCTACTATTTCAAATGTGTAGGTAAAAAATATTAATTTATACCTATAATCTCTAACTATAGGTAAAAGTCAATTTACTTGTACCTATGGTCTTCTGTAGGTAAATGTCATATAATAATAATAAAACTAGTTCCTAATTACACTCTTTGTTGATTATAATTTTTAATTAAATATTCATGAGCTTATTATTATGCTGCACAAAGTTAGAGATCTGCTGCAACATGGCCTTTGAAAAGTTACAACAACCTGCTACATACAATTAAATTTTTGTTAGCCTAATTTGTGATTATTGTAACTAGATTGTGTGCTTTTTAACATATTGCAACGCTTGATCCATTGTCATTGTAAAATGATATAGCATTAGTAGTGCTATAGAAAATTTTCCAATTCACTTTGCCTTGTTTTTTAATACCATGTGCATAGTCCTTCCTAAGTGTATATTTTTGGTGCACCATGACCCTCTTTACATGGAGGGAATCATCACTAAAATGTAACAAGTTTCTAAATTTCTAAATATATAAAAGAGTTAATTCGAGTTGCTGGAAAAATAGTCAAAGTAAAAATCAAACACTTGAACATTTTGTCGCTGGCTCACACCTTCATTACCATCTAAATCATGTTCCTGAAATAACATTTTGTCGCCGGCTCGCATCTTCATTACCATCTAAATTTCAACTCACCTCTAGTTAAGATTGTTTGTAGTTTGATGATCTTTACTGGTAGAACCATTTGTAGGTACCTAAATTGAAAGAATGTTTTTTCTTTGTAAAGTATCATATCATAGTTAAATCGTTGAATAAGTAGAATTATAAATTCATACCTCTTGATCTATAGCTTCTAAGACTTGATTAATTTGTGGATCTTCTGCAAATCGTACTTTAAGCACAGCTACAAGGTTTCCAAGAAAATTCTCCAACTTTTGAATTCTATTGTTTGCATAAGAGCTTTGAGATGAACTTGCTTGATGTGGAAGCTTGCCAAGACAATGCACACGTCCTCTTTTTTCAGGTCCTTTGAATTTTGAATATATATCATTTGTCCAATTAGTAGAATCTTGAGTGCTTTGTAAATTTTGTGAACTCTCTGATTCAACCATTTTCTTTTTTAGTTCATCTTACATAAAAACACCTTATAAATTATTATCATACATCAATATCCTGAATACTTCAATATCACTAAACAAAACTCATCTCCACATTAGTTACTCCCCCTCACCCCATAACCTTCTATTAGAAAATTAAGCAAAACAAAGAAAAAGTATTGAAATAAAAATTAAAATTCTTACAATTACAATAGCAGCCTTTTCAGTAACAATGCTTCCATCTTTTCGAGTTTGAGTGTCAATATAAATTTCTGCCCTAGAAGGTTGCACTCCCTTAGCCTTTGTTGTCTAACATTAGTTAAAAAAATCAATCATCCTATTTGTATTAAGCAATTTAATAATAAAAAAGACAAACCATCTCATGAATCCGTCTTGGAAGACTATTGGTTCCCATGCAATGCAAGTCCTCATATTTTGAGCAGCTCCTTTTATTGATGTTGCTTATTTTCTATAACCAACAAATATAAAAAGTCAATAATAAAAATAAACATATAATATATAATTTTTATGTTAGCAAAAGGTTGGTGACATTGTCATGTATACCTGTCCTTTCTCAGAACACTAATAATGTACTAAATCACGATATTGAGAAGGATCAACCCTTGGATCTGGGATGTGAGCAACCATTTCCTCCTTAGTTTTGCTCTCATCATATCCTTTTGATTTCAGTTCATATTTAAATTGCCTCCATTTCAGACTCATGTCATCAATCGATATTTTCTTTGTTTGTTCAGTTAATTCAGGAACAAATCGAAACTTACTCTATTATGAGTATCATTAACAAACAAAAAAGATCATTTTGTTAGACATTAGAAGAAACAACACTTATAAAGTTTTATACCAAACCTGAATTAATTCAACCATGTCAGTAATGTAGTCCTTAGGCATGTCTTTCCAGCTAAGAAAATTGATAGGAGCACATTCGTGTCTCCTTACCAAGCTCCCAATTGCATTTAGTAGAGTTTTCCTTTCCCAACCCATAGGATTGCCCCAATGATCTACTTCAACAAGTAAAAATTCTCCATCTGGAAAGTCCCACACATCTAGCATATGTGTATAACCTATGGTTTTCTTTTTACCTAAATCATTCATGGATATGACATTTATCAAACACACACACACAGATTTGAACTATATGGAAAAAAGAAACTCACTAGTAAATTTAATCTTATCATATTCTAAAAGATATTCAACTCAAACAGAATTGTACATATAATTCTAACCCAAAAAAGCATATGTGTATAAATACATTTAGTTGAACTTTCACTTGCACTTTCAAGAGAAGTATGAGACTGAACATGACTATTTTCTTGTATGTGTTGTTCTGTTTCTGATTGTTGATTTAGTTAATAAACAAATGTGTTATAAATAATTTAATATAAAATAAAGAAATTAAGTTAATAAAATCTTTATACCTCCTTCAAATTGTGCATTTTCTTCAAGTATAAAGTTGTTATTTTGGTTCACTTCAATAGAGCTTTCAATTGATTGCTCTTCTGCTTGTGATTGACCATCATTGTGAATGATATTCAACTTTCTGCGCTTTCCCATAGTATGCAGAATAAACCAATCCAAAAATTAAAATAAAATAAAAATTAGATATAACTACATTATTGACTATGATTTTTTTAAACACCATGCCAAAAAATAAAAGAAGAATAAAGTAATTACCTAAAATGCGAATTTAGATTGCTTGTAAGCTATTTTTTCACCAATCTCGAATCACCAAGAATCAAACTATTGAGAAAACAACGAAATGTTTTTTGATAAAAAATGGATAAAATCATTATATTGTGAGTGATTTTTATAGATAACAAAAAATAAACACAAGAGTAATGAATAATAAGAACAAAAAACTAAAGAAAGGAATAAGAGTATATAAATGTGACAAAATGTTCAATACATGTATACTCAAAATATAACCTAATGTTCAAATAAAACAAATAAAAACAAATCATAAGAAGTCTTCATCGCTCTCATCATCATCTATATAATTATCATCCTTGTCATGTGGTAAAATGTTCTCCATAGGTATTGTAACTTCAATGATATCATCACTATCATCGGCTTCTGCTCTGATCAAATCATTATGATTTATCTCTTGTAAGACTTGTTCATTCCCTTGATTTGTGTCATTGGATTGCTCATCACCCATATCATATACATCTCTGATTTTAGCATGCACAACAACAAGCCAACCATTTTGTGTTTTATTCTCCACATAGAATACTTTCTTAGCTTGAGATGCAAAAACAAATGGATCATCGCATATATCATTCCCTGTATGTTGCAAATAATTGAAATTCACTAATGTCATACCGAAGTTATCAATTTTGCAACCCCTGTTTATATCAACCCAATCACACTTGAAAAGTATAGCCTTATATTTTCATGAATAATCCAATTGAATTATATATGTTAGTGCACCATAGTAGTGGATTTCTCCCTCCTTTGGGTTTTTATCTCTTGAACTGGCATAACTTAATGTCTTAACAGTTACAACAATGCCACTGTTTTGAGTCTTCAAGCACCTTTCACGTGTCTTTGTATGAAATCTAACTCCATTAACAATGTACCCGCTATATCTTCTTACTATTTCTAGTGAACCACGAGCTAACCACCTGATATCATTTGTCACTAGAGTGTTTTCTTGCTCTTCCAATCGAACAACCTACCACAATTTTATGTCAAATGGTTAAAATTTTTAATGAATGCAAAATTTAATATTATTGATGCTTCCTAAACTTACTCTTTCACGGAACCAATATGGAAATTCTTTACTATGAATTTTGTCAACTTCATATGGAGATAATTGACGATTTTGTCTCTTGATAAGATCAGTACGAGCTCTATGTAAAAAAGGTTAGAAAAAGTAAGCATTATCATTGATAGAAATATATTATACAAATATTCAACTAAATGAACATGAAAAAAATTGTATCTTTCGAAAGTGGTCAACATTGTTGCTATTGAAAAGCACATATCTATGTGCTTGAACCAATGCTTTCTTATCAAGAGAAATTCAAGAAGCTCTTTTTCTCTTCTTCACATTGAATCCAACTTGCTTCTTTCTCCCCAATGGTCTACCTCTAGGATTTAAAACACTTACATTTTCCACAAAACATGAGTCCTCATTTTGAGCAAATTGATTAAAACGAGTCTCCACCCTAGATAGATATCTTGAACAAAATATCAAGCATTCATGAGCTAAATATTGTTCTGCAATAGATCCTTCTGGATGTGCTCGATTACGAACAAATGACTTTAAAGTCAAAAGGAACCTAAAAAGAAAATTTTAGGTTACAAATTAAGATAATATCATTTTACTTTATAACTCTAGAATGTTTTAAAATGATTAAAAAGTATTCATACCTTTCAATAGGATACATCCATCGGTAATGTACAGGACCTCCAACTCTTGCTTCATGTGCCAAATGGATTACCAAATGTACCATTACGGTGAAAAAAGATGGAGGAAAAATCTGTTCTAATTGGCATAATGTTAGATCTACTTGATGCTCTAGGTGCTCTAAATTACGCTCATTAAGCACCTTTCCACACAACTCCTTGAAGAAACAACAAAGATCGGATATAGCTAAACTCACTTTGTCTGGCAAACAACCTTTCATAGCTATAGGAAGAAACTCTTGCATTAAAAGATGACAATCATAACTTTTGAGACCGGATATTTTGTGTTCCTTCACTTGCACACGTCTTGAAATATTAGACAAATATTCATCAGGAGCTTTTATTGTTTTGAGAACTTCCAAAAATGTTTCTTTCTCTTTTGAAGTCATTTGACACATTTGGTACAAGGGCATAAAATTTTTCCAAAAATGTGCTCATAAACATTCATCCGAGAGCGCCACTTGCAATTGACACATTTGGTACAAGGGCATAAAATTTTTCCATCCTTTGACGATTTCGCAAATGCAAAATCTAGAAAATTTAAAGCTCCTCTAATATACTTCTCTTTATTAAGAGAATTGTAGTTTATCCAACTCTTATCCATTTGATAAAATAAACTGAAAAAGTAGAATGAAATAGACATAATAAATTAGTGCTTAGTATAACTAAAATATCCAGGTATAAGTCAATCACAGTCGTGTTAGCAACTACAAAGTAGAATGACATTTTTCACTATCACTCAATTATGCAAAACTACATCAACTACTACTCACAATTATTTCACTTTTCATTCAATCAAGAAAAGGAACAAGATACCCTTAATACATCGAAAGTACTTGCTTTGGTGTTGTAAGTGGGGCCAAACACATGGAATGGCATGGGCCAGTAAGATACCCTTAATACAGACACCTGGCTTATAGATAATTAGATAATTTTGGTCTCACAAAGATGCAGCACTATTATTTTTGGGTAAGTGTTTTTGATTTGATTTGTTCTCTCCTAAGTTGACATTTGAAATTCAATCCGGACCCGGGATTGGTTTTGTCCCTGTCTAATTCCTAACCTTATATAACATTTGGATTTTAGAATATGTACTACAACAAGTTTGTATAACAGAGAAAGAACTAATTTATAAAAGGATATGTTTTTGTTCTCTTCAAAATCCATTCAATTCTTATCTCCTTGCTCTACCAACTTGGCAACTTTATGTTTTTCTTTATCGACCACTATACTAAAAAGAATATCATTTCTGATTAGCTTTCAAATCCATATCTATCCTCCTTCCTATTAATTTGCAACCGTACGCATGTGCACATGACAAGATATAAATGAATGCAAGTTTGGCCACTTAATGAAATTTGGAGCAGCTTCTTGGAAAGACATTCGGGCCTAAAAGAAGAATTTTAGGTCACCCTATATCGTGAAAGGGACTTGGGGATGTATATAGTTAATGATGAGGTCTAGCTATAGCTGGGGAATATTAATTTGCCAAATACTAATAATAATAAGGGGAACTTCATTGATAATTTGTTTGAAGATGTGGATTGGATTGATTATATTTTAGTAGTG
Organism: Glycine max; assembly: GCF_000004515.6. Taxonomy (NCBI): domain Eukaryota; kingdom Viridiplantae; phylum Streptophyta; class Magnoliopsida; order Fabales; family Fabaceae; genus Glycine; species Glycine max. Next base: position 21,253,665 of record NC_038243.2, read on the forward strand.
TAGAATATAAATAACATAACTTATGCAAACTAATCCCAACAAGTAATAAGAACATATGTGCATTATTAATATTTGCACTTTTGACAATCTTGATGTAGCTACTAGCTAAGTTTACCATGATATATCATTAGCTTGAATATCAGACATGGGGACTAGTGATAGTACCATAATTTACAATTGGAACAACATTGCATGCAAATTCTTAAATAGGAGAAAATTAAACTAAGCGTACTGATGACGTAAAATTATACTACTATTCATATAAAAAAATTACAATAATTTTACAACATTACCTATTTTTACCACATTAATTATTTCTTTTATCTTTCTTTTTATTATATATAAGTTTTTGTGAAGTAAAATTATACAAAGCAAGTAAGATACTTCATCAAACACAGGAAAGTTTCCTAATCCAATATGGCAAAGAAAAAGAACTTTAATAGTCACAAATACAGCACACAGAACTATAGCATAAACAGAAGAGCACATTTATGAAAGGGTTTCATATCTACAAAACCTTATAATATGGAAAACTAACAAAAGCTTATCTTAATTGAAGTGAGAGTGTGAAATGGAATGTAGAGGCTAATGTACTTAACTGCCCCACTTTCATTTCTACCAATCATAGTCTAACATATTGACCTAACCAGTACTTGAGTAAGGCAAATCACATCAACATAACTTCATATAGAAATAAACTAGTCACATAAGGAGCAAAAGAGATATTACCTCCAACATCACATTCTTGAATGAAACAACTTCCTTTGCCTCTTCTACGGAGAGCTACACATATTATAGAATATTAGCACACAATATATATTTTGAATATAACTAAAATTCACAATGATGAAAGGTTACCTTATCCCAATATGCCCCTAAAAGATCCCTATTTTTATCAGAATCCTACAATGTGTAAGAAGCATAAGGCAAAAAATGAGGAACATTTGGAAAAGAGAAAACCAAAAAATCCTCTTGAGGGGAAAAAGCATGAACCAAGAGCATCAATGTGGTAAATAATCACTTCTAATTAAAATATATAAAGATAACCTTATCAAGCTTTTTCAATGGATGTTGTATGCGTATATGTCTTCTATAGTTAATGGGAGAGCAAAATTCTCAAGAACACTTGTTGCACTTCTGTAACTAAACCTTCACAGGAGAGAGCAAAGGCAACCCTGGAAGTTCTACCAAACAAATGCAAGTTTTTATCAGAATGCTGGATTTAGAATTAGTAGCACCAGAAACAAACTCAAAAGCTACTTATGGTACATTTTACATACAATTCAGCTAGCCTAGAATAGATCAGCACAAAGGCAATACCAGTCTAACAACTTTAAATTTTTGTTTCCATTTTCCACTTTCTATTGATTTTTATTTTACTGTTGAAGGCAGGGTGGGCAGCCTGTATAATCACACGTGGCTAACATATACCAACAGGCTGCATATTATCTCTAAAATAATTGCTAATACCTTGTTGATCTAAAATCATTTGACTAGTCACCCAAATTTTATTTTATATATATTATATAATAACATTTGAGGCTTAAGATTCTTTGCCTGACATGTGTCACTTACAAGTTGCCTCCATCGCATATAGATGGCCCCGAAGGAAATTTCGTGGCACACATGGGCACTAAACAAACTAAAGAGCATTGCCAAATTTCCACTGCCCCCAAGTACTTTCAACTCTTTATCAGATATTTGACACAAACCCCATGTGCTGCTTGGTTGGAATTAACATCAACAACGAATTTTATAATGAAATATCATCGCTGATAAGAACAAAGAAGAAAACACTATCTTTTCTTTTGCAAAAAATACATCAACAATACATGTACACGATAAGTCCACGACTGCAATCCAAACTCTGATTTATTTATTTAATTTAATTAACAAAATAAAACAAAACAAAACACTTGTGGAAATATAAGATTGGCTTGGGAAGAGAGGTTTGAGTTCGAAAGTAGAAAAAGGGAGGAGGAAATGAGTTCAAAATTCCTGCCACTGAAATTTCTACAAAAGTTTTTGTTGGCAATTTTTTGAATAAATAATTTTATTAACTGTAATATTGTAATTGAGGGGCTAAAATCCAAAGAAGACGAACTAATAACTAAAGCAACCCCATCTAAATGAAACTCCAGAGAGAGGTAAGCCACTAAAAAAACAGAAGCAAAACCTGAAACAGAGCCAACAATCCACTGCTACAACTAGACTAGCACATTCCCTTCACTCAATCCTAGTAGAAAAAAAGACTTCCATAAAACAAAAGGACATAACTAAATATAAATTAATAGGCATATGGTTCACCCTTATTCCTAGAGTTCGGGTGAACATTGGAGGCTAGGAAAATTCCAATCCAAGCGAATAAATGATCTATTGCATATTCAAGTAAAATATTAAGCAAAAATCGAAACCTAAACACACAAGATGCAGCTACGAAGTAGATCCACATCAGCAAGAGCAAATGAAGTCAAAAGAATTTTGATCCATAAAACACAACAGAAGCTTACGGATCCAGTAACCAAAAACAGCATGTAAGCACAAAAATTCATCCAAAATATCAGGTGAAACACACAAATCGCAGAATCAGTGATCAAAACGCACCTTGCGCAAACGAAACGCTATTTGAAGGGGAAGTGGTTCAGTGGTGGAGCAAAGGCAGAAGCAGCAACAACAACAGTTGCAAAGGGAAGTGAATCGCGAAAGAGCTTTAGTGAAGAAGGAAGCTTTTATATTCAGTGAAGAGAGAGCTAAATGAGAGTGAAATGAAACTCAAATGCAAATGAACCTTCGTCTTGGACAATGCCGCATATGGAATACTGTGGGACTGCCAGAATTTATGGGTCCTTTTCCTTTGTGTTGGAGCCAAACTTGTGTGAAATGAAAACGAAGTTGTAGCTTGTCACGTTTTATGGGCTTTCAAAAAGCAAATATATTTGCAACTAATAATGAAAAATTTAAGCTGATTAAATCATGCAAGCACTACTTTAGCAGTAAATTAGGTGAAAGAAAGCAACCAAAAACTAGCTAGCTCTTGTTAAATCACGTTCTAGGTTTCTTGTTTTTTTCTTTCGGACATCAAAAGTTCATCAAATTGATAATTTAAAAAATTAAAAATCACATTTTTTTCATTTTAGTTGGATTTGATTTTTTTATACTATTTTCCACTTTTAAAATATTTATATATTACTCTTTCTCTTATTGGAGTGTGGTGAATTTGACTAACAAGAAATTACACTATTATTTATAGGTAAAATTTTTTAAAATTTTATCTACATAAAATGTAGGTACAAGTTTTATAGGATTTTACCAACACCAAATAATCGTAAGTATAAGTTTTTTGAAATTTTACCAACACTAAGCATTTGTAAGTAGAAGCTATTTTGAGTTTTACCTACACAAAATAATAGTAAGTATAAATTTTTAAATTTTACCTATGACAAACAATTGTAGGTATAAGTATTTTTGACTTTTATCTACACTAATTTATGTGTGTAGGCAAAAGGCTTCCGTAAGCATATGTCATTTTTGTTGTAGTGTATTAAATTATTAAATTGAATGAAGAGAATAATACTAATAATAATATGAGAGTGAAGGTTGTTATTGTTCTAGGTTTCAAACCCATTTTTTCTTTATTTATTTAGTGATTTTTAATTTTTTAAAATAAATTTTTTAGTCATCACTATGTTAACTTAACTATTCTAAAATTTAAAACACAGGAAAACACTAAGTTTCTAACAAAAAATTGAAAAATGGACCAAAATATCCATTTAAAAAATATAAAGGACTAGAATGAAACTTTTGAAACATAATATGCCAAGGCGAAACAACTATGAATCATAACAGACCAAAAGTGACATTAAACTATTTTAAAATTTAAAAGTTAATAGAACACTAAAGTTTCTAAAGGAAAATTGGAAAAAAGGACCAAAATGATACATTTTGAAAACATAAAAGACTAAAATCAAACTTTCAAAACTTAATGTATCAAAGCAGAACAACTACAAAACATAATGGACCAAAAGTGACATTAAGCCTTAATTGTTTGATTTTGCATCTAATTTTAGCTTATTTTGGTGTAGAAATAAATGAAGAAATAAGATAATTGGTGTTGATACCCAATTCAAGGCTCTTTTAAAGGAAAATTTCAAGGTTGAAAGGGCCAAAATTGAAGCTTTGAAGGCGTTCAATGAGACTGTCAGACTAAACAAATTGTTTTACGGCCTATTAGTTGGGCTCAACATGACATGTTAGACTTAGTGCATAATCATTTACAACAGTTTTATTTTGCATGCAGGCTTAGCATGCACATGATGGGCTAAGCGCGCAGGACACTATGCACAAACGATAGTGTAACATGTTTAACACTATTTAACACTACTACAAAAAGCGGATTCAACATCGGTGTGTTAACATCGGTTGTTAAAAAAACTGATGTTAACATATGCGCGGTGGCATAATTGTAAATACCGTGTATATGTTAACATCGGTTTTGTGAAAAACCGATGTTAACAAAGTTCATTAACATCGGTTATTGGAGAACCGATGTTAACATTTATTATTTAACATCGGTTTTTAAATAACCGATGTTAACATATGTTTATTAACATCGGGTTTTTAGAAAACCGATGTTAACGTTTGATATGTTAACATCGGTTTTTTTAAAAAACCGATGTTGAAGTTATATTTTAAAAAATATGGTGAGCCCTAAGAAACTAGCGCTCTGTCTTCTTCTCCATCTAAGCTTTCGCGCTCTCTTCTTCTTTTAATCTCCGTCTAGCGAAACTGTCCCTGTCTGTATCTGAGCATCGTGTTCGTCGCACTCGAGCATCGTCTTCGTCGCACTCGAGCATCGTCACAAGTCTCTGCTTCTTCTCCTTCGCCACCATACCTAGGTATGTTTCGTCCCCTTCGCGTTGTCTTCTCCTTCTCTCTGTCTTCTTCTCCATCCATGCTTTCTTGCTCTCTTTGTTCTCCATCTACCTTGAAGTTGTATGTTCTCCATCTGACCATCATTTTGTCTAAGGTCGAGCATCGTGTTCGTCACACTCCAGCATCGTCAGAAGTCTATGCTTCTTCTCCTTCGCCACCTCACGTAGGTATGTTTGGTCTAATCCTGTATAAATATTTGATTGCATTCATGTATCGCACACTTAGTGAACTAAACATGGCTAGGGTATCTCATATTTAACTCGAGCATCGTGACAACTTTGTGCTTCTTCTCCTTAGTGAAGTTTCCCTTACCCTTATTGTGTTCTTCTAACAGTTTAAGAGTTACTGCCTATTATTGGAGTTTAACAGTTTCCCTTACCCTTATTGTGTTCTTGTAACAGTTTAAGAGTTAACGCCTATTATTGGAGTTTAACAGTTTCCCTTACCCTTATTGTGTTCTTGTAACAGTTTAAGAGTTTAAGAGTTAACGCCTCCGAGTTCCTAAAACCTTCCTTAAGATTAGAGGACCATTGGTTAAAATGAAGAGTAAAATCCTTGTCCATTGCTTTGATCCACGACCATAGTAGGAATAGGGCATCTTCTAACAGTTTGGTTCCATGAAAAGTTGTATCTTGGAACACCACCTTATTTCTATGGTGCCATATTGTCCAAGTTAAAGCAATCCACCAGCATTTCCAGGTTTTGGACCTGACTCCATCTGCTACCTCCATTCCATGTTGCAGAAAATGGTCCCTATGATTTTGTGGCATTACAGTGATAAGATTAACCCAGGACATTGATTCCCACCATAAAGTGAGGGTTTTGCTACAATTGAAGAACAAGTGTTCATCCTCCTCCTCCTTATTTCTTCATAAAGGACATAACATATCGTCTATCGGTATTTGTCTCCTTCTAAGGTTTTGCTTTGTTGGTAATCTATCCCGAAGTAGCCTCCAAGTGAACACTGCTATTTTTGTGGGTATTTTGAGTTTCCATATTGCCCCATAATCCTGTTCCTGTCTTACCTCCATCAGCTCTCCCCATATCAAATCATATCCACTTTTTGTTGAGTAGTCTCCTGTAGGTTCAGGTTTCCAAATCCAAGTGTCCTCCCTTAGGGGATGAAGTTGCTGCTGTGATATGTCCCCAAGAAAACTATCCGCCATTGCTATTTCAGAATCGAAAAGGCTAGGTGTCTTCTCCAATTAAGCTGCCATTCCCAGTTTGAGTGCTATTTCAAGAAAACTACCCATGCAATCATTATTTGGTTTGAGTGTCATTTCATTTGTTTTGCTTATGCTCTTCTTTCCCAGTTTAGTTAGGATTCTTTTATCAGCTTGTTCTTTTAATCCAACACAATGTCAGTATTTTGGTCTAAAAGTTAAGATAGTTCCAATGATTGCTTTTTATGCATATTTTTGTTTGTGAAGTGATCCTAAGAATTTTTGTATGTAGCTTGTGTAGAAAATTGAAACCAGTAATTTGAAAATAGGATGCTTAAACTGGTTTAGGCTATAAGAAGCAAGTTTTAACCACTATGCTACACAAGCCAGTAGCATAGTTATGAAACCAGTAAATTGAGAACAAGATGCTAAACTGGTTTAGGCTACAACAAGCAAGTTTTAACCACTATGCAACATTTTCTTTTAACCAATGTAGTGTATATGGTCCTTAAGCACACGGGTTAGTAGATCAATGTTTAGGTCAATGTATATGAAATAACATCTTTTCTCTTTTTTGCTTGATCATTATTAATTCTGATGGCAATATCAATAGATACAAAGCCACAACTGATATAGAAGTGGCCCCTGCAGCAAAATATAGAAGTTTAGTTGCTGCCACAACTGATATTCTCTGGATTCAAACTCTTCTCTTGGAACTTTCAGTCCCTCATTGTAGACCTAGGTAGGTTAATTATTCACCATGAAGTAAAAAGAGAGTGTCATTTATATATGCAGATAGATATATAACATAACAAGGCAGCTAGAGAGAGAGAAAAAATAGAGAAAGAGAATGATAGCAAGGGAGAAGTTCATTTATGTTCCAAATTTCAGTGACATGATTGATTCATTGATTAAATTCCAAGCAGCATGGCTAAAAGCTTTTGATTTCTGCCCTTAATTGTTTTTTTATTCTTCTGTATTTTATACTTGTTTTTTCTATAGTTCATTTCATCATCATTGTAACTATAGCTGCCCATTATAAAATAGCTTAGACAATCTAGGTCTGCTGCTTCTGAACCTTTTATTTATCCTTGAAGTAGTTTAATTTTTTTTTTATTTGTGTTCAACTAGTGAAGAGTGAAGACTGAAGTTGTTCTGTCAGACTCGTTGATTTTCCTTTCATTTCGATGGAAGCCTAAGCAATACACTACCACTGAATTGCCAGTAAGAAAAATTGGTCATGAAACACACACACACACACAAACCCTAATGACACACACACACACACACGTATGATAGAAACACACAGACACACACTGATGACACACACACACACACACACTCATCATACAAAGACACACACAAGTTTGATAACAAATTTGTTGAATTATACATGCAGAAATTTGTTCAGTTCTGACTTGTTAGCTGTGACAAGGTAGCTGGCCTCTTCATAAGGTACTTATCTAAGTTTAACTTAAATTCTACTGTAGTGGTGATGACCTACTAATATTAGTGAAAACAAATTTGCCTACTGTACCTTAGTTAATTTGTTCACAGTTGTAAGAAATGAATTGATTTTAACTTAAGTTATTCGTATTTTAAGTTTTCAAATATGCTTGCATGATTTATTTATTTTTTTTTGCACTGCAAAAATCTGAAGATGGAAGTCTGTCTCCATTTCATTTAACCAACACCAAGTGTGGAATAGATACTACCTTATGCACCACTTTTTTAGGAATTTTGAAGAATGACAATAGGTAGATAGGAAGGGCTGTTAGGAATATCCTGCCTCCCATAGAGAGACATCTCTGCTTCCATTTGGCTACCTTAGATTCAAACTTGCTGATGAGAGGCTGCCAAACATCCCAGCTTTTAGAGGTGGACCCTACTGGAATTCCAAGGTAAGAAAAAGGAAATTCCAGCTGGCCACAATTAAGGTAGCTAGCTGCTTCCCTGCACCAGTCCAAAGATTTACCCAAGCACCCAAATTGGCTTTTAGCATAGTTAATCTTGAGTCCTGAAACCAACTCGAAAATTCTGAGGATAGATTTCATGACTCTAACATTAGCTGTAGTTACAGTTCCAAAAAACAGTGTATCATCTGCATACTGCAAGATGTTAATCTCCTCCTTTTGCCTCCCCACTTTATAGCTGCTGAAAAGGTTTTTGGAGACAGCTGTCCTCATCAAACTAGTGAGTCCCTCAACTGCTATATTAAATAGGAAAGGTGCAAGGGGATCTCCTTGCCTCAGTCCCCTCTCAGGCACAAATTCTCTAGTAGTGCTGCCATTGATCAAAATTGATATAGTTGCACTAGAAAGGCATCCATGGATCCATTTTCTCCATCTTTCACAAAATCCCATCCTCATCATCATATAGTTTAGGAATCCCCAAGAAACTGAGTCATAAGCTTTTTCAAAGTCAAGTTTGAAAACCATGCAGGGGTTATTTTTGAATTTAGCTTTAGCTAAGACCTCATTAGCTATCATTACACCATGGAGGATATGTCTGCCTTTGAGGAAAGCAATTTGCCTTTCATCAATTAAGTGAGGCAGCACAAGAGCCAGCCTATTAGCCAGGACTTTGGACATTATTTTGTAGACACACCCTATGAGAGAGATGGGTCTATAGTCATTAAGAGATTGGGGGCTATTGGTTTTGGGGATGAGGGCTATGAAGGATGCATTACTTCCTTTGGGGAATCTGCCATTAATGAAGAATTCATCAAAGAATATGATAAAATCAGGTTTTAGAGTTTCCCAAAACTGTTTGATGAAATTGAAATTCAAACCATCCAGGCCAGGACTTTTATCTCCCCTGCAAGCCCAAACTGCAGACTTGATTTCCAGCTCAGTGAGTCTATCAACAAGGCTTTCCTTCTGCCTTTGATCAAGGGAAGAGAACTGGATCCCTTCCAAGGTTGGTCTGCAAGGATTCTGCTCTGAGAATCTTTCTTTAAAGTGCTGAAGAACTGCAATCTTGACACTGATGATTCTGTGGAAATTTCTGCATTAATGCAACTCCTTCACCATTCCAACAATCGGGAGTGATTATAGAATAGAAAAACTAAGATGAATTTAATTTAAATTACTGCTTTGTTATCATTCTTGATGGATGTTCTAGCATTCATGAGTATTGACTTTGTTTTAATGGCTTCCATTTCTTACTATATGATTAAATCCTGCTCTAATATTGGATGACCATTGGTTGAAATGAATACCAAAATCTTCTCCAAATGTGTCAGCCATGTCCATGACCATTGGTTTTTTTTTTTCAGGTTATCATAGACTACTTTTAATTGACATTGTTGTTGAAGGTCGTTCGGGTTATAGCAACTCCAGGTACGTACGTAGGAACTAGCATGTATAAAATATTATATAGTGGTGTTTGCTTTAAAATGTTATATACTGGTGTTTGATGTAAAATGTTGCATACTGGTTTCAATGAATGAGGAATTGAGTCCCTTAGGAAATGAATTGATGTAAAAAAACAGAAAACCTTCTGTAGTGCTTATTTTTCCACCCACATTTTTTTTATCAGCCAAGATAAATTATATTTATATATATTGTGAGTACCAGAGGTACAAAACAGTACATGAATTAGATTGAGTTGCCAGCAACATGGTTTCAAGCTCAGACTGAGATCAGTCTCGCAAGGAACCAAAGCTATGTTTTTTTTTGGAAGGCAAATTGTATAATATATTATTAAGATAAGCAAAAACAGTACAAGTAGTACTGAATGAAAAGATAATACAAAGCACCTCTGGTGCTGCCTCCCAAAGATAAAACCCAAGCTAACCCATCAAAAAGTTCATATCCACATAGATTAAACAAAGTGATCCTTTATATTAGAGGACCAGTGATTAAAGCTAGTGTTGAATCCTTTCTCCCTAGTTTTTAGCCAAGACCAAGTTGAAAACATAGCCTCTTCCATGACTTTCGAAGAGTCGAATTGGTTTCCTTGAAAGATGAGGTTATTCCTGTGTTGCCAAATAGTATTAGTTAGAGCCACCCACCACCCATACCATCTGCTATGATTTACATTAACTCTGAATCCTTCACAAAATTGTGCTAAATAACTTGCTGGGACAAGTGGGAGTGGTCCTACAACCTGTAACCATGTCATGGATTCCCACCATAGGGGCAGTGTCCTTTGGCAATTAAAGAATAGGTGACCCACTTCCTCCTGTACTTGACCACATAAAGGGCAATCAGCATCTTGGGTAATGACATTTCATCTTAGAAGGTTACCCTTAGTAGGTAATCTGTCCTTGAGGAGCCTCCAAGTGAAGGTTACTGCCCTTGGGGGGATGTTCATCTTCCATATTAGTTTGAAAATTCTGACATTTGAGGCTGAGGCATTGATATTCAACATCATTCTATAAGCTGATCTGGTGGAATATACTCCTGTAGATTCAGCTTTCCACACCATAGTATCCTTCACATTTCTCTGAATAGAAATAGAAGTAATATCTTCCATAAAATTCACTGCCAAAACACTTTCGTGGTAAAAAAGATTCCTCCTCCAATTGAGATCCCATCTCCAACCATCTTCAGAAAAATTCCCCATCTATGATATGATGTTGTGTTGTTGCCTGCTGATCAAAAATAGAGAATTATATTTCTGCTTTAGGGTGCAGTCTTCCCCTAACCATCTATCTGTCCAGAAATGAATTCTATCCCCCCCTCCCCACCAGGCTTCCAAACCAAGTTTTGTTGAAAGAGGCTCTGACTAGAGTTATGATAAATCTTCCTCAAGTCCCTCCACCAGTGTGAGCAGCCCCTTCTATCTCTGCCCGACTGAAGCTCTTCCCAACCACCATATTTAGATTTAATGATCCTAGCCCATAACTGCTGCTGGTCAGAAGCTAAATCCCATATCCATTTACCCAACAAAGCTTCATTAAATTTAGATATTTCTTTAATCCCCAAACCACCTTCCTCCTTAGGTAAACATATAGTTTCCCATTTTACCCAGGGGATTTTCTTGTAATCCTTGTCTCCCCCCCACAGAAAATTTCTTTGCAGTGTTACCAATCTATGAGCTACCTTTTGAGGGATCTTGAAAAAGGAAAGCAAATATATTGGTAAAGCATTGACCACCGAATTGATTAAAGTCACCTTCCCTGCCATGGAAATATTTTTCTGTGCCCACTTAGATAACTTGGATCCATATTTACTAATCAAAGGTTCCCACACCATGTTGCTTGAAGGTTTAGCCCCAATCGGAATTCCCAAATAATAGAAAGGGGTTTGTAGCTGCCTACATTTCAGAATTTGTGCAGCATGATTTACCCAATTGACTCTACCTCCTATAATCCCAAACTGGCTTTTTGCATAATTAATCTTCAGACCTGAGGCCAATTCAAATCCCCTGAGCATAGCCTTCAAAACAATAACATTCTCCCACTCAGCCTCACCCACAAAAACTGTGTCATCCACATACTGCAAAATATTAATGGGTTCCTTTTTCTTTCCAGCCATATAGCTTCTATATAAGTTCTTCTGAACTGCTTCCCTCATCAATCCTGTGATGCCTTCTCCAACTATATTAAAGAGTAAGGGGGCTAAAGGATCCCCTTGCCTCAAACCTCTAGTAGGAGCAAATTCCTTTGTAGGACTGCCATTGATAAGAATAGAAATGCTTGCTGACTTGAGACAGGTAGACATCCAGTGTCTCCATTTGTGGCAAAAACCCATTCTTTGCAGCATATAATCTAAAAAAACCCATGAGACTGAGTCATAGGCCTTTTCAAAATCCACCTTGAACACCATAGCTGGCCTTTTGCTTCTACAAGCTTCCTTAATCACCTCATTAAGGACTAGAACACCATGTAGGATGTGTCTGTTTTTTATGAAAGCTGTCTGCCTCTCATCAATAAGACCAGATATCACTTGTCTCAATCTATTTGCTAATAACTTAGTTATCACCTTGTACATACATCCAATCAAGGAGATGGGTCTGTAGTCATCAAATGACTGGGGATGTTTAATTTTGGGAATGAGAGCTATGAAGGAAGCATTACTGCCTCTAGGGAAACTGCCATGTACATGGAATTCATCAACAAATCTTCTGAAGTCAGCTTTCAGCATATCCCAAAATTCTTTAATGAATTTGAAGTTGAAACCATCAGGTCCAGGACATTTGTCCCCATCACAACTCCATGCTGCTTCTTTGATCTCCAAATCTGAAAAAGGAACAACCAAAGACTCCCTCTGCTCCTGGTTTAGTGAAGAGAAATGCACTTCATCAAGAGTGGGTCTACAAAGCTGCTGCTCAGAAAATCTGTTAAGGAAAAAATTCACAGCTTCCTTCTTAACTTCATTGGGGTTCTGGATCCATTCACCCTGAATGAGAATTCCATGAAGACCATTATAATGTCTTCTGAAATTGATGACTTTATGGAAATAAGCCGAATTTCGGTCCCCTTCCTTTAGCCATTTAGCTCTAGATTTTTGCCTTAATAAAGATTCATAAGTTGTTGAAACCTCCCACAATTCTTGCTGTAATTCTCTCTTAGCTTTTATCTCATCCTCAGATAGATTTCTAGTAGATGCTAAATCCTCCACTTCATTGAGCTCCTTCTGAATTTTGTGGATCCCCTTATCATTTATGAACCCATAGTCTTTACTCCACTGCCTGATGGCCCCTTTCAAATATTTGAGCTTATTTTTTAGCACAACTCCCCCCCATCCCCCCTGCTGGGCAGTGTTCACCAAAGGCTTCTGCATCAGCATTGACACTCTCCACCCTCTTCGGTTTATGCTTTTGTGTTTTCTTCTGTGCCTCCTCGTTATAAATCTCAGCTTTATTCGAGGTTGCACCAGAACGATCACCACCAATCTGTGCTTCTTCCTCGTCTATCAGGTCAATATCTTTCCTTTCAACTTTTGTTTTGTAAATTACAATGTAGTTTTCAAAAGCAAAGGTGAAACGAAAGATATTGAGCTGGTAGAGGAGGAACAGGCACGGATTGGTGCTGATCCTTCTAGTGGGACCTCCAATAAATCTGAGAATTATAAGGAGGAAGCATGGAAGAAAACACAGAAGCATAAACCAAAGAGGGTGGAGAGTGTCAACGCTGATGCAGAAGCCTTTGGTGATGACTGGAATATTTTTATTGCTCTATGCATTGTGAAGCTGAAGCAGTAGAACATACGAACAAAAGAGATACAGGCCATCAAAATGTGGCATTGGACAATAAGACAGGAGATTCAACTATGCTGAAGATGGGAGATTCAGCTAAAGTTGTGATCAAACAAGACATGAAGGGAAGAAGGCATAAATATGGGTTTAACAACAATGAACGTGAGAAGGCACAGAAGAAAAGGGTGGTGGATGATGAAACTGCCGACAAACATCAGCTGGATGAAGTCCTATGAAGATCCTCCTCATTCTCAAAGAGGGGAACGAGCAACAATTTGAAGGTTCTATATTCAGGAACTAAAGAATTCAAAATAGCTAGTAATAAGAGGGATTTGTTTTTGGGATTTTCTGAGCACCAAGAGCGGCTACGCAAGAAGTTTGCACTTGAGGAGGGAAGGATATTTGCAGCTAATGAACAAGTTTCTTAACTATTTGTCCTTAAGATTTTACTGTTTCTTTTTGCTAATATGTAAATATAAATGGTATAAGGGTATGGCGTAAAAACATGGTCTATATTTACTTCTAAGATTGTTAGGGGTAAAAATGACCATGTCCCTATGGCATAACCTTATATTATTTATATTTACATATAAGAAAAAAAAACAGTAAAATCTGAAGGACAAATAGTTAAGAAAGTTGTTCATTAGCTGCAAATATCCTTCCCTCCTCAAGTGCAAGCTTCTTGCGTAGCCGCTCTTGGTGCTCAGAAAATCTCATAAACAAATCCCTCTTATTACTAGCTATTTTGAATTCTTTAGTTCCTGAATGTACAACCTTCAAATTGTTGCTCGTTCCCCTCTTTCTTTTCTGCAAAAAAGAAAATCAAATGCTGTCAAAAACATGGATGAAGTCCTAAGAAAATCAATATCAAAGAAAACATGGATGAAATCACAATTAAAAAGCACAACTACCTGTCTTTCAGAGTCCTTTGGTTAATTTGTCTTGTCTCCTTATGTGGTGGGGTTTTGTTTAATAATCTTATACTTTTGCCTTCCAAAAAAAACTTATCACTAATCCTCTTTTCATTAATCCAATTTTGTATGTTATTGTATAAAAGATCATGGGTTCTCCACCTGCCTCCACTACTCCTCCTCCTCCTCCTCCTCCTACTTCGGACGCATCGGCTTTGACACCTGCCGTGAAGCGGACACGCAAAGCCTCACGCCTACGATCGTTGTCCACTAGACCACCTGGTGTTGAGAGACCAGTGGTGCATGTTGATCCTGCTATAGGGAAGGCCGACGGTCCCCACAAGAAGAAATTAAGAACATATTTGGGGATTGTGGCACGTCATAAGGTGGACATCACCTACGAGAACTGGAAGGAGGTCCCTACTGCTCAGAAGGACCTGATTTGGGAGGATATTCAGGTATTTCTCTTTTCTTATTTGATTGTGTGTAATTAATAGCCAAAAAATTTCATTATTGTAACAAATAAACTTTGTTTCATGTTGTCAGGCGGAATTTGATATCCCAGAGGCTTCTGACAGTAGGACAAAAAGGAAGTTACTACAGACCGTGGGGGAGAGATGGAGGTAGTTTAAATCAGACCTCACGAGGAAATGGGCCCTTGCAGCTGATCAGGACGGTGTCGAGGACACTGTCTGTGACAAATACGGCATCAGCAAGGAAAAGTGGGCCCAGTTTTGCCAGACTCGCAGAGACCCTTCTTGGGAGGTATGTTCCTTTGCCATTTAAGTTGTTTTTCATATTAAACATGATGTTGTTATACTTCATTCTACCCATTTCAAACATTATTGTTTAATTTTTTCAGGATGTGCGCATGAAGGCACAGGCCATCCAGAAGCAGAATACTGCCCCCACGTTTTGTCTCGTGGGGGTTATGATTATTTGGAGCAGAAGCTCCTTGCTGAGAAGACCAAGAAAAAGATGCAGGAAGCTGCATAGTCAGGAAGCGTTGATGGCGTCATCGACCCTCCATCCCCGGTCAGACGCCACGTGAAGTGAAAGATGGCCCGCACGAAGAAGACATGGGAGATGACGACTGAGGCCGCAAAGGAAATCGCTGAGAAGATTGTAAGTCATGTTCAACTAACCATTACAATTATGTTTGAATATTTTGAAAATGCCATGTACCACTGTGTGTTTTCTGTGCAGGATTCGTTTGAGGAGCAGGCCACACAGGGATCGTTCGTCCCCCATGGACGTCAGGATGTTCTAGCCGCTGCTATTGGACGTCCAGAGCACCCTGGACATGTCCGTGGTATTGGAGCCGGTGTCACCATCAAGAAATACTTTGGATCGGCTCCACGGACGTCCCGCAGCGCTTCCTCCCTGCCTCCTGACGAATTACACCAGCTGACTCAGCAGATCAAGGACCAGCTAGAGGAGTCCATCACAGAGAAAGTGACAAGGCAGGTCATGGCATCCTTCAGCCACCTTCAATCGCAGATGCAATCTCAGGGACTTGCAGTGCCTCCTGAGCCTCTGGTTGGTCCTGGTCCCTCCGGTCCTCGAGTGAGCACAAAGGGGAGTTGTGTTGATCCCTCAGGAAACGATCCTGAGACCGGTGACTCTGACAGGTGCGGCTTGTACATAGAAGCAGATCCTGCCCGCCTGGTTGCCATCGGTGGAGTTTATGAGGGATCCACTGTTGTTCATAACACTCCTTTGTTGCTTGGCCAAGTAAAGGTGAGTGTGGAGGAGGTTAGAGATGCAGATGCTCCAGTTCCTGTACCCACTGATGAGGTTTTCTTAGTGGGGCAGGCACTTCACACCTTCCTTGCTTGGCCGACACATCTGGTCAAGTCTTTATCACAGCAGGTACTTATTGTCCTTACTATATGTTTCTTCTTTTCAAATTAGGCTATTTAACTTTGTTTCATGAACAGGTAGCTGTGTCTCCGCCAAAACCACCTCCGAAGCCCGATCCGGAGGTCGATGATCCGCTTTATCTGATGACATTGACCATCCCAGAGCTTTTCTTGAGGCCTTATCAGGTTAGATGGGATGCCACCGTGTTCGGGGTCGTTAATCCAGATTTCCCCCTCTACATAAAGCACGAAGACCTCTCCTAAATCGCACACGGTGGTTAATGTCTCAGCATATCAGTGTTACAGTTGTGGATTCTGTAAGTCTTTATATAAAAGGCTTTTATTTACCTAAGATATGGCTTTCAATTCATAAATATTTAACTTTGACTTAACATAAACATGCATCTCACTGAAACATGTATGCGAGCGGGGAATTCTGATATCTATGGATTCCTCGAGCCTCAGTCCATTCAGAGGTCTGGGCAATCGCAGTTTGAATCTGAAAGTTACATAAAGAGTTGGATGCAGAGTTCACAACGCGATGTGTATCTTGGAGCCTACCTAAATGGGTAAGTCACAAAATAACAAAATTTAATTAATGTTTACTAATGTACTAACCCATTTTAGGTTCCACTGTAGCGGACATTGGCAGATGGTGGTCATCCTGCCCAAGGAACACTTAGTTGTCTGGTTTTGTTCATTGCATAACATGCAGACAACTACCTTAAGGGGATTATTAATAGGTTAGTGTTCTTTTCAATACATTTGCATTGTAATACCTCAACGTACAACACCAGTTTTTAATTGTTACTCATATGGAACAGTGCTATCAAGGGTCTTGATGATGCTCCACAGCCTAAATCAAAGGCTCATGCTAGGTGGATTGTCGTCAAGGTACGTCATTTACATAAAACTTCCACTTATATATATTTCTTTATGTGTCTGTACACTAGTTGTTTAATTAATATCCAAATTTCATTATGTATTTAGTGTAATAGACAAAAAGGAACTACTGAGTGCAGCTACTATGTCATGCACTGGATGTCCACCATCATTTTAGGAAGTTTTAGAAATAATTGGGAAGCGGTAAGTTTATTTCAAAGAAAATCGATTTATTTATAATTTGTATTACATTATTAACTTAATATGATTTATTTAATCATGCAGTATTTTAACGACCCTAGACCATTGGAGCCCGAGAGATTAAAAGCATTGCGGATTCAGTGGGCACAGTTTTATCTCCGAGTTAGAGATCAGGCCTAGGATTTAGGGACATTTTTTAACATTTTTTACATTTTTTACATTTTCTATGTAACACGAACATTGAATTCATTTGTTGATTGTTCTTTATAATATATAAATCAATTATTTGATGTTTATTATCATTAAAACTGCTTGAAAGTAGAATAAAATGTTTATTTGCTGTGAATTGGGCCTCCTGAAATTGCATTTGACAGGTACAATTTTGGGTTTACTGTAAAAACAGAAAGTATATATAAAAAAATATTTTAAAACAACATCGGTTATTAACAAAAACCGATGTTAATATCATAACCAACATCGGTTAGAATAAAAAACCGATGTTAACGTTTGTATATTAACATCGGTTTTTTGTGTATAACTGATGTCAGCGTTTGTATTTTAACATCGGTTATCTGTGGATAACCGATGTCAACTATTGTACATTAACATCGGTTAATTATAAATAACTGATGTGAATATTTGAATAGTAACATCGGTTATTTATAATTAACCGATGTTATACACAAAGAACTACACCAAATAAGTGTAAGCATCATCAACGTTGACATCGGTTTTCTAGAAAAACGGATGTTAAGGGCATACATTAACATCGGTTATTCTAGAAAACCGATGTTAAACTAACATATTAACATCGGTTTTACTGGAAAACCGATGTCAACGTTCATCATGCCTACACTTTTTTTGCTGTTGTTCATTGTGTTTAACATCGAGTATTTGGAGAACCGATGTTGTCATATGTATGTTAACATCGGTTCTCCAAAACCGATGTTAACATTCATACATTCAACATCGTCACTTTCAACATCGGTTTTAGAACCGATGTAGAATGTTCTAAATAACCGATGTTGAAAGTGTATTTTCTAGTAGTGTAAGCTCCAAGGATGTGAATTGAAGAACATTTGGTCGAGGGAGTTGTCTAAGGTTGAGGGTGAAGGCTATGAAGCTCTTTCATTTATTTTCTTCTTGTAGTTATGTAGTTAGATTTATCCATTTTGGGAGTTAATGTAACTGAACTTGTCTTTATGTTTACATTTTGATTATTAATCTCTGTTTATTGTTCATTTTAAGTGTTTTTTCTATGCATTCTTGTTTTCTTTGGTTTGATCACCCTTTGGTTGATGTTGTGGTTTGAATTATAATTGGAAAATACTTTTGAACTTAGAAATGGAAAGGAACACCTATTAGGTTTTTTGTTTAGGAATAGGACAAAACTTATTAGTCATATTTTAACTCTTGTTCTAAAAGCAAGCCACTTGGTTAGACTAGTTGAGGAATTGATAATTTGATCCAAGGTCTTAGATTCTTTCTATCCGAAGGATTGAAGTTTGAGTATTTTTTTGAGTTGGTGATAATAATTGAATTTTGAATTAGATGAGTGATTTTTTTTGCATGAGGAAGTTGATGTAAACCCATTTGCACAAGGGATGAGGATGGATCTTCAAAGGTTTTTCTTTTACTTGTATGAAATTCAGAAAATGGAATGGATAAGGAGAGAGAAAGTGGCGAGTTTATGGAGGGTTGAATGGAAGGGATTTGATTCAAAGTGTGAATGTGTTTGGATGGAGAATGATGACGATAACGATGGTGTTCAAGTGGGATTAAAGGCTGGTTTAAGTTTGGCAATTTTTTAGGAAAAAAAATAATCCGTAAATTTGAGTTAAGGTAAAATTATGGTGGCTGGTTGGGGAAAAACAATTTCTGGGTTTGTTTAGGTCGAATGAAGATTTAGAATGATAAAGAAGGAGAATAAAGAAGGTGGTTGGAAGAATCACTCCTCCGGAATTTGTGTTACACACAAGGTGGTCTTCCTTGATAAACCAATTTCTTGAATCACTCAAGTAACTAAGGAGATTCACTCCCACACTTTAGAAGGTGATTAAAACTCAATTCAAGGTCTGTTTTTTATTAGAAAATGTGCAGCCCATAAATAGGAATTTGATTCAAAGTGTGAATGTGTTTGGATGGAGAATGATGACGATAACGATGGTGTTCAAGTGGGATTAAAGGCTGGTTTAAGTTTGGCAATTTTTTAGGAAAAAAAATAATCCGTAAATTTGAGTTAAGGTAAAATTATGGTGGCTGGTTGGGGAAAAACAATTTCTGGGTTTGTTTAGGTCGAATGAAGATTTAGAATGATAAAGAAGGAGAATAAAGAAGGTGGTTGGATGAATCACTCCTCCGAAATTTGTGTTACACACAAGGTGGTCTTCCTTGATAAACCAATTTCTTGAATCACTCAAGTAACTAAGGAGATTCACTCCCACACTTTAGAAGGTGATTAAAACTCAATTCAAGGTCTATTTTTTATTAGAAAATGTGCAGCCCATAAATAGGAATGGCATCAAGTTGGTTCAAAAGTGAGAAGATGAAATGATCACCAATAGCAACAATTGATGGTGTCATTATACCTAATTAAAACTAGAATTATGACAAATGATCACCAATAACATCAATTGATGGTGTCATTATACCTAATTAAAACTAGAATTAAGACACAAAAACATGTGGAAAAATGCACAACTCCTGGTTAGCCAAGAGGCAGTCACAAGACTAGAGTTTCCACCTTATTAAACCTTAATTTCTTCAAATTAAAACAAACCCATAGATGGTGCAAATCCAAAGAGAATTGACAGTCACTTTAACAAAGTTTGGGCCTTTATTTCATCTAACAAAATGCTAATAAAACCACTCAACAAATGTGGTGCCCTCTACTCTTCTTGGAACATGGTGCAATTGACAATCCGAAGCTTCTCCACTTGTAACTTGGGCCTAAATTCAAATAGCATGGTTAACACTTGATGAAGAGTTCCTTGGCCTTCTTTGTTCTAGCCCTTGCCATAGGTCCTCCAAGTCTTTCTAAAGGTTCCTTGCCCTTAGTCTTTGCCATGTCTTCATCACTCTCTCCCTCTTCAAAAGGATTTATCCTCAAATCGGCTTCTCCATCTGCATCGAAAAGAGTTAAGTCCGACACATTAAATGTAGTACTCATATTATACTCACCGGGAAATTCAATCTTGTATGCGTTGTCATTTATCCTTTTAAGTACTTGAAATGGACTATCCCCTCTTGGTTGAAGCTTGGATTTCCTTTGCTCCGAAAACCTTTCCTTTCTCATGTGAACCCAAACCCAATCTCCGGGTTAGAAAACAACCTTTTTGCGCCCCTTGTTTGCTTGTCTAGCATAACTCTCATTCCTCTTTTCAATTTGGGCCTTGACTCTTTCATGGAACTTTTTCACATAGTTCACTTTGGCTTGTCCTTCCTTATGCTTAAAACCTGAAATATTAGGCATGGGCAACAAATCAAGAGGAGTTAGTGGATTGAAACCATAAACAACCTCAAAAGGAGAACAAATAATGGTGCTATGCACAACCCTATTATAAGAAAATTCAATGTGAGGTAAGCAAACTTCCCAATTTTTAAGATTCTTTTTCAAAACAGTCCTTAGCAAGGTACCCAAAGTCCTATTAATGACCTCCGTTTGTCCATCCGTTTGAGGGTGACAAGTAATAGAAAATAGTAACTCAGTACCCAACTTGGAGTCCCTATCACTAACAATGCTTCTTGGTAATCAATGGAGTTTCACCACTTCCTTGAAGAACAAATTCGCCACATGATTAGCATCATCAAATTTCCTACAAGGAATAAAATTAGCCATTTTAGAAAACCTATCAACAATGACAAATATGGAATCCTTACCATTACTTGCTCTAGGCAGTCCTAAAACAAAGTCCATTGATAAATCAATCCATGGAGAATCCAAAATTGGTAAAGGGGTATACAAACCATGAGGCATTACCTTTGACTTGGCCTTTTCACAAACAATACAACGCTCACAAAAATTTTGCACATCTTTCTTCATGTTAGGCCAATAAAAATTCTCTTTCAATGTATCTAAGGTCTTTTGGACCCCAAAATGTCTCATCAACCCACTTTCATGGGCTTCACACACAAGCAAGTTTCTAGTAGAACACTTGGGTACACATAATTTATTTTCTTTGAAAAGGTAGCTCTCATATCTATAAAAACCATCTTTAGAAAACTTTTCACAATTTTTTAAGATTTCACCAAAGGTGTCATCTCCTTCATACATTTATTTCAAGCAATCAAATCCAATCATTTTTGTTTCAAGCATAGAAAGCAAAAAGTGCCTCCTTAACAAGGCATCCGCAACAATATTTCCTTTTCCCTTTTTATGTTTAATAACATAAGGGAATTGCTCAAGAAATTCCACCCATTTGGCATACCTTTTATTTAGCTTTCCTTGTCCCTTTAAGTATTTTAGGGACTCATGGTCACTATGGATCACAAACTCCTTGGGATAAAGATAGTGTTGCTATGTTTTCAACGCTCTCACTAAGGCATACAACTCCTTATCATAAGTAGAATAGTTAAGGGTAGGAACACTTAATTTTTCACTAAAATAAGCAATTGGATGACCTTCTTGTAACAATACAGCCCCAATCCCAACATTTGAAGCATCACATTCAATTTCAAAAGATTTTGAAAAATTTGGCCAAGCAAGTATGGGGGCATTGGTTAACTTTTGCTTAAGAGCATTGAAAGCTTCTTCTTGTTTCTCCCCCCATTTGAAAACAATTTTTTTTTAAATTACCTCATTCAAAGGTGCTTCCAATGTACTAAAATCCTTCACAAATCGCCTATAAAAACTTGCTAGGCCATGAAAACTTCTCACCTCGGTCACACTTTTAGGTGTAGGCCACTCTTGGATAGCCTTAACCTTTTCTTCATCAACTTGTACCCCTTTGGAAGTCACTACAAAACCAAGAAACACAACATGGTCTTTCAAAAATAATGCATTTTTCAAGGTTAGCATACAATTGTTCCTTCCTAAGCACACACAACACCGATTTTAAGTGTGCAATATGCAAATCAAGGGTTACGCTATAAACAAGGATATCATCAAAGTACATCACCACAAATTTACCAATGAATTCTCTCAAAACATGGTTCATTAATCTCATAAAAGCTCTTGGTGCATTAGTCAAACCGAAAGGCATAACCAACCATTCATATAATCCATATTTAGTTTTGAAAGCGGTTTTCCATTCATCTCCTTCTTTAACCCTTATTTGATTGTAACCACTTTTCAAATCAATTTTGGAAAAGAAACAAGCACCATGTAATTCACCAAGCAAATCATTAAGTCTAGGTATTGGATACCTATATTTAATGGTAATATTGTTTAAAGCTCTACAATTGGAGCACATCCTCCAAGAACCATCTTTTTTTGGAACCAAAATTACTGGGACAACACATGGACTCATGCTATCTTTACTCATCCCTTACCAATGAGTTCTTCCACATGTCTTTGGATCTCCTTGGTCTCTTAAGGGTTGCTCCTATAAGTTGGCCTATTAGACAAAGAAACTTCAGGCACGAGATCAATTTGATGCTCAATTCCCCTCAATGGTGGCAACCTACTTGGAACACTTGATGGAAACACATCCTCAAATTCCTGCAAAATAGTTTTCACACTAGAAGGCAATTCAAAATTGTCAAAAGTGTTAGTGGTCAAAACATAATTTTAGCAAATCAACAAGTATAGGGGTTGTTTTGAATGAAACAACCTTTTGACCTCTCCTTTTGTAGCTAGAAAATTCTCTTTCACTTCAAGTGTTTCACTCATCTTTTTCCTCTCTTGTGTTTTCCTCTTTTTGTCTTCACTTTTTGAACTCTCAAGTGCTTGGATCTCTTTTTCTTTTTCTCTCTTTTCTTGAAGAATTTTCTCTTTCATTTTTCTTTGATCCTCACACACTTCTTGTGGACTCAATGGTTTGAGCACTATCTTTTTGCCTTGATGCGTGAAAGAGATCTTGTTGGTGAAACCATTATGATTAGCCCTCTTATCAAATTGTCATGGTCTCCCCAAGAGTAAGTGGCTGGCCTCCATAGGAACAACATCACAAAGCACTTTATCATTGTACTTTCCAATGGAAATATCCAACTCCACTTGCTTCCTTACTTGCACTTCTCCATCCTCACTAAGCCATTGAAGCTTATACGGCCTAGGATGTGGTTTTGTGACTAAATTCAATTTAAACACAAGTCTTGCACTTGCCACATTGGTACAACTCCCTCCATCAATGATCACCATGCAAACTTTGTCATTGATCAAACATCTAGTGTGGAAATTTTTTTCTCTTTGACTTTCCTCCATAGACTTCAATTGATGGCCAAGTAACCGTCTAATCATCAACAATTCTCCCTCCAGTGTTTTCTCCACTTCCTCTTCATCATCCTCACTCTCTTCTCCCTTTTCAACTTCGGACTCACTAATATACTCTCCATCTCTAAGAATCATGGCTTTCTTGTTAGGGCACTCATATGCATAATGTCCCAAGCCTTGGTGTAACATCCCATTTTTTCGTATATAAAATTTTAGAGAATAATGATGTTTTATAATTAAATAAATAAAGAAAAATAGTTATAATAAAATAATGGTTTGAGAGAAAATAAGAAGAGTATTTTATTATTCATTTGATGGAGAATAAAATAGAGTTTCTTTTTTTTATAAAATAATAAAAATAAATAAATAAAGTAAATAATAGGTCGTGAATACCCCTATTTATAAATAGCGACATGCTAGGTCAGTTTTCAGACTGACTTCTCAGCCTCCTCTGTCTACCAATTTCGTTTTTTCTCTCTTCCTCTCCCAAAACCCTCTTTCTTTTCCCGCAGGCCATCTGACCTGCCTCAGAAAAATGACGATCTCGGACTCATTCGCCGTTGGATCGTCTTTAAATTTAAATAGCATATTTGCAACCCATCTCCGAGCATTCTCATCGCTGGGAATTTCGATATCACGTCTGAGATAAGAGAAATACCCCTCGCATTGTAGCATTTCTCTTTCCCGCAGAAACCCAGAGTTGTCTTGGTAAAACTACGATCTCGATTTTGTTAACCGTTGGATTGTCATAAAATTTAGATATATTGTTCGAAATTCAGTTGTGCACGTTTTAACCGTTGGGAGTTTCGAAATAATGTTCGTGGAGGGAGACAAAAGGAATCGCATGAAGATAGTCCAAGTGGAGGTTTTAATCCTTTCTCCGTTTCTCTCACGTTTGGGAACTCTATCGGAGCAGTCGGAGGAAAAACTGGAGGAATCCTAGGGAACCGTTAGAGATGACGCTATCGCTGTGGGAAGACACGTGAGCCCGCTTAGAGGTAAGGGATGAGTTATTCACAGTTGGGGATTAGTGAGAACATGTGTAGGGATCCTTAAAGGATTAAATTGAGGTTTTATTTTGAGATGTTTGTTAAATTACAATTTTTCCTTTATGATTATAAATAAAATATTGATGTCCTAATGAAAATTGCTTGATAAATTGTGCTCCTGATATTTGTATATTTCGACCTATGATTTTGATATAATTGTGTAATATTATTTGAGGGGTTTTAGTCCTCATGTTGTGATAGTCTTTTATATAAATTGTTATATTGAGGATATGAAATGATGATTCAAATTGTGAGTATGTGATGAATTGTAGAATAACATGTTGCTTTGAGATTATAATATTGTTATTGAGATTGAGTATAAGTGTAAAGTTGAACATGTGTTAATTTGTGAGATACGTGTAAACATGTGATGGTGGATTATGACACTATGAGATGTGAAATTGTGAATGAATTCTAGTTGTGGATAAGTGTGTAGTTAACACTTGATGTGAAATTACTTGTGTTGTAAGCTATGAATTGTACAATAACCCGACCAGCGTTATCTTGAGAAAAGCGTTGATGCGCAGTGTTAAAGAGAAAATATAGGTTTCCTATTTAGGAACCAGTGTTAAATCGTAGCGCAATTGTGTTGAACGTGTTTAAAACACGAGTGTAAGGTCGTGAGTATTGTATAATTCATGAGCAGTGTCTGCATGCAAAAATTATTTTAGGGGTTGGACCTGAATCAGGAGGGAGAGACCCTGACGGACTCTTCAGAGTGTAGGCCTTGGGGGTCACCGAGTTTGAGTGCTCCTTTAAGCCTATGATGATCCCATATGGTTGGAGCATTCTCGCAAAACATCGTGACCCTGACTGGTCTCCCTATGATCTTACTTAGTGAGAGTGACCTAACAAACCCATGGTGTGGTGTATCTTGTTATGTACTCCTAAGCGCCCCAGGGTAGTTTTTCACTGACATGGTACCACATTGCATATAGGATTGAGTCTTAGCATAACTGTTGCATATGCTTGCTAATTGATGTGTTATTATATCTTGATCGAAGTGTGGGATTCTTGTGTAATGTGATTGATGATTGAAAAGTGAATTTTGAATGACGAAGTGGTGAAGTTACATGAGCTATGTTTAAGCAAGTGGTATCTCATTTATATAATATGTATATTTAATTGTCTTGTTTCTCTATTAGCTAGGACTATGATAACTCACTCCCTGTGTGTTGTTGTGTTTGGATCCTGTGATGATCTTGAACTTGTGTTCGGGGGAGCAGATGAATAGGTGGATGACTATGAAGAACCTCATGCTAGAGGACATGGGAACACCACGCTCTGATAGGATGTGACATTATGATATAGGTTCTATATTAATTGCATGAAACTTAGATGGCCTTCTTTGAGCCGAGATGACTTTATTATGTATTTGGACAAGTTTGAATATGATGTAGAAGAAAGTGAATGCGAGTCTTTTACCCATTTGAAAGGTTTGTATTTAAAAATATTTTAAAAGTAATTTTAATTAATATTTGAATTTTTATTCCTTTATTAATATATATGTGAGGGGTAGAGGGTGTCACACTTGGCAATGAAAACACTTCATATCACGACTCTTTTTTGAGGATTGTTCTTGGAATTTTGGAGGAGTTTTTAATGGTATAGGTGTTGCATTAAAGGTGGCAGCCCCTTTACTCTTGTCTTTCCAACTAGAAGAACCTTAATTAGTGGAACTCCTTTTGGCCACACCTTTCCTCTTCAATTGTTTCTCTACTTGGATTGTTTTGTGAAGCAAATCCTCCATTTTAACAAATTCCTACAGCTCAACAATATCACGGATATCACTATTTAAACCACTAAGAAATCTAGCCATAGTTACCTCTTCATCCTCTTTTATCTTGACTTGAATCTTGAGCACCCCCATTTCTTTATAGTATTCCTCAACACCTTTGCTACCTTGGGACAACTTTTGAAGTTTGAATTTTAAGTCCCTAGTATAGCTTGCCGGCACCAAAGTTTCCACCAAAGGCTCCTTACTTCTAGCTCTCTCCCTTTGCAATTTGTTCCACCACACAAGAGCATAATCCGAGAATTTCGCAGCTGCTAGTTTTAATTTTTGGGCCTCCTCATAGGTGTTACATGAGAAGATATGCTCTATCTTGAGCTCCCACTCCAAATATGCCTCCGGATCACTTTAGCCTTTAAAGGGGGGAATGTTGAGCTTGACTCCTTCAATTCGGTTTAGCCTTGGACCACCATCATTTCCTCCTCTCCTTTCTTCCTCATGACGTTCACGATTCTCTAATCGCTCAATTCTTTCATACAATTCCTCGTTGTTCTCTCTCAATAGTCTTTGCATTTGAGCATTGACAGCATCCAACAAGAATCTTTGTGCCCCATCCAATTGACGTTCACCACCAGCTGACATATTCAAAATATAAATAATAATAGTTATAAAAAAATAGAAGCTCACCACACTCAAGTGTATCTCTCAAATATGTTTTTTTTTTCAATTTTGTGCACTCTTGCCTTTTTCCACTCTAGAATTCTCCTTGAGTTCTAAAGAAATTCAAGAGAAAGTTTATACAAATTTCAACCACCAATATGTGACAAGGAAAAGGCTTAGGGCTAGGCTAACAAAGGCTTAGAACAAGGACAAAAATTCCAACAACTACATAATGGGATTTTTTTTTGAAGGAATTAAACTTCAAAATTTGGTAATTCAAACCTTCTAACAACCAATTATATTACCTTCAAGAATTTTTGAAAGCTATTATAGCATGAACCATTCAGCCCAAATATTTTTTTTTTTTAAAAAAAAAAATAAGTTTTTGCCTTCTTTTTTAACAAGAAATTAAAGACCTAATTTTTGCAACGGTTCAGCCTCAATAAAAAATAGCATGAACAAGGAAATATAAAATGACAAAGAAGAAATTAGAAGGATGTTACCAAGAAATTTCAGCCCAAGCAGTCTTGAAAAACCCTTGAACCAAAAGCTCTGATAACCAAAATGATGTAAATCCATTTACACAAGAGTTGAGGATGGATCTTCAAAGGTTTTTTTTTTACTTGTATGAAATTTAGAAAATGGAATGGATAAGGAGAGAGAAAGTGGCGAGTTTATGGAGGGCTGAATGGAAGGGATTTGGTTCAAAGTCTGAATGTGTTTAGATGGAGAATGATGATGATAACAATGGTGTTCAAGTGGGATTAAAGGCTGATTTAAGTTTGGCAAATTTTTTAGGAAAAAAATAATCCGTAAATTTGAGTTTAAGGTAAAATTATGGTGGCTGGTTGGGGAAAAACAATTTCTGAGTTTGTTTAGGTCGAATGAAGATTTAGAATGATGAAGAAGGAGAATGAAGAAGGTGGTTGGAAGAATCACTCCTCCGAAATTGGTGTCACACACAAGGTGATGTTCCTTGATAAACTAATTTCTTGAATCACTCAAGTAACTAAGGAGATTCACTCTCACATTTTAGAAGGTGATTAAAACTCACTCAATTCAAGGTCTGATTTTTATTAGAAAATGCACAATCCATAAATAGGAATGACATCAAGTTGGTTACAAAAGTGAGAAGATGAAATGATCACCAATAACAACAATTGATGGTATCATTATACCTAATTAAAAGTAAAATTAAGACACAAAAACATGTGTAAAAATGTGCAACTCTTGGTCAGCCAAGAGGCAACCACAAGCTTAGATTTTCCACCTTATTAAACCTTAATTTCTTCAAATTAAAACAAGCTCATTGGTGGTGCAAATCCAAAGAGAATTGACAATCACTTTAACACAAGTTTTGACCTTTATTTCAACTAACAAAATTATAAAATCACTCAACAAAGGTGGCGCCCTCTACTCTTCTTGGAACATGATGCAATTGACAATCTGAAGTTTCGCCACTTGTAACTTAGGCCTAAATTCAAATAGCATGGTTAACACTTGTTGAAGATCTTCCTTTGCCTTCTTTGTTCTAGCTCTTGCCATAGGTCCTCCAAGTCTTTCTAAAGGTTCCTTACCCTTAGTCCTTGTCATGCCCTCATCAGAAGTGATATAGTGAAATTAATCCAAACTCTTTTATTCTCTATTATTTTATCTTTTTTTATCGCTTCATAAAAGTACTATTTTTTATTTATTTATGCTATTGTTATTTATATTTCCGCAATCCAATGAAAATCACCGTTATTTCGATAATCATAGTTAGTTAACATTATTATTTTGTCGAGTATTATATAAGTTTCTATGGATATGATACTTTAACTTTAATTTTATATTGTTTGTGCAACCCGATATACTTACAAGGAGTTAACATATCATATTCTACCAAATGAATGCAACAGGCGACAAATTGTTTCATTCATTTAGATTATCATCTTTAACAGCAATAGTCTTGTTGCACTAGGTGAACAACAACAAAATGTATCACTCACTTACGTACATCAACGACCAAGCCTAAATTTGCTACTCTGCATATATTTTTGTGACTATAACGTTGAGCATTGGCATCAACATGTGATACACTAACAATATGATTTTGAAAACTATAACTTGCAATGATCCAAAGCCTACTGCATCAACTAATCCGATAGCTACCCCAATGTTTTCCCGTTCTCGCAGCAAATTACAGGGAATGAAAAGGAATATTCTAATACCACAAACGGCTAAAATGTTTCCTTGCAGCAAACAACACGCAATGATAAGGCATATTATCACCCCAACTTTATTTCTTATGAAGGTGTTTGTGAAGAAATCAGGAGCTGCAACAATAAGAAGAATAAAAACTGCAGGCAACTCCAGCCAATCTGCAATAACAGCCATGACTCATTATTGGTCACTAATGAAGAAAAGGGGAATATCCAAACTGATAACCAAGATTTGTGTGCTCTTAAATATTCATTTTCTTCCTATAGAAGTTAATGTTACAAAAAAATTTTCAAGACAGCATTTTCTAATACTGTTATATTTTAAGCTATTTTTTCTGAATGTCTAAAAGAATTCAATGTTTTTATAATAATATTAGTATCCTTGAAGTCTTAGTAATATGAAGAGGTATCAGGTCAAGTGTCCAAGCCAACACGTAGGTGTTTGTATCAGAAATGTGGTACACTATGCAACACTTCACAACAAAATGACTCTGCTTCATAGTCCAAAACAGATACAAATACAAGTTGAGCTAAGCTCAACCAGTTACAGGAATAGTTAGTTTTAAATTTTTTGTATTATACACTAAAATTAATGGATAGAAGCAAATAGTTTTTAAGGACACCGCTCATGTAATGTGCATCTTATATAGAAGAGCCTAAATACTCAGCAAAAATGTACCATACCAGAGAAGTGCCTTGGAAACAAAAGGTGCAATACAATAGCAATGAAAGCAATCCATTTTCCAAAGTCTGTCCTGTATAACCACAAAAGTAGAAAGATACTATCAAGAAAATTTTGATATTGGAGAGAACCAAAGACATGGATTTGATAACAATTAATAACGCATGATAAGATAATCACCTGATGATGCGAAAAATCAAGGAAGGCAGGCTGAAGAAAATGAATGGAATGAGTAGTGATGTAAGAATGTCCGTCTTCCAGTTCGCACGGTCCAATATCAGCAAATAACTTAAGTTCACAAAGAAAACTTATCAGTGAAAATGTAGAAAAACTCGGAAATTCGTCTACAGAAGACCACTTTGCAGGCTGAAGCCAAAAAAGAAAAAAAGAGAGTATAAGATTAAGTTTTGCAATATAAAATTGCACAATAGACAAAATAAGTTTGCACAAGTTTATAAAATTGATTTGAAGACATTCACCAGATGATGAGTATGAAATATTCCGGAAATTCTCAAGGTTCATACAAACTTTCTTAGCATATTACATACAAAACCAAAACCTTTGCTGCCCATTGTAATCCTACCTGATTAAAATAGGATTGGTGTAACATCCCAATTTTTGTAATATAGATTAAAAAGAATTGTTATTTATAAATAAAATAGATTTTGTTTTTATAAAATAAATAAATATAGAGCAAATAATAGGCTGAGTACCCTAGGTATAAATAGTTATGTTAAGTCAGGTGTCTCTTTTTGGCCTCATTTTCGTTTTTCCCCTTCTCCTCTCAAAACCCTTTCTTTTTCTCGCAGCCCACCAAACCTGTCTCAGAAAAATGACGATCTCGGACTCGTTAACCGTTGGATCGTCGTGAAATTTTAGTACCACGTTAACAACCCAATTTCTAACATTCTCACCGTTGGGAATTTCAAAATCATATCTCATCTGAGAGGAAAACCCTTCGCATTGTAGTATTTTAATTTCCCGCAGAAACCCAAAACTGTCTCGGTAAAACTACGATCCCGGTTTCGTTAACCGTTGGATTTTCATGAAATTTGGACATGTTGTTCGAAATTCAATTGCGCACACTTTCACCGTTGGGATTTTTGAGAAAATATTTGTGGAGGGAGAAAAAGGAATCGCATGAAGACAGTACAAGTGGATATTTCAATCTCTTCTCCGTCTCTCTGACGTTTGGGAATTCTATTGGAGTAGTCGGAGGAATAACGGAAGGAATCTCAGGGAACCGCTAGAGACGTTACTATAGCTGGCTGAAGACACGTGAGTCCGCTCATAGGTAAGGGGATGAGTTATTCACAATTGAGGATTAGTGAGAACATGTGTAGGGATCCTTAGAGATATCAATTGGAATGAGTTTTGGGGTATTTTTGCAATTTTCATTTTATCCTTTTAATTATTACAGTGAATTATATATGTTTGATGAATCAGTTGATGTCCCAATGAGAAATTGCTATGAAATTGATGTGTTTTTGTATTGAGTGTGAACCCCTTAGAAAAATTAAGCTTTTTTTATTAAGGTAAATTATATTTTAAATAATATTATTCAATGACTTATTTTATATAAATTATTATCTTGTTCTAATTTTTCTACGACGATGATCAACATGTTATGTGTATATAATTATTGTAATACTAGAATAATAAATTAATGAAAATTATAAGGTTAATGTCTAGTGGTAATTTCTTTTGATGTAATATTAAATTAATTGTTATAGAAATCCTTTGATAAAAAAAACAATGTAGTTTAATTTACTATATACATATACATATATATGTTTTGTATCATGCAAATATTATTATTGTGTGATGTGCATGAGTTATAAGGTGTAATAAGTTATTATAATGGTATTATAATATTATAGTGAAGATTGAGTAGTACAAAGTTGAATGTGTCAATTTACGAGATACATGTAAAAATGAGATGATTGATGTGATATTATGAGATGTTAAATTATGGGCATGATATTTGATTGTGAATAAGTGTGTGTTTGACGCTTGATGTGACAATAATTATATTGTGAGCTATGAATTATACAATAACCCGACCAGTGTTATCTTGAGAAAAGCGTTTATGCATAGTGTTTAAGAGAAAATGTAGGTTTCCTATTCATGAACCAGTGTTAAATTGTAGTGCAATGTGTTAAACGTGTTTGAAATACGAGTGTGAGGTCGGGGGTATTGTATAATTCATGAGCAGTGCTTATAAATGAAATATGTGATGAATTGTGGAATAATATGTTGCCTTGAGATTATAATATTGTTATTAAGATTGAGTAAAAGTGTAAAGTAGAATAGGTGTTGAATTGTGAGATACGTGAAAACATGTGATGGTGGATTGTGACATTATGAAATGTGAAATTGTGAATGAGTTTTGGTTGTAAATAAGTGTGTGATTAACTCTTGATGTGACATTATTTGTGTTGTAAGCTGTGAATTGTACAATAACCCGACCAGTGTTATCTTGAGAAAAGCGTAAATGCACAGTGTTAAAGAGAAAGTGTAGGTTTCCTATTTAGGAACCAGTGTTAAATTGTAGCGCAATATGTTGTACGTGTTTAAAACACGAGTGTGAGGCCGTGGGTATTATATAATTCACGAGCAGTGTCTGTGTGCTAAAATGATTTTAGGGGTTGGACCTGAATCAGGAGGGAGAGGCCCTGACGGACTCTTTGGAGTGTAGGCCTTGGGGGTCACCGGGTTTGAGTGCTCCTTTAAGCCTATGCTGATCTCATATGGTTGGAGCATTCTCGCAAAACATCATGACCCTGACTGATCTCCCTATGATCTTACTTAGTGAGAGTGACCTGACAAACCCATTGTATGGTGTGTCTTGTTATGTACTCCTAAGCGCCCCAGGGTGGTTTTTCACTGACATGGTACCACATTGCATATAGGCTTGAGTCTTAGCATAACTATCTCATGCGCTTGCTAATTGTTTATTATGAAATTGAG
The DNA here is from genome assembly GCF_000004515.6 of Glycine max. Classification (NCBI taxonomy): domain Eukaryota; kingdom Viridiplantae; phylum Streptophyta; class Magnoliopsida; order Fabales; family Fabaceae; genus Glycine; species Glycine max. The sequence continues at coordinate 21,286,426 of NC_038243.2, forward strand.
GTGTTATTATGTCTTGATCAGAGCGTGTGATTCCTGTGTAATGTGATTGATGATTGAAAAGTGTGATTGATTGATGAAAAGTGAATTTTGAATGACAAAGTGGTGGAATTACGTGAATTATGTGTAAGTAAGTTTTATTTGGTTTATATGATATGTATATCTAGTTGTCTTGTTTCTCTATTAGTTAGGAATGTGATAACTCACTCCCGGTTTGTTGTTTGTGTTTGGATCCTGTGATGATCTTGAACTCTATGTTCGGGGGAGCAGATGACTAGGTGAACTGCTTTAAGGAATATTGTGCTGAAGGACGTCGAGACACAACATTCTGATAGGATATGACATTGAGGTATAGGGTTTTATATTAATTGTATGAAGTCTCAGACGACCTTGTTCGAGCCGATGACTTTATTATTTATTTAGACAAGTTTGAATATGATGTAGAAGAAAGTGATTGTGAACCTTTTATCCCTTTGAAAGGCTTGTATTTAAAAATGTTTTAAAAAAATACTTTTAATTAATATTTGAATTTTTATTCCTTTGTTAGTATATATGTGAGGGATAGAGGGTGTCACATTTAGTTCCAGGGAAAGATATATGTGCTCAAGACCAAAAAGTTATTACATACAAAATATCTTAGAACGTGGGTTTGACTTAACTCAACTTTTTAAAAAAAAACTTAAAAAAAGATCAGTTACGTGGGGATTGCCCCACTTGTATATTTGGTCCAACATACAAGAGGTCCTTAGGCAAATTTCTCCATATAGGCTCCTTTTCGAAACTAATTCTCGATATGGGTCTCTTTTCAAACTATTTCCTGCATGGTGTCGTTTTTTTACATAAAAAGCATGCAACTCGCAAAAGCCATTGGCGAGTTTGGCCAGCCTTTGACACGTGGCACTGGTCTCGCCAGTGCCACTGGCGATTTGAGCTCCACGGGACTCACCAGTTTGACTGGCGAGTTGAGCTAGGTAAGCTGGCTAGCATTGCAGAGGGTTGCAGACACGGAACAACTTTTTCAGGTTGGGAATTGCCAGTGGGATTGGCGAGTTGTGCTTTATTTGGAACTGCCAGTAGTACTGACGATTTGTTCATTGATTAGCTGAGATCATCAGCTTTAAATAGCCTCCCTCTTTTCACATTTGCTGTGCGTTCATCATATAACGTGTGCTGAAGTGTTGCCAAGTTCTCAACACTTTAGTCAAATATCTCGCTTTCATATGCTTTGATTTTTTTTTCATTTATTAACATTATATTTATGAATTGAATCCACAGAAAAATAAAGAGAAAAACACGCTTATGAACGGAAATATTTTTATAGTTCAAGCACGTAGAAAAGTTAACTCTAAAAAAGACTTCCTACATGCAATGATATTTTAAAGGATTTTACAAATAATGCTTGCGAAGATACTGGGGTCTAAGTTATTATAAAAACTTTTGTAGTTTGCTTATATTTACTTATGATATTTTTCTTTGCATTATTATTTCTACATTTAAATAAATTTGTTGAGTGTGACATTAAAAGATACTCAAGTATGCATGAAATATAAAATTGGTTGTTTATAATATAATATAGATATTAGTTTCGAAAGCAAATTGATGTTTAAAATTATATTGTGATTTCATAAGCAAAAATACTATCGTTGTGTTTGGTGGCAAAAAGATAGCAAAGAAATGGAGGAGGAATGAGCAAAAGTGAGTATGTTCAGTATATATAAAATATATGATAGAAATAAAAACTGGGCAATTGAGTAATGTTTAAAAAACACACTGCTATTTAAAGCCAATGAGCAAATCGCTAGTGTTACTGGCAGTTCCAAATAAAGCACAACTCGTCAGTCCCACTGGCAATTCCCAACCTGAAAAAGTTGTCCCGTGTCTGCAACCCTCTGCAACGCTAGCCAGCTTACCTAGCTCAACTCGCCAGTCAAACTGGCGAGTCCCGTGGAGCTCAAATCGCCAATGGCACTGGTCTCACCAGTGCCACGTGTCAAAGGCTGGCCAAACTCGCCAATGACTTCTGCGAGTTGTATGCTTTTTATGTAAAAAACGACATCATACAAAAAATAGTTTGAAAAGAGGCCCATATCAGGAATTAGTTTCGAAAAGGAGCCTATATGAAAAAATTTGCCGAGGTCTTAATCGGTTAACGTGAAACAATTTTTCTCAAAAAAAAAATCATTAATAATGAAAAATAAATAAACATACTTGGTGGCTAATCATTCAAGATGCAAAGGAAAAGTGGCTACTCTTAGTCCACAAGAAAGAGAGAGATTGTTGGAGTAGAGTATATATACATAGCAGTAATGGATGCGATGAGTTGTGGGAGGAAGACTGCAGAATCCGAGACACCGAACTTGATGACACGTTGGGTCAAGTCCCTGAGATCAGAGTAGAACTGCTCCGCTGCTTGATCCTCAAAGAAATCTCTCATTGCTACATAGCAGTTGCTCTTTTGCAAAATTCGCAAGGGAAACTCAAAAACAAACTAAGTGGAATGTGATTTGGATCACTTGAAAGTGATATTAAGCATAGCAAAAGATACACTTATACAGTTGGGGCATTGACTCAGCAAGGTTCTTGGAAGTTAAGATGGTTGTTGGAATAGGTGGATGAAGTTGGAGTAGGGAACTATGCGAATCAGAAGAAGGTGAGGGTTAAGTAAAGTGAAGTGAAGGAGAAATTATTGTACGGTCCGGACCACTACGTCATACAATAATTTTCTCGACGTGAAGGAGTTGCAACTATGGGTTGGATTGGGATGGTGGGTTTGAAAGGAACTGTTAATTAAAATTAGACGGTTTGGGATGGATCTTGGAAAGCAATAAAGACGTGGGTAGCGTCTGGATCCCCCCCGCTACTCACTGTCTAGTCTCTAGCTCTAGTCTACGTCTATCCTCCCTCTCTCACCTACTCAGGTAAACTGTTTCCAAAAGTATTTAGAATCTTACTTTTGTTTTTGAAGACTAAATTTAAATTTTAGTCTCTTTATAATCTTTAAATGTGATTTTGTTTTTATTTTTTATTTTAGTAATTTTAATATTTTTATTTTAAAAAATCTATAATATTGATTTAATTTTTAATTTTAAATGTTTATTTTATTTTATTTTGATCAAATTGAATCTTAAACTTAACTTATTTAGTTAATATGTCATTAAAATTTAATTAATTAAAATGAAAAAAATTAAACATATACTAAATTAAAGATTAGACCAAAAGGAGTACACTATAATTGTAAGGAAGTAAAAGAGGGAAAGTCTTTGGTTGGATTATAAATTGTGTTTTTTAATCATTTTTAAATGCACCCCATAATTGTGTACAATATTGGAAATTTTGTTGTAAATATTAAAATTATTTTTTAAAAATATTATTACAATAAAAGTATTTTAAAAATATATTTTAATGTTTTTTTTGTAATGTGCGTTGTTATCATAGTCATCACCACAAAAAACATTCTTAAATTAATTTAATAGGATTACAACTTTTAAAATGAGTTTACCTTGAAATTAAAAATTAGAGAAAAAACTAAAATTAAATTTTAAAAATAGATGAGTTTTGAGTTTCAGTTTATTCTTTGTTTTTAATTTTTAAAAGGATGTTACAAATTAAAGATAAATATAATGAGTCAATTATGTTCCACTGACTCACAGGTCTAGCTAGGTCGAGTTATTTATTGGATCGACCATGCCTTAAACTTGATGCAACCTATTATGACCTAGTCCTTGACCTATTTTACATATATCCTTAGTTAAGAGTTATTAATTTTTTTTTGAATTATCACTACAAGAAAAATGACCTATACCTACGGACAAAAACTGTTACTATAAATAAAAATCCGTAGGTAAATGTATGATAGACTTTGTCCTATAGACATTTCTTCCATCAACTTTGAGAAGACGTATAATGATGACTAATTGTCTGTCACTATAGGTTTTACCTACTATGTATTGTGTGTAGGTAAAAGTCATTAGCTTTTACTTACATCTCCTAACTGTAGGTAAAAGTCTTTAATATATATCTATCATCTTCAACTGTAGGTAAATATGTTTAACATGAACACCTCTAATAAGAAGACAATTCTAGGGTGCCAATTTGAGAGCCTAACTAGAAAGACTATGACCTGTTTAGTAACTAGGGATGCACCTTGGCATTGCAATCTGCCCTCCTAAGATGGGTAAGGTACATAAAATTAATAGAGTCAAATGTCCTGCTTGAAAGTTGCCATGAAGCAAGACTAGAGCACTTAGACTACCACTTACATTACACCATCAACATCCAAGTCACCACATCCTACAGCTTGTAGATCTCTTGCTAGCTCTTAGGTCTTTTCATACGCCACTGCCAGCATTCGAAGATACCGAAACCTCAAATCAAATACAAAGTACATTGGCATCAGCCTGCTGTCAAAACTGGCACTTGGATGATAATAATGAAGGAAATTGGTTAATCGTACTCACTAATAGGAGCTCACCTTCCTCCACGGAAGGTAAATTGACAAGAGATGATTTCTCTAACAGTTTGTCCAAAAGGGCAGTGATTCACTGCTCTAAAACTCTCTACATGCAGAATTATGAGAACATTGGTTTTTGTGAACACAATAAAATATACAACCTATTCAAAGCCACAATATTTAGTGAAGACCATGTTGTCTAGTACCTGAACTAAAATTGACATGACTTCACTTGGTGAAGGGAATACGGCCGTGATTGTTGCAGCTTCTTTATGAACAGTATCTGTAAAAAAATACTGTCAATCATTGTCCTGCCAAGAATATTTTCATTTTAGAAACAGAAGAAAGTATAATTCAAACCTGTGATTTCTTTGTACAAGGAGGAAAGCCCACGAGCAACATTACTAGGACTAGCTTGGCCAGCCAGGTCACCAAGAACCAGCTTAGTGTCTGCATTCATTATTTCCACATCAATGAACATTGGACGTGTTGCCACATAATGTTGCATGGCACTTGTACCCCTGTTAAACTGCATTACAAATAGTAATTTAGTTAAATAGTAGCACTAATTTACCAAAAATTCAACATTTGATATGTTAGTGGGTACACTCAAATGTAATTATGTACAACAAAACTTTATTACTTGAGACAAAATTTTGGCACATTCTGAAATTTGAAGTTATATGAAGGTAGAGAATCTCAAGCCAGAAGCAGTTTGGTGCATATCAAACACCAAGACAGAACCATTATGCGAGGAAGTTATATGAAGATTAGCATTTGAAGTTTCCACATCAAATAAATACAAAACCATAGTGCTGACTTGTAGTCCAGCATATATGTAATGTGAATTGTTGAGATCCCATGAACAAGACCATGCAAGAACCTGGAATACAATTCCAGTAAAGGTGAAACCCCCCAAAGAGGGACTAGTAAACTCAACTTGTGACAGATCACAATCTTTGAGCAATAAATTAGTAGAACAAGGGGAAAAGGGGCATGAAAAAAAACTATTTTAAGAATTTATTTCTAATTTTCTACAAGTAGTTTGGAGGATTTTCTCTTATGTCATTTGAGGTTTTGGAATCAGGGGAACTAATGGCGATTGATGGCCTTGCCCTCCTGCCGAATGCTATTTGTAGTTAGTTCATGCCTAAGGTTGGAGAAAAAAGCTAGACTTTCTGGATATCTACTTACAACACTGCATCCTTTATGGAAATCAGTGGTTTTTTTATCTTCTTCATGGTGTTTAGTTAATGGTTACTTAGAACGGCCATCTTTGGAAAAACATGCAAAGAGACTGGAAACCTTTGCTCAACTCAAGGAGGATAAAAAGTTAAATATACAAGCAATACCAATCTTAAAAACCACAAAACATAGCAATTACAAACTATTTCCAACAGCTTTATTACTACTAAATTACCAAATCAAAATATTGAATCAAACTTCACCTGTAGGTCATAATTGACAACAAGGTTGCCGCTGTCCAAGCTGTAACAAAAGGAAATACATCAATGACCAAATTTTTACTACGTCAGACAAGATGAATTAGTACTTAATGCAACCATACCTGAGCACTGATAATTTCTTTCCTAGAGAAGCAAAGAGAGCTAGGCTACTACTATGAGAAACCGAAATGTGTAGGTCTTTAACACCATTTGTGCCGGAAGGCAGTAAGATGTCTTGCATCTCAAATGGAGACATACCTAGTAGTAGTATGTAAAATAAATTTAAAGGGGTTATAACTATTTAACAAACTTGTATTTGCATTGTGTGTACATTTAGCCAATAATTGCTCCGATGTCATTAGAAGAGGCCGCATGGTACAAAAATATGTAGCATTACTCATTAACATGCATTTTTAATCATTTTGATGTGTTACCTGCATGCATTGTATACTCTTCCACTGTTGCCTGCGATAGAGTTAATGTCATAGTTTTTGTTATCCCCTTAAGAGAAGAACGTCAATGTGTGTGTGATATTGGTTAATTGATTTTTCTATTGTGCCTAAAGTCTCATTGTATAATGGCCTCTAGGAATTTTGTGACCTATCATGGAAGGCATGGGTTAAGTTAAATGACATTTGTCCTCTCCAGGCTTTGGCTCTTCAAAGAGGCAAAGGTAAAGTGGTAATCATAAAAAAATTCAGGGTAGGAAAAATGCAATAGAAAGAACCTTCTCAAGTCTCAACGGACAGTCTCTTATCCCTTTTGTTGGGTAGTTGAGTTGAGAATATGCTTCTTTCTTCACTAGTGCATGGGAAAATCCTTTCTGCATTTCCCTCTAAAAGGCCACAAAAAGCAAAGTCCAAAGTGGATAAGCAAAAATGAAATATGAATTGATTGATTAGACTCCATACCGTTCCTAGTTGTTTGATGGACAAACTTATATGTACAAAACGTGTGGAAATTGGAAAACATCATGATCCATAATTATTTAATTGATAAACTCTAGGCAGCCATACAGTGGAGACCAAAATTGTAAATCATAAGATAACTTTATCTTCAATTTCATTAATTGATAAAAATTACACGTCTAGAAGTTAGGCAATGAATAGAATGTTTCAAGTTTCTTTAATGCTAAGCTTTAGTGGTGTCAACAAGTAAGGGTATTTCTTATTAAACAGTAGTGCTTGAGTTATCCATCTCTAAAAATAAATTATAAATATCTACAGAATTCTACTTGTATCCATCTTAGCTTGATGGTTCCATCCCTGACCAGACAGGAGAAAGGCATGCACACACACATATATATATATATATAGAGAGAGAGAGAGAGTATAAAGAGGTAGTATTAGGCTTCACTGTTTCACAAGAAGCATGGTCAAGAAGAAAATATCCAAAGGAGATATTTCCTAGTTACTTTTCCCCACATCCCGAATCCTTTAAAAAAAGGATAGCCGCCTTTCATCATCCCTTAATATCCTCTCTCTCACTCCCTTCTTCAGATCCTCTAAACCCACTTTAACTCTGTTTCTTGAGGTCAACTTGTGTAATATGCCACCCAAACTAGTTCTGCCGCTGGTTACACCAACCAACCCAAACCTGTTTTAATAACACTGCTCTCTCTACTGAAATATCACTATCATAAATTTCTACAAAAGTTCAGCAAATGCTAATAACTTGAGGAAGATAATAGTTCTTTGTTCAGTACACTTAACAACTGACAACTGAGGCTTTTTATGGCTATATCTAATTACCTGAATCAAATTGCTCAAAGAACTAAGCATCACAAATCTGATGTAACAACAATCTATTCTCCCAAAAACCTTTATATTAGAGTATTGGCATCAGGACATTAGCAGCAGCTAGTAGTAGCATTCCTAAGTTCACATTCCCAGAAATAACAATACAATGCTAGAAACATACACAATAAGTGTGAGTGGAGTATTAATTAGAAAATGTTTTCAATTGAGGTTTCTACACATATAGTCTTAATATTTAACCCTCAAATAAGTTCTGCCATACAGTTTATTTCTTGGTTCCATGTTCCAATTGACATCTTGCAAAATTTCAGCTAAAAAATAACTAATACAATTAAAAGAAGATATCAAGCAGACGCAACACAAGTATTTAGTGTAGATGAAGTGGCATCGAGCATTGCCTTCATAGTTCCCCTGTATTTTATGGATTTAGACTTGGGAACAATATTTTTCAGGACACCTATGTTCTTGCCAGAATAATGAAAGTCAATACAAGCCTATTATATTATTATTTTAAAATTATTATTTTGTATGTCTCTGTTTACTTAATTTTTTTCATAAATATTTAATGAAAGAATAATTAAATAAGAATATGAAAGAAAAAATAATAATTAATATATCAAAATTAAAAACCATCTTCTAAAGAAAATCAAACAAATTTTTAAAGAAAATTTTATAATTAGGAATGTAATGAGTATATTGTACTGTATACTTTAGCCAAACTATTTTTTTTAGAGGAAAGCAAAATTCCTGTGCAAGAAGAAAGAGAAAGAATAAGCCCAAACTCTTAACTCCAACACAAAATTTTGATCCATCAGGCTCTAACTCCAACACAATATTTTTTGCCACTCCCAACAATTACTACAAACATTAGTAAAATGCTTCACCAAGAGACAAAATCACAAGCAACCCGTGGCCAAGAAATGAAGAAATTACCTAAAAATAGATACTATAAATTTGTAGTAACCAACTCCACGGAAACTTCAAGCTAATGTTTCTGCATTAATTCAATTTTTGTTATCATACACTACTGCACTAGTTTGTCCTTGTTCTACCCAAACAGGCATGTTCCCGCTCTAGACTTAAATAAGGAACAGTTAGCACAAGCAATGCTACCTTGGCTATATATATTGCAACACACAAGGCATTCTGAATGTGTGTAAATCATCCTTCTGTAGCACTCCATATGCCCTTGGCAGTTCTATACCTCTATTTACTTCCCTCAGTCTATCATATGGGAATGGGAATACAAGAGGTATTTAAACCTATTACATAAAAACCCCACCCTCGGACTAAGAAATGTAATCATATTAAAGGATGATTTACACACATTCATTAAAGTATAGATTCCTATCAGAGATACTAAACTAAACTTCCCTAATAGCTTAATATTTTGAGATAATTGATCCTCAAACCTCCTTGAATAAAGTATTCAGGATTTATTCTTGCTTTCCCCGTTATTCTAGCAAAAGTTGCATTTTAGCACAAGATAAAACAGGCATGTGCTTTGTCCATGCTGGATGGGACATGTTAGTGATATAAAAACCAATATTGAGTCTTCAGTTCACATAAGAGCTTAAGCTTCCAAGATGATTGGTTTTCAACAATTTTAATATCAATAATTTTATCTTCTAATATAAGTTTTAAATTGTTCTCCTGGCCTTTTATTTTGAGTTTGATGTCATAAATTTCTTGATCACTTCAGCAGCTCAAATAAAATAATGGAATCTCTTGATTATATGTTAACCTCATCAGATAAAACTATATCAGAATTCCATCGTCCAACCTCTTGTTGGATAAAACCATATTTCCTTGGCATTTATTTTTATAATCATTAGACTAGTCCATCCCTAGAATTATCCTTCACTTGCTATTTCTCTGAATTCAATTGTGTACAAGTTAGTCCTTAAATTAATAAATTTACACAAAACATATTAAATTAGTTTTTCTCAAGAATCAAAATGAGATACAAGAATGGTTAACATGATACAAGTTGTATATATATTCAAGGACTATATTTTACAGAAATTGTTAAAAAATAGGTTATTATGTCCCTATTATATACTAGGACTATCAATGAAAAACTATCAACAATCTCATCAACAATCTTTGCATTTGCTGATAATCCAGTCTCATCAGAAGAACACCTTAGCCTCTGAGGTGAGTTTTGCGGCTGACACAAGCAACAAGGTAACAACCTCAGTGGTGAAGTCACAAATCAATCACAACTCGATTCATTCATTCATCCATTCACAAATAAAAATTCTACTAGTTCTCAAATTTTCAAAATTCAATGCTTCAAACACAAATAGAGTATGGAGAAATCGAATAGAAGATGAAGACATTCAAAGGAAATTCAAAAATGTCTCACACAGACACTAATAGGTGAAATTAGAGGTGAAGATGTAAGTGAGATACTTGAGGTTAGGGATTCTTCAGCTCCGCTAAAAAAAAATCATTGCGTCGAACCTAGGGCTTTTGCGGAACTCTGTGAGAGAGGAACAATTTTGTTAAACGAGATAATGAGTTTGAATGCTGAGAGAGAGAGATAGGGATAAGGAAAACGCAAATAGAGAACTCTACGAAATAAAATCAGCACTACTAAATAGAGAATGGAGAGAACTCTATTTATCGAAAAAAATGAAAGTATAAAGGGAGAGAACTCTACAAAATAGAGAACGGAGAGAAGTATAAAATCAAATTAATAATAAAATCAGCAGTGTAAGTATTCACGATGGGCCTCCCAAACTTCAAACAGTGCAAGTATTCACGATGGGCGTCGGTATAAACTAACAATTACATTTTTTAAATATTTTTTCTTCTATTGAGTAAAAAATTCAGGATAAATTAAATTAATCCGTAAAAAGAATACTAATCTAAATTAAAATTAATTCTTAAAATTATTAATTAACATATTTTCTTTAATTAATATATTTACTAAAAACATAAGAGTCTGATATTTAAATTCAAATAATTTTTGGAGTTTTACTTACACAAAGTACATAGTTGCAGATAGAAGTTTTTTTTTAATTTTAATGAATTTATCTACGCCAAATAATTGTAGGTACAAGTTATTGAAATTTACCTACATTAATTAGTTGTAGGTAAAAGTATTTTACACTAATTTATATGTAAGCAAAAGACGTCGGTAAGTAGAAGTCATTCTTTTTGTAGTGTATAAAAATTTATAAATTAAACTAAAATAATTAATATTTAATTTTACATATATTTATTTTCAAATAAACTTTTACTTTAATATAAATTAATAAATTGTTATATATTTAAAAAATTTCTTATTTATATTTTTTTTTAAAATTACATACACTAATGTATGGACTATTTTAAAAAATATTTTATGTAATTTATACAAATTAAGAAAAATTAAAAATAATATTTAAAAGATCTAGAAAATTAAAAATTTAGAATTTATTAATTTTATAATTAAAATAAAATTTGTCTTACTTATATATAAAAAAATTTACTTAATTTATACAAATTTAAAAATAATTTATGTATATAATTTATATATTAATATATGAAATTTACTTATAAATTGGTAAAATTAAAATATGTAAACTCTTCAAAATAAAATATATAAAATGATATAATATAAAATTAAAAAAGATTTATATATATTAGATATTTTTTATTTTAAAAAAATCTATAATTCAAAAAAATTAATAACTTTTGACTAATGATACATACAAAATAGTGTTTATAAAATTAATTAAACAAAACAAATGTCTTAGTGATTTATTGCTTTATCTTTGAATAAAAGGTTATTAGTTCAATGCTTGTATCACAACCAATGTCACGGTGGGGACGACCCAAACATATTTGACTATGGAGTCCCCACCAATATTTTATCTAGGGAAATAATGTTGAAAAACCTTTCATAAGTAGTCTTTGAAATTAAAGATAAGTTTGAGAGTCGATTAGGTGTAGAGAAGATATTAGTACCCTACAACGCCCATTAAAATGGTACCTATAAATAATTGCGCAAAATCATACAACTTTATAAATATTTATTTTACTCCAATAAAAGAAATATTTTTTTAACATTTAATTATTTTTTTTGTATTTCTTATTCAAAAGATTTTTTTTAAGAAAATGGTTGCACAAAGATTTAAGCTAGCAAATGGCTAGTCATTGAACTCTCAAAATGTCATTGGTTGTTGCACATTAAAATGAAAATTATTTTTAAAAAATAAATTGACAAAAGAAAATAACTCTATGCGCAAAAATTTAGATTGCTAATAGCTATCTTATAAACTTTCATGATTTAAGTAACATTAAAGGTAGAATTGTTACTCAATTAATGTCACAAACCATTGCACGAGTTAAAATAATTATTTTTTTTATTTGATATCACAAATATTATAAACAATATGAATTAATCAAAAGGCCCAAAAATCAGAATCTCTTTTCATGTTGCAATGAACTAACGAAACATAATGATTGCATCCTAGATCCTAACCTTAAGTAGAGTACTACACACACAAAAATCCACATAAAACATTGTATAATTTAGATCTTTTCTTTATTATTTCATAAATAAATAAGCTAGAAACCAAAGCAAAACACCTAAACATTGAGATCCTGGGTAGTTAAACAACACGTCATGCATATATCAAAACACAAAATGGAACAAATATTAAAAAAAAGAATAAAAGAGAAAAAAAAACTTAAAACCAAAACTAGCCTTCATAATATCGTATTTGATACTCCTATGCACATAAATAAATAATGTCACATTGCACCCACGGAGTTGCATGACGTTACATATAAGGAAAAAATGAATTGAATAAAGGTGTCGCAACCTACCCTTCGGCGGGAGGGCGACGCGAGACTCGCGGGATGCGTGTTCCACGAAAGGAATACGCGCGGAGTCGCCACCAACGTTTATTTGAGGAAAACGTCGGAAAAACCGGAAAAGACGCGATCTACGAACTTTTAAGTGAAAGGTTCGGGAGTTGTATTTACGCGCGGGGAAGGTATTAGCACCCCACACGTCCGTCACAAGGGACGGCAGCCTTTAATCGAATGTGCAAACATGACTTTGATTTTTACGTTCCCTTTTATGTCCTTATATCCTTTATACCCTTTTTATATTTTTTCTCTTTTAGTGGTCGACAAGGGTGTTTCCCTTTGCTCCTACGTATTCCTCAATTTGCGATGAGGAAATCAGACCTACGTAGTTCTTTCGGAACAAAGTGTTTGGTTTAAGTTTGTTTTTTGTCTTTTTTGCAAAATATGTTTTTTATTTGAACAAAAGGTCATTTAAGGTGTTGGACCATTAAAGGATCTTTTGATTTTGAAAGGAGAGAAACGTTAAGGCATTGGACCATTAACGATCTCTTGTTTTTGAAAGGAGAGAAACGTTAAGGCATTTGGACCATTAACGATCTCTTGGGGTGGTCGACAAAAGCGGGGCTTTTGCTCCTACGTATCCTCAATTGCGATGAGGAAATCAGACCTACATAGTTCTTGCAAAAGCGGTAAAGTCACATGTTGATTTTATGCTTTTGAACGGTCCATGTTAACCGATAAAAGCAAAGAGGACCGTTTAAGGCGTTGGACCTTAAAACGGTTTTTAGTGATTTTTCGGAAAAAAACTTGATTTGTGAGTTGATTTTAGTCTTAGTTTCACTTTGGTTATTAATCAATTCATTCAAGGAAACTTCCAAAGAAAAACGTCCGATTGATTTTTTTTATTATTTTATTCAAAGATGTTTTGATTATTTTATTATTATTTTTCAAGATATTTTGATTATTTTATTATTATTTTACTTTTTTTGGTTTAACCGAGGTTATAGCGTGAACGATCGGTTAGATTTCGTTTTAACAGTGATTAAACGAGATTACAACACAAATGATCGGTTGAAATTCATTTTATCATTTATTAGACGAGAAAACGGCTTAAATAAATGGTTAAAGCACGTTAAAAACGGAAGAAAAGAAAACTGAAAGTAAACGAAATTAAAGTGAAAGTACACAAAACAAGAAATGAATTGAAAGTCTCGGATTCGAAAACTTACCCGTTGAAGAACGAAGAACGAACGAAGAACGGATGAAGAACGGTGAAGAACGACGAAGAACGATGAAGAATTTCCACAGAATCGCTTACGGAAGCGTTACGGAAGTACTTCGACTTGATTTTTCTTCACGAAAACGTGTTTTTTGCCCAAAATAGCCGAAATGCATAGCCAAAGGGGTCTTGAACATTTTGAAACAGCTCCCCCCTCCCCTATTTATAGAAAAAAAGGGAGGTGCTTGCCGCCCAAAGACTTAATGAAGAAGATTTCTAAGCGCACCCGAATTACTAAGTTCACCCCCCTTTTCGTATTTTACGGAAAAGTTACGGAAGCCTTACGGAACTGTTTTCGAATTTGATTTTCATCTTTTTTCTCTTCCCTTTCACCAATGTTAAGTGAAATATGCTTACCCAAGGTTTTCGGAAATTTTACGGAAGTATTACGGAAGCCGCGGAAGCCCCAAAAACCATTTTTCAAAAACGTGGAGGAGCTTGCCGCCCAGTTGCTTCCTCCTTAAGCAACCCAACTTCCAAAATGTTCTGGAAGGGCCTAGATTTGAATTTCTATTTACACCCCTATCTTGATAAGTTCACCCCCTTACCTTTTTTGGTGATTCTTTTTTCGTAAAGTTACGGAAACTTACGAATCTCGTAACGATACTTGTTTTCTTTCCGTAATGTTACGGAACCTTGCGGATTACATAATCATCCCCTTTTTGACTTACGGAATGTTACGGAATCTCACTTAATTATGCAACGATGCTTCCATTTGATTTCCGGTGTGTCACGGAAACTTACGGATTGTGCATCAATATTTTTTGGTTTTCTGGCATGTCCTGGAATTTCACAAATTGCCTAATGATGGGTGCCAAGCACCTCACAAGGACCAAAGAAAGGTCGCATGTCATCAAGCAAAGGTCCCCGGACGAAATTAGGGTATGACAAAAGGTATAAAAAATGAATGTTGGACTCAAAGCTTTCATGAATGAAATGCTAACTTGATAAAAATAAAGGAAAACACAGAGATAATTGTCTATCTTATATTCATCAATAAATGTCATACACACACTACTAAAAAAAAGGTTTTCTACATCGGTCAATTAACATCGGTTATTGCAAAAACCGATGTTAATGAAAGTGCGGTGGCATTTTTGTAAATAAATGGAGTTACTTAACATCGGTTTTATAAAAACCGATGTTAACTACTTAATGTTAACATCGGTTATTTAAATAACCGATGTTAACATGAGGTTAAGATGAATATGTTAACATCGGTTTTGTAAAAACCGATGTTAACTTCATAGTGTTAACATTGGTTTTGACAAAACCGATGTTAAGGAGTTGAATTGAACATCGGTTTTTTGAGAAACCGATGTTACCTTGTTGAAGTTAACATCGGTTTTTAGAAAACCGATGTTAACAGATTCATCCTAACATCGGTTATCCTTAAAAAACCGATGTTGATGTTGTTATGTTAATAAGTTTAAACGTGTTGAAATTTCACAACTCATGCGCTCGAAAACCCTGCTGCACTCTCTCTTCTCTTTCTCCTCCCACCTGAAATCTGCCGGAAACCGCTCGGTCGACACCCACATTGCCCCACATTCATTTCGATACTGTCAGAAATCGCTGGCTAGAACCCATAGAACCTCCTATCGAAGAAAAGTCGAAGAAAACCCTACACTGCTGTTGGAACTGTGTGTGTCGAAAAAACCCTACACTGCTCTTGGAACAGTCGTGGGTGCTCAAAGCTCAAAGCTTTCTACGCTGCCAGTTAACAAGGTATGAGCTCTACCTTAGTTTGTTGTTCTTCTTAGTAAGTTCTTAATCAATGCGGTGGCATTGTCTGAAGGTTCTTATCAAATTATTGGGTCATTTTGTCCACTTGGCTAACCATATAAAAGTATCAATAAGAATGGTAATGTGGGGTTTCATTTTGTTGTGGCAGTTGATTGTGCTTTACGTGGTTTTCAAGCTTGACGAGAGTTACACGCCGAGCAAAGTTTCCATCCGTGCCGGTGATGGTTTTCACAACTTGAAGGTAAATTTTTATTTTATTGGTTTGGGTTTGATTGGGATGATTATGCTTAATTATTTGGTGTTGACTTTGGGAACATTTTTAGGAGATTAAGACCGTGGAACTCGTGAAGGCAACTGGGTGGGTTTATCTATCCTTGTCTGGAGCTGATCCTAGGTAAGTACAGTGTTCTTTCTGTATCCAGTTTTTGTTGGTTTAAGTTTGTATCCAGTTTTTGTTGTTTGGAGGCCTGGATTTTTGTTTTCAACGAAATTTTGTGTGCATGTTTTGGTAGATTTCTAGCATAGAGTAAAAAATAAAAGAATGGTAAGTAAGGAATTAAACAACAAAAACAAATATTGATCTTAGGAGAGTTTGCTGGCGAATTCGTGTATCTCCCTCCCTTCAATATGACATGAAGCAGATTTTGTGGTAAGTTCTCTCAGCTGTGACACACTTCTTCCCAATTGCAAAGCCATCTTCATTTCAAATAGCTCTCCATTTTCTCTTTTGTCCAAGTCTTTCTCTTCAATTGTGGCTTCAATTGTCTCCTCCAACAGTTGAAAAAATCCACCACAGGTTCTATACATTTCTAACACCATGCCAACTTGCCCTCCATGCTCAAAAGCATTAACCACCGTGGCCAACGCCCCAGCAAAGGCAGGAACTAATCCATCTCCTGAAAACACAGACCCTAGTGCAGCAATTCCTGAAGGAAAAGGTGTTGAAACAGCAAAACCCTTGTTTATCTTTAGTGCAATATTCCCTAACCTCTCATAGTCTTCCATGTCTTTTCTCTTCAACACTTCAATAACCTCCCTCATTTCCTCTTCCAACTCCACATTCCATCCATTATTATTGTTGTTCTTAATCTCCATTATCTTGTCTTTGTCATTGCTCGATAATCTACTTTTTGGCCACCATCTAGCTGCTTCAAATTTTGCTGGAAACTTTTCGAGCATTGCACCACCCAACAAGGGGAGTGGATAAGCCTTGTCTAGAGCCAAAACCTTCTCTATTGCATCCCTCACATCTCCTTCACTTGGATTTCCAATGGCGATTTCTGTTTCGATCTGTGTCTGAAGCTGCTTAAATAGTCTTGCAGTGTTTCTTTGTTCCTCAGCAAGTTATGAGGGTTGGATTTTGTTGGTAGCAAGTAGCATCCCCGTGGCTGCAGAAAACAAAAGTGTTGATGATAGTTTAAGAGCCAAAACTGGTGCACCATCATAACTACCTGCAACACTAGCCATGGTTGAAGCTGCGAGTGTTAGCATGTTGATGGAGTTTAGTAGGAGCGTGTTCCAATTCACACGTTGTTCTCCTACGTTGTTGTGCATTTCAATTCTGTCAGCTACAGCCTCCAAGATTGCATAGAGCTGAATAATGGCTTTGGAGGACCCCATGGTTTCCACTGTCTGAAATTTTTGAGAAGATATTTGATACAATTCTGGGTATTTATCTCTAAGAGTTATTCCATCACCCACCCAAGAATCTTCCCAAAATAGTATTTGATCACCACTGCCCAATTTCCAAAGAAACTGCTTTAAGACATCACCCATGTTGTTGTGATGAATTATAGACCTCAAATGAGACCACCAAAAGGAATGGGTCTGCTTAGGAGGGCCCTCTTCCAATCCTCTCCACCCCTTGTACATTGAAGTGAGAATTCTACTCCATTTTTTTTATCAGCAAAATAAGATATGTATATTAAAATAACAGTACCAGGGGTACTATAATTACAATAGTTATAGAAATCGTAGTGGATCCACCTGTCAAGCTACTCAGATTGGTGTGTATCATTTTGGAATTTTGCCCAATGGGAGTATCCCCTCTTGTCTGTATAATTTTGGAATTCAGACCAACCACCATATTTAGAATTTAAAATTCTTACCCAAAGCTACTACTGACCAGATGCAAAAGCCCATATCCATCTACCCATCAAAGCTACATTGAATTTCGAAATATCCTTTATCCCCAGACCCCCATCATTCTTGGGCAGGCAAATATCAGCCCATTTCACCCAAGGAATTTTCTTATGATCATTGTCTCCACCCCACAGAAAATTCCTTTGTAAGGATATCAATCTTTGAACTAACCTTTGAGGTATGTTGAAAAAGGAGAGAAGATAAATTGGAAGAGCATTCAGGACAGAATTTATAAGGGTGATCTTCCCACCCATGGATATATCTTTCTGGGCCCATTTGGATGATTTAGATTTGAATTTATTGATGAGAGGCTCCCACACCAGCTGGCTTGAAGGATTAGCACCAATAGGAATGCCTAGATAATGAAAAGGATAATCCATTTATCTACAATTCATGGTATGAGCTGCTTCCAAAGCCCAATTAACTCCACCTTCTATGATCCCAAACTGAATTTTAGCAAAATTAATCTTTAGGCCAGAAGCCAGTTCAAAGCCTCTAAGTAAAGCCTTTAAAGCATAGACATTCTCCTAAGCAGCCTCACCCACAAAAACAGTATCATCAGCATACTACAATATATTGATAGGTTCCTTTTTCTTTCCATCTAAGAAGCTTCAAGTTAAGGCCATCTGGCCCAGGGCATTTATCCCCTCCACAACTCCACACAGCTTCTTTGACCTCTTGGTGAGAGAAAGGGGCAGTCAGCTGCTCCCTTTGCCCCTGAGAAATAGAATTGAATTGAACCCCATTCAAGGTAGGTCTAGAGTGGTTCTGTTCAGTGAATCTGTTATGGAAGAAATTGGCAGCTACATTCTTCACTGTATTAGGTTGCTGGACCCACTCCCCATCAATAAGAATACCTGGAATAGCATTGTATGCTCTCCTGAAATTTATTATTTTTGTGGAAGTAACCAGTGTTGCAGTCCCCTTCCTTCAACCATCTGGCCCTTGATTTTTGTGTCATTAAAGATTCAAAAGCATTTGAAGCATTCCATAACTCCTGTTGAAGAGAGTTTCTATCCTTAAGCTCTTGATCAGACAGAATTCGATGAGAGGCTTGATTCTCCACCTCATTTAGTTTCTGCTGAATGTTGAGGATCTTCTTGGCATTAATATTCCCCTCTACCTTGCTCCACTGCTTTATAGCAGCTTTGAAGTTTTTCAGCTTATTTTTAAGGACAATACCCCCCCAACCCCCTGCTGATCATTATTCCAAGCCTCCCTCACCATTTTTTGATACCCTTTTTGTTGCAGCCACCAGTCAAACACCCTAAAGGGCTTAGGACCCCAATCCACCATGCTAGTTTGCAAGATGGTTGGGCAATTATCAGAAAGATTCCTTTGGAGGACAAGTTGACAGCTCTCAGGCCAAAGAGATAGCCAATTCTCCGAAACCAAGAATCTATCAAGCCTGCTTTTCACACAACCATTAGGCCTAATCCAAGTAAAACTATTCCCAGCACACTTAATTTCCTGAAGCTCCATATCAGAAATCCACTGATTGAAAGCTGAAATGTCATATTTTTTTTATCGGCAAAGGTAAATAATATATATTGAAAGAAGTACCAGAGGTACTTATAATACAAATTAGATCCATATAAATGGTTCCACAATCAGAGATTGGTATTCTGAGGGGGAACCAAGCTATGGATACAAAATGCATATGAATTTACATGTATAGATCTCATAACTATGCAATCCCCTGCTGATACATAAAACTTTCTGGTAAATTGCTTAACCAGTGATTGAAATGCACTGTGAAATCCTTCTCAAAACTCCTAAGCCAAGACCATAGAAGGAATATGGCTTCTTCAAACAGCTTATTAGCATCAAAATTCGCATTAGAGAAGACTATACTATTTCTAAGTTTCCAAATGGACCAGGTTAAAGCTAGCCACCAACATTGCCATCTATTATTTCTTACACCAGCAGGTTGAACACCCAAATGATGAAGGAAGTGCTGCTTTGGGCTTAATGGAAAAGCACCCTTAACTTGCAGCCATGACATGGTTTCCCACCATATGGGTTGAACTTTGCTGCAGTGAAAGAAAAGATGGGATGCATCCTCTTGTTGGGTTCTGCAGAGAGGACAAAGTGAATCTGTGAGCTGTATCTGTCTTCTCTGCAAGTTTTGTCTTGTCGGCAGCCTATCTCTTAATAATCTCCACGCAAACACCAGAAACCTAGCTGGAACCTTTATCCTCCAAAGCTTCTCAAAACATTCCTCCTGACTACTGTCTCTTGCTTCTTCTCCTATCAGATCATAGGCACTGTGAGTTGAATATTGTCCCTCTGGATCTGTAGACCACTCCCAAGTATCTGAACCCTGTTGTTGGATTTTATTTTCTGCAATATCTTTGAGAAAGTTAGCCGCTAAGGTGATCTCATTGTCAAACAAGGCTCTTCTCCAAGCAAAGTTCCATTCCCACCCCATGCCTTGATACACTCCCATGGATCTAATGAGTTGATGCTGCTGCAATGAGACTGAATAAAGTCTAGGGTACTTCTCTGCCATTGACCAAGACTGAAATGGATGCAGAATTGAGGCACCCCTCAATCCATTTGATCCACTTAGAGTTGAATCCTGTTCTTTGAAGCCTATTGTTTGAAGCATATACTTAGAGCTGAAATGTCATATGGATCTGCCCTTCTTTGAGATAAGCTAATTCTTTCCTCTGAACTTCTAATGCTATTGAAGTCCCCAAGAAAACATTGCAAAAACTGAAAAAAAAAACATGATAGCACCATGTCTAGTTGAAATTAGTGCTCCAACAGAGTTGCTCATTTAGGCACAGATGCACCTAGCTAGACTTTCGGCAAAAGTTAATAACCTATCTTTAAATTCATGATTGCCAAAATTTGAAACTATTTGACACGCCCATAGTTTTTTACTCCATACTTTAGGATAAATTTCTTCCTAAATTCTTATTAAGAAAAGAAAATAAGAAGTTAAAATCAATTGAGGGTGTATTTGGATTATAATTTTGTTGAACATAATCAATGGTTTTTTTTTCCAGTAGTGTTGTTCTTTTTTGGTTATGTGCTTTGTGTCATACCCTAATTTCGTTCGGGAACCATTGTTTCATTGCATGTAACCTTTGTTTGACCGCTTCGAGGTACTTAGCACCCTTTGTTGCACAATACGTGAAGTTCTGAGACATGCCGAAAATCAAAAGGAAGCATCGTTACGCAATCCGTGAAATTTCGTAACGCGCCGGAAATCAAAAGGAAGTGTTGTTGCACAATTCGTGAGTTTCCGTAACATTCCGAAAGCTAAAAAAGGAGTAATTACGTGACTCGTAAGATTCCGTAACCTTACGGAAAGAAAACAAGTATCGTTACGAAATTCGTAAAGTTTCGTAACGTTATGGAAAAAGAATCACCAAAAAAGTAAAAGGGTGGTGTATTTAGTAAAAAAGGGGGTGCAAATAGCAACTAGGCCCACTTGGGCCTTCCAGATTCTTCCTCTAGAAGGCGGTTGCTTCTGGAGCAAGCAACCTAGCTCGCCTAGGCGAGCTGGGTGGCAAGCTCCTCCCCTATTATCCTATAAATAGAGGGAGGAGTGAAGAAGGAAGGTGTTCAGCCTTCTTGGCACTTCGTATTCACTTGAAATCAGTGGGGAAAATTGTTTCCGTGAATAAAATCCAAGCCGAGGCGCTTCCGTAACGTTTCCGTAACATTTCCGTGGGTGATTTCGCAAAGATTTTCAACCGTTCTTCGTCATTTATCATTCGTTCTTCATCGTTCTTCGGTCTTCAACCGGTAAGTTCCCGAAATCGAACTTTTCAATTCATTCTATGTACCCGTGGTGGTCCTCATTTGTTTTGTGTACTTCTATTCTCGTTTCATTTACTTTCCGTACCCCCTTTTGACGTGCTTCAATCATTTACTTAAGTCATTTTCTCGCCTAATCAAAAAATAAAATAAATTTCCACCGATCATTTGATTTGTAATATCCGTTAATTTCTGTTAAAATGAAATCCGATCGTTTGGTCACGCCGTAACCACGTTGAAAACCAAAAAGAGGTAAAATAATAATATAATAATAAAAAATTATCTTTTACTAAAATAAAGCAAAAAATCAATTGGACGTTTCTCTTTGGGATTTCTCTTTCTTAATTGAATTGACTAATAACTAAAGTGGAACTAAGGCTAAAATCAACTCGCCAAGTCAAGCTCGTCCGCAAAAAAAAATACTAAAAAGGATTTTAAGGTTCAATACCTCAGTTTTTCTTACCAAGTAAAATGGATCATTTTTAAGGTCCAACGCCTTAAAATGACCACCTTCCAAGTAAAAAGAATTGCTTGATTCACCCTTAAAAAAGAACTACGTAGGTCTGATTTCCTCTTCGATGGAGGGTACGTAGGAGCAAGAGCCCCGTTTTTGTCGACCTCAAAAATAAAAAAAGAAATAAAAGTTAGGGTAACACAATTTCACACAATTCTAAAAATAAAGGTTGTTGTCCTTTGAGACAAACGTGAGAGGTGCTAATACCTTCCTCAAACGTAAATACAACGTTTTCCACAAATAAACGTTGGTGGCGACTCTGCGCATTTTCCTCCTTTGGAAAACGCACCCGTGAGCCTCGCCTCGGTCGCCCGCAAAAGGGTAGGTTGCGACAGTTGGCGACTCCACTGGGGACTTTTTTTGTGAGTTAGGCCTATTTTAGGGAATTGTGGAATTGTGAAACTTTGTGTGTGCATTTTTTGAATTGTGTAAATATAATAAATGTTGTCTCTTCCACATTTTTACACTGCATTCTAAGCACCCACGGGTTTGAGTAAAAAAAGGGGCCCTATACCCGGGTCCATGGGAATTTAAGGAGTGGAGGTGAATCTATGGTCATGCTAGGTCTCCGCCTGGCTTGATAATAGTGAAACCTCGTCTAGAGCTTTCTCTCTTTATAATGTGTTGTCATTGGTATTCCATACCGCCGCAATATTATTATCTTGAGTGATGATACCTCTAGAAAACAGCCATGTGAGATATGGATCGTTGGGAGTTGTTATTAGAGACCCCTAGATATTATCCTATAGGTCCCTAAAATAGGGGCACGGAGCAAACACGCTGCGTGCCATTTTAAACACTGCCATGCATGTAGTCCTAAATGTCATGTATGCCTTTGCTGCATGATTATTTGTGGATATTGCCATGTTGTGTGCATCCCCGTGTTATGCTTTTGCGCGCCTGCATCATGCCATCACACATGCGCTGTATGTGGGTCTCGTCTTTTGTCATGGGAAGTCGGAATATCCATATCATCTTCTTAACTGCACACATGGGGCACTGCGCCCCCAAATGCGCAAGTAAGGAGATATGATTTTCCGGGCTCTCGTGTTCGTAAATGCATTCATATCATGCATCGCATAAACATCTCTTCAGCATCATAATGAACATATCGTTCCTGCATTTGTCCGTTATCACATTCCAGCCTCACATTTTGCATGAGTCATTGCATCATCATGCATATGCGTTCAATATACTTTTTGTTCTACATGTTTGCTCATACATGATCCTTGTGTTTTCCTCTACAAAAAAAAAAAAACAAAAAAAAGGGAAGCATGAAAATTCATGATGCATTCTTAGTTGCATGTGTTAGGTACCACGAGCCAACCATGTTGGGATCATAAACCCATTTCTAAAATTAAAAAAAAACACAAACAACTAAACAAAATGATTGAGAATGGTACCTAATGCATGGTTAACTAAGAAAGGATGTTTCTTCGGGCATCTCAATCTCATAATTACATTTTCCATAGCATGCGTATTCCCAAGTCTTTCATCCCTATGAAATGTTGTTGAAGTATTGGCGATCAAAATTGTCATTCCCTGGGTTATGGGGTTGAACCAAGCTCGTGCTTTTACGAAAAGGTTCATCGAGTCAAGTTGAAGTATGGAAGTAACCATCTTGCAAAAATTGGGGCAAAAGATGGATCGTGTTACATCATTGCTTCGTCTACTGCCAAACACGTTTAGGATTGTTGATATCCTTGTTACTTCTAGCTTCACCTTGACAAAGATGTCATGGGCCATGTTGAAAATCTAAATTGATTCAACCCCATGTCATGCGTAAAAATTGGCAATACTTCAACTATGCATCATTCGCATACATCCATGCTTTTCATTGGTTGCATTGCTTATTACATTCTTTCCTTGAAAAATAAAATAAAATAAAATAAAATGAACTTAATCATTGTTATAAAAAAAAATGTTTTACGGTGCCCTCACCGAACCCGTACTAGAGCTAGAGTAATGGGTGAAGTAGATGAGGTACAAGAGAAGATGAAGGCCGACATGGAGGCCATGAAAGAGCAAATGGCCATGATGATGGAGGCCATGATGATCATGAAGAAGATAATGGAAGCCAATGCGGTTGCAATTGCCGCTACCAGAACTGTCGCTAAGGTGAACCCGATGCCCCCATCTGGCCTCAACCAAATGAATCATCCAACCTCAACTATGGTAGGCAAAGATTTGGGAAGTACGGGCGGCCCCCATGATGTGCAAATTCAAAACGAGCACGCCTTCCTGCCATATGGCTTGCCTCTCAACTATATGCCACCCAATGTGGCGTACACTCCCAATAAGAATGTCAATAACTCCACTCCTATACCCATTGAGAGCCAACAACCCCAAACTGATCATGCACATGTCTCTTAAACCATGGGGGAGACACATGAAATTCCCCATCACAATCTAGCCGACTTCGAGCCTTGCCTCGGATATGCCACTGAAGGGCAAACAGTTGGTGGTATACCCCTACAAAACCCTTTGGAGGGACCTCAGTATCACCCCCAGCTACACCTCTTGCATTCCACAACAAGTAAAAACCCTCATGCTATGGCAGAAATGGGAAAGTTGGATCATCTAGAGGAAAGGCTCAGGGTCATTGAAGGAGGTGAAGATTATGCCTTTGCTAACCTAGAAGAGTTGTTCATAGTAGCCAATATCATCACCCCTCCTAAGTTCAAGGTGCTGGACTTTGACAAGTACAAGGGGACTACTTGCCCCAAGAACCATCTAAAGATGTATTATCGGAAGATGGGGGCATACGCAAAAGATGAGGAATTGTTGATACATTCCTTCCAAGAAAGTCTTACTAGGGTAGCTGTTACCTGGTACACTAACTTGGAACCTTCCCGAGTCCATTCTTGGAAGGACCTAGTGGTTGCCTTCGTTAGGCAGTGTTAGTATAATGTCTTCGGATAGGATGCAACTACAAAACATGTGCAAAAAGGGGGCACAGATCTTTCAAAAAAATACGCCCAAAGGTGGAGAGACCTGGCAGCTCAAGTGGCACCTCAATGACGGAGAAAAAAAATGATGACAATGATAGTAGACACATTACCAGTATTCTACTATGAAAAGATGGTGGGCTACACACCTTCAAGCTTTGATGATATGGTCTTCACCGACGAAAGGATCAAAGTGGGTCTAAAAAGAGGCAAATTTGATCATCATGCTTTGATAAATGCCAAAAAAAAAAAAACTGGGGCAAATGAAGAGGGTGAGAATGAGGGAGAAGCCCATGCTATGACTGCCATTCCTATACAGCCAAGTTTCCCACCAACCCAACAATGTCATTATTCATCCAATAACAAACCTTCTCCTTACCCACCACGCAATTATCCACAAAGGCCATCCCTAAATCAACCACAAAGTTTGTCTACCGCACTTCCAATGACGAACACCACCTTTAGCACAAACCAAAAACACCAACCAAGAAATGAATTTTGCAGCAAGAAAGCCTGTAGAATTCACCCCAATTCTAGTGTCCTATGCTGACTTGCTCCTATATCTACTTGATAATTCAATGGTAGCCATAACCCCAGCCAAGGTTCATTAACCTCCATTTCTCCGAGAATACGACTCGAACGCAACGTGTGCTTGTCATGGAGAGGCCCCGGGGCGTTCCATTGAGCATTGTAGGGCCCTGAAGCGTAAGGTGCAAGGTCTAATTGATGCGGGCTGGCTGAAATTTGAGAAGAATCGCGTGTAAATCCTGACATTGACAAGAGATGCCACACATGGGGCAATTTTGAAAGCTGTTGTTAGATGTCTCTAATGACTCATCAGGATTTTCAAGTTTGTACCATTATTGTAAACCACAGTTACAATGTTAAATGAAATGGATAAAGTTGATATCTTTGTCCCTCATCCTCTCACAAACGCATCTTTGCTTATTCAACTTTCACCGGAATGTGGGGGCAAGCCATTGGTCTGTTTGCTCAAGCGACCTGTGCTCCTGAGTTTGGACTTCCAAGGCTGTTCAATCAGAGATTACTCGTCTTGCACGTTGGTGGGGGTGCCGTAAAACAACGAGTAAAGTTCAAAACAAATAAGTTTCAAAATAAAAATAAAAAAAAGAGTTCCAAAAGAAAAAAAAGCATTTAATTGACTGTGTTTTCAAGACGTTCATGTGACCTCATTTTATCATTCCGGAAAATTTGTCTTTTTAGAGAGAAGTGAGTTATCAAGAATAGGATGTTGGACAAATGGCCTCAGTTACCTTAAGAAAAAGGGGGGTTGAATTAAGATACAAAGACTATTCCCCAATTAAACTTTCACTCTCTCTTTTCGGACTAACAATACACCCTTAACATGAATTACTCAAAAGACAATTCAAAATAAACTTCTTTAAAGCAAAAGATAAATAGCAATAAATAAAAGAAGTTTAAGGGAAGAGAGGAATGCAAACTTGATTTATATTGGTTCGGCCACTTCCCGTGCCTAAGTCTAGTCATCAAGCAACCCACTTAAGTTTTTCCACTCTCTTTGAAAAACTCTTTTTACAAAGTCTGAACCACACAGGGACAACCCTTCTCTTGTGTTCAGGAATCCTCTACAACAAGAGACCCGCAGTCTCTTAATCCCTTTTCAGAAATAAGAGGAAGAGAAGAAGAAATCTCTCTTTAAAAAGATAGATTGTACAATGAAGATCAATCAAAATTCCTTATTGAATATGCAAGTGGTTGACCAAGGAATCTTTATGAGAGGATAAGACATTTCAGTTTAGAAAAACTCTCTTAATCTTTTGAGAGGATAAACTTTTTGGGCAATGAAAACTCTCTTCAAATTCGTGTTTCCAAGTCACGTATAAATAGACCTTTGATGGCCATTCATAAACCATTTGAATAGATGTGACTCTTGGAAATTATTTTCTGAAAATCTCTTCTAGTAATCGATTACAAGACTTGTGTAATCAATTATAGGCTTTAAAATTTGAATTAAAACGCTCAATAAACTGCTGGTAATCAATTACCATCCATGTGTAATCAATTACACATTATAAATTTTGAATTCAAATTTCTAGTGACTGTTATAAATATTTCCAGCTGCTTGTAATCGATTACTAGAAAGTAAATTGCAATTTGAAATGATTTAGATAGAATTCTTTGGCCAAACCTTTTGCTTTTTCAATTTGGAAACTTCTTCCTAAGATTCTAGAGATCAGCTTGATCATATATCTTGATTTTCTTGGATTCTTGTCTTAGAAGCACTTGATCCTTTGGCATCATCAAAACATCAAAACATCTTGCTTCTACATAGGAGTCATTTGACTTAATCCATCAACTGAAAAAATCCTTCAACTATTTCTCGTCCTTGGAAAATTCTTTTTGCAAAAATCAACTGCTTCTTTCATTCTCCCTTGCTACAAGGTTGTGAAAACAAGACAACGATGGTTACCTCATAGCCCTACACTGGGGCAATGAAAGGCACCGTGCATGAACCTCAAGCGAACCTAGGGGCAGATTAGAAGTTCTCACCCAATAGGTTCCCTGCTACAAGGTCATGACGAAAGACAACGATTGGTACCTCAAAGCCTTACACTGGGGCAATGAGGGGCACCGTGCATGAGCCTCAAGTAAACCTAGGGGCAAATTAGAAGCTCTCACCCAATAGGTTCCCTGCTACAAGGTCATGACGAAAGATAACGATTGGTACCTCAAAGCCTTACACTGGGGCAATGAGGGGCACCGTGCATGAGCCTCAAGTAAACCTAGGGGCAGATTAGAAGCTCTCACCCAATAGGTTCCCTGCTACAAGGTCATGAAGAAAGATAACAAATTGGTACCTCAAAGCCCTACACTGGGGCAATGAAGGGCATCGTGCATGAGCCTCAAGTAAACCTAGGGGCAGATTAGAAGCTCTCACCCAATAGGTTCCCTGCTACAAGGTCATGACGAAAGATAACAAATTGGTACCTCAAAGCCCTACACTGGGGCAATGAGGGGCATCGTTCATGAGCCTCAAGTAAACCTAGGGGCAGATTAGAAGCTCTCACCCAATAGGTTCCCTGCTAGAAGGTCATGACGAAAGATAACAAATTGGTACCTCAAAGCCCTACACTGGGGCAATGAGGGGCATCATGCATGAGCCTCAAGCGAACCTAGGGGCAGATCAAAAGTTCTCACCCGTCGATGTTTTTAAACAAAAAAAGGGGGGGGGGGGGAACAAACCCTGGCATTTCAATGGATTGATTAAGCATAAAAAAGCTCCATTGTCGTCACTCCAAAATGGTCAAGTGACTAAATCAAACATAACATACACTCTGAGGGAGTTCCCGGAGAGATTTGCAAAAGATAGGATAAGGTTGCATGAATTATCACCTCTTTCAAAAGGACAATCAATCTGTGTTTTCCAAAAAATTTAAATCAAAATAAAAATCACAAAATAGGGAAAAAATGTCATGAACATTGTACAACTTTCCGTTGCATTGCATTGTTTCATATGAAGTCCACATTTACCAAATTTCAAAGGTTGCATACATCTGCATCACTAAAAATCATGTTAACTGCATAGATTTCCTACATCTAATGT